>NC_091958.1:22629590-22961090 GCF_031021105.1 Erythrolamprus reginae | reverse complement strand
GTTCTTTTGTAGGAAGTAGGATACCTGGATCAGGCAGGTGCAATCATAAAGTTGATTATTAGATATAGAAACTTTTTCCTTTCCTTCTTTCCTCTCTTCTCTGCTCAAGCAGGAGACCCTACATCATTTCTGACAGTCCAGCCTCTTCTTGAAAGCCTCCAGTGATAAAGCTCCCACAACTTCTGGAGGCAACTTCTGTTCCATAGGTTGATAGTTCTCAGTGTCAGAAAATTTCTCCTTATTTCCAGGTTGAATCTCTCCTTCAAGTTTCCATTCATTATTCCTTGTCTGGCCTTCAGGTGACATAGCATGGCATGGCATGGAATGGAATAGAATTCTTTATTCGCCCAGTATGATTGGACACACAAGGAATTTGTCTTTGGTGCATATGCTCTCAGTGCACATAAAAGAAAAGATACATTTGTTAAGAATCATGAGGTACAACACTTAATGATTGTAATATTCCACTGATTCCACTAGAAACAGAATACCCTACGAAAATAGACTAACAATCCTGGGTCTAGAAAGCTTAGAACTATGACGCCTAAAACACGTTTTAAGTATTGCACACAAGATCATATGCTGCAATGTCCTACCTGTCAGTGACTACTTCAGCTTCAACCGCAACAACACAAGAGCACGCAACAGATTCAAACTTAATATTAACTGCTACAAACTTGACTGTAAAAAATATGACTTTAACAATCGAGTTGTCGAAGTGTGGAACTCATTACTAGACTCAATAGTGTCAACCCCTAACCCCCCACATTTCTCCCTTAGACTATCCACGATTGACCTCTCCAGGTTCCTAAGAGGTCAGTAAGGGGCGTACATAAGTGCACCAGTGTGCCTTTTGTCCCTTGTCCAATTGTCTTTCCTTTATCTCATATATCATATATATTTTCTTCCTTTCATATATCTTCTCCTCTATTTTATATTTTTCTTTATATATATTACCTCATGTCTATTCTATATGTATTGTGTATTGGACAAAATAAATAAATAAATAAATGAAATAATAGCCAGGGTGGTGCAGCAGGTAGAGTGCTGTACTGCAGGCCACTAAAGCTGGCTGTAGTTCTGTAGGTCAGCAGTTCAAATCTCATCACCGGCTCAAGGTTGACTCTGCCTTCCATCCTTCCGAGGTGGGTAAAATGAGGACCTGGATTGTCGGGGCAATAGGCTGGTTCTGTTAAAAAGTGCTATTACCGTGTTTCCCCGAAAGTAAGACAGTGTCTTACTTTCTTTTTATCCCCAAAAGCCCCACTATGTCTTACTTTCGGGGTATGTCTTATATTGGAAAAAAATTGTCGAATTTTTTGTTTTAACCATAAAATTAACATTTATTAACAACCTGAACAGACGGAGGCGGCAGACGCGGTGACGTATGGAGGGGGGGTGGCGCAGAAGTGGGCAGGAGGCGGCGCTCATTAAGATCAGAGGAAGGTGGCAGACGCGGCGACGTATGGAGAGGGGGACGGCGCAGGCGTGGGCAGGAGGCGGCGCTCATTTGGATCAGATGGAGGCGGCAGACGCAGTGACGTATGGAGGGGGGCGACGCGGAAGTGGGCAGGAGGCGGCGCTCATTAAGATCAGAGGGAGGTGGCAGACGCGGCGACGTATGGAGAGGGGGACGACGCAGGCGTGGGCAGGAGGCGGCGCTCATTTGGATCAGATGGAGGCGGCAGATGCGGTGACGTATGGAGGGGGGCGGCGCGGACGTGGGCAGGAGGCGGCGTGCAGCTAGATGAGAGGGAGGCAGCAATACTCCCGTGTTTCCCCGAAAGTAAGACATATATTAGCCGACCCCCCTGAAACCCCCGATACGTCTTACAATCGGGGGTGTCTTACTATCGGGGAAACAGGGTACTAACATGTTGTGAGCCACCCTGAGTCTATAAGGAGAAGGGCAGCATTAAAAAAATTGAATGAATAAATAAATAAATAATAGGGGTCAAATTAGCAATTTGAGGAATTCTGGGAGTTGAAGTCCACAAGCCTTAAAGTTGCCAAGGTTGGAGACCCCTGCAATAAAAAAGCCACAAAATTCCACAAAAGGGGCATCTGGGAGATATCCTGCTTTTTATTTAGAGTTGGTGGAATGCATGAAGTAAAGGCATAGAAGATTATCCTTTTCTGCACAATTTTGTCTTTGCAAAGCTGGCTGAGAAATTCTGGGAGTTGAAGTCCACAAGCTTTAATGTTGCCAAGGTTGGGGACTCCTGGTTTATTGCACACGGTTGATTCCATCCCATGTTTTGATGATTGTCGTGACATGATTTTGGGGAAGAAGCAATGGGTGGAAGTTCATCATAAGAAGATCCAGCCTAGAACTAAGAAGAAATTTCATGACAGTGAGAGCAATTAATCAGTAGGATGGCTTGTCTTTTGGGACTGTAAATGGTCCATCACTGGAGATTTTATCAAATAAACTGGACAACCATTTAACTGGGATTATATAAGGTCCCCTACCTTGAGCAGGAGGTTGGATTAGAAGACCTCCAAAGTCCCTTCCAGCTCTATGATTCTATGGTTCTACGTCTCGATGGTTCTATGTTCTGTGTGGTAGGGTTCTAGGGTTCTGTGGCTCTAGGATTCTATATTCTAGGGTTCTATGTTCTAAGGTTCTAGGGTCCTAGAGTTCTAGGATTCTGCATTTCTATGATACTATGATTCTATGATACTATTATCAGAGCTTGCATTTGCGGAAGCTAGCCTGTTTGTGCCCAAGCAGGAAACCAGCCCATCAACCTAACCAGCCAGCCAGCCACAGACCAGTAGAAATGGAGTTGAAGTCTTCAATGAAACAGAACAGCAGTAGGAAGTTATGGAAAAATATATTGTACTTCTTTCTTCTACTACTACTATTGTCTATACTATACATACAATAAACTAGTATCTTACTAGTACCTTGCTACAACTATCTTAGTTCAATAACTCACAGGAACCAACTTGTACAGCATTTCAGCTTCTTCAAAGCATATTTGCACGAACAGCAACAGCATACAGCTAACAACAGTGAACAGACAGAGAGAGAGAGAGCAGGGAGCTCTTGCTTACTTAAATACTTTTTCACATAATTACTAGGTTGCTGCACGCTCAACTGCCTCTGAATGACTCAACATTCTTAACCTACCTTCTGCATTAGGATATTACCCAGGGATTTTTAATTCCTG
Source organism: Erythrolamprus reginae (assembly GCF_031021105.1). NCBI lineage: Eukaryota > Metazoa > Chordata > Lepidosauria > Squamata > Dipsadidae > Erythrolamprus > Erythrolamprus reginae. The sequence goes on along the minus strand of NC_091958.1, from coordinate 22,957,914 downwards.
ACAACTATGGTTCTAGAGTTCTACAATCTTGATCCATATTTCTTTGACTGCTTGATTCTTAAAGAGTACCTGCAATATGTGCAGTATGGGCTTGCTATCAGTAGGGGTAAGGATGGCACACCGGCAGTGAAAATTGAGCTGCGCGCGCAGCTTTGCTTCTGCTGCAGGCACGTGCACGAGTCACAGCAAGATTTTGCTTCTGCACATGCCCAGGAAGCAAAATTTTGCAAGGGGATGTACATTTATTTATTTATTTATTTATTATTTATTTATTCATTTGTCCAATACACAAATACATAGGAAGAAAAATAGACATGTAGTAATATATATAAGGGTAAAAGTGAACTTAGAGGAGAGGATATATGAAAGAAAGAAAATATATATGATAAATGAGAGAAAGAAAAGACAATTGGACAGGGGACGAAAGGCACACCAGTGCACTTATGTACGCCCCTTACTGGCCTCTTAGGAACCTGGAGAGGTCAATCGTGGGGAGTCTAAGGGAGAAGTGTTGGGGGTTAGGGGTTGACACAATTGAGTCCGTTAATGAGTTCCAGGCTTCAATAACTCGATTGTTGAAATCATATTTTTTACAGTCAAATTTGGAGCGGTTCGTATTAAGTTTGAATCTGTTGCGTGCTCTTGTGTTGTTGCGGTTGAAGCTGAAGTAGTCATTGACCGGTAGGATGTTGCAGCATATGATCTTGTGGGCAATACTCAAATCGTGTTTTAGGCACCGTAGTTCTAGGCTTTCTAGGCCCAGGATTGTTAGTCTATTTTCGTAGGATATTCTGTTTCGAGTGGAAGAGTGAAGGGCATGAGGTTTCGGTGATGGTTTTGCTTCTATTTCTGCACAGAAGCAAAAAAAATTTGCCAAAATCTCAAGTGCATGGGTGTCCCCCTCATGGGATTTTGCCTCCTGCGCAGCAAAGTTGCGCGCACAGTGCACCAATAGCAGCAGAATCGGGAATCCACCCCTGAATATCTGTGCCTGTAGGCAGGGATCCTATGGCTTTTGTGAAGAAGGAATATATCGTGGTCCCTGGCACAGCTTTGTGCTGCAAATAGTGGAAGAGTGTTGGGTAAATACGACAGGACGGTGCTTTGCGATCAATACCGCAGAGCCTGTGCTAAAGATCGCGTTGCTGCAAGACCTTGTCCTTGAGGGGAGGGGCAGGGGAGGGAGGGAAGGAGGGACAGGCAACGGGCAAACAGGGAAGTGCACAACAAAAGGTTTGTGCCTGTGTGTACATGTGTTTCTGTGTAACCTCCTGCAAAGCCCTTTCAAACCAGTTATTATGGGGCCATGATGTTTTGCAAAGCTGTCTCTTGGGCTCCCGCAGAGAGCTGGGGAAGATCTCCTTTTTCACAAAGGAAATGATCAATAGATTTAGATTTATTTTTTCCTACTCCACAGAAGATAGAAAGGGATGGAGGGATGAGGCTGGGAAGGAAAATGAAAGGTGCTCCCATAACAACCCGTGGCCCAAAAACAACTAGTATCTACATTTTTAGAAAGGTCTTTCAATATTTTATATTTTAAGTTTGACACTCATTCGAAGAGTTTACTGGGGAATGGGATGCAGCCAGTGAATCCTTTTTTTTTTCCTTGGAAACTTTTTTAAAAAATTTCAACAATCTATACATTAATCCATACATTATTTATTAGTCTTCGGAGAGAGGCGGCATACAAATCTAAATAATAATAATAGTAATAATAATAATAATAATAATAATAATAATAATAATAATAGTAGTAATAGTAGTAATAATAGTAATAATAATAGTAATAATAATAGTAGTAGTAGTAGTAATAGTAGTAATAATAGTAATAATAATAGTAATAATAATAATAGTAGTAGTAATAGTAATAGTAGTAATAATAGTAATAATAATAGTAATAATAATAATAGTAGTAGTAGTAGTAATAGTAGTAATAATAGTAATAATAATAGTAATAATAATAATAATAATAATAATAATAATCCATATATATTTAGGTGTTACAATATTGCAATGAATATATAAGGGAGCCCCTCCCTTATGAAACCAGGTTGCAATGCCTTGGTCTCTTCAGCCTTGGTCAAGTCACCCCAACTTGATCGAAGTGTCTAAAATCATGCATGGGATAGAAAAGGTGGATAGAGGAAAATTATTTTTTCTATCACACAATACTAGGACGAGGGGGCACTCCCTAGGTAAGAAAGTGAGGACAAATCAAGGGAAATATTTCTTCACCCAGAGGGTCGTTGGTTTATGGAATTCACTTCCAGAAGAGGCCGTGACAGCTGTCAGCCTGGATAGCTTCAAGGCAGGATTAGACAGATTCATGGATGCCAAGTGTATCAGTGGTTATTGAAACAGAGGTCCATGTCCCGCTTCTATGTTGGTTGAGGCAAGCAGGATTCCCTTGAGTACCATTTGTTGGGGGTCAAGGGAAAGGGACGGTTCTGCCTTCTCTTTCTGCTCAAGATCCCCATGGACAATTGGTGGGCCACTGTGGGACACAGAATGCTTGACTCGATGGGCTTTGGGCTGATTCAGCATGGCTCTTCTTAGGTTCTTATGTTCTTATGTACTTGCACATTTTAATCAATTATTCATACATTCCTTATATATAAGACAATTTATTCCAGGTATATTTTCCTAAAATTATATTGCTTCTGCACATGCACAGAAGCCAAATCTTGTGTGGGGGTATGCGTCCATGCATCAGGGTCACGCAGTTGCATGCGCATCCTGCAATTTCCTACTGGGACTGCGCACCGGACCGCATAACCAGCAGCCCATTACTGCTCATGGCCACGGAGCTCTCAAGCTGCCCGGCAACCATCAGGGAAGCACGTTGGGTAAATGGAAGAGGCTGGTGGCTGGAAAAGGACAACTGTGCCAGTTGGGAGAGGGGTCTTCTTAACCTGTGGACCCCATGACTGCAAAGGTTGGGCTGCGTTGAGCCAGCCACAGGAGAAGAATGCATAGAAGGCAGACAATGGAAAGAAACCGCTTGCTGTTGACCAAAGCAGGATGGGGATTAGGGGATTGTTTGCCTGCTTGAACAGAGCTTAACAATAGGGAAAGAACGATGGCCTCAAGTCAAGAGCCCCTCAGGATGACTTCACGGTCAAAGGACAGGAGGGCTTGGCTGACTTCTGGGAGGCTTTGGAGTTTTTGTCCTCTGGCAACATCCATTGGAGAGAGGGGTGATCTCCCATCTCAATATGAGGTTTTCTGTGTCATCTCTTCTCTTCCTCCCTCTCCTCTCTTCCCCGACCCTACTCTTTTCTAACACTGATGATGTTACCTAGTTTGGGTAATGAAACGTCTGCAAGAAAACCACCAATCTCAGAGACCACCAAGGACCCCACTGTTCTCTTCCTCTTCCTCATTCCCTCTTTTCCTCCAGCTCTTCTCGTCTGCCCCCTCCTCCCTCCCTCCCTCCTCCCCAGCCCCACTCTTTTCTAACACTGATGATGTTACCTAGTTTGGGTAATGAAACGTCTGCAAGAAAACCACCAATCTCAGAGACCACCAAGGACCCCAGAGTTTTCCTCCTCCTCCTCGTTCCCACTCATCTTCCCTCCTCCTCTCTTCCTCCCGCTCCTCCTCCCCAGCCCCACTTTTTTCCAGCACTAAAGATGTTAAACCACGGAGCCAGGGCTGGATTGTTAGCACCACCCGCTGCCGGTGCGCTGTGCACGCAGCTTCATTTGTTGCGCACATATGCACACGCGCCCTCAGCATGATTTGCTTCTGTGCCTGCTGAAATCTCATGTGGGGATGCGCACGCCAGATTTTGGAAATTTTTTGCTTCCATGCACAGAAGCAAAAAAAATGCTGAACTCTCGTGCACACGCGCGTCCCCTCGTGAGATTTGCCTTCTGCGCATGCACACAAAGCAAAACTATGAAAAATGGAAGAAAAAAGACAGCGGCACCCATAGGATTGGCACTGGTGGCAGCCGCACACAAATTGTGGCTGCTTCTGGTGTGCTGTCCCCTACCCTACCAGTAGCAACCCACTACTGCACGTAGCAATTCACTATACCCTTCTTCTATTCCTATATCTCTTCTTCTATTCTTTCATTGATATATTTTATTCCTATATCTTCTATTCTTTCTTAGATATATTTTACTATGAGTATATCCTCTATAATCTTCATTATGTATTTTACTATGTGTATACCCACTAAAACCCTCATTATGTAATGGACAAAGTTAATAAATAAAGAAATAAAGAAATAAAGTAAGTAAGTAAGTAAGTAAGTAAGTTAATCAGTCTGCCTTCCATAACCTGGCGCAGTCTAGAGAGATTCCTGATATCAACAACTTTTGCCAAACATATCCGAAGGTTAATATCAGGTTAAGGGAATTTTATTTAAATCATAAACAAACCACCACCAAAATCAGAAACAGCCCAAATGGGTAGACGAAGGGGGGGCTGGAACAGAGAACTGTTGAAACTGTAGTGCTTTGTTTTTATATTTTTCATTATTTATAGGTGCATGTCTATATGGATGCAAATTTAATGAGGATCCGCATTCTTTGTTCTATTTAATAGCAGCTACTTAATTCTGCAGAGGGTTTGAGGCATCTGCTGTACTAGCCTCTGTTAGGGATGAGCTATCTTTTATTTGTAATTGTCCTGGTCCTTCCATTCATATTCTGAAATCCAGAAGGGCTCAGTTTGATGTTTTAAAGGAAATGAGTGGAAGAACCTGCAGGTGGAGTCCAAAGAGGAACAAGCCTAGAGTTTCTACATAGCCACAAATGGACTGGTTAGTAATGAATGAACTTCATGGCACAACTTCAGATGTTGTGGGTGCTTCATCACTGGAGGTTTTTAAGAACAGGCTGGTCAGTCACTTATCTGAAATACTATAGCTCCGTGATGGCAAATGATGCATAAGTTGCATGCACATACGCATGCGCTCCAATTTTGGCACTCGGTGCGGAAAAGGTTAGCCATCACTGGTATAGGTTCTCCTGCTTGAGCAGGGGGCTGGACTAGAAGACCTCCAAGGTCCCTTCCAACTCTATCCTGATTCAATGTGGGGGAAACTCCCTTGGGTGGTTGGCTAGACTGGAAACTCAAAGCAACATCCTCCCCTTGAAAAGGAAGTGATAGATCATTTCTACAATGTGCCAAGTTAAAGTGATTGCTTGAAATCAATCCCTCAACGTCAAGCTTCAAGGAGGTGATTTCTAGTATTCTTTTCCCTTCCCTCCTTCACATCAATGGCCCTGGTTTTTACATCTAGGTAGAAACTCTCTCTGAACAATACTGATTGCTTAAACCAAGCGTTGGGTGTGGTTTTTAGCCTAACATAAGAAGTCCTGTTCACTCTTTGCTTCTTTTGTTGTTTGCCCCACGGACTTAATCTTCGTTCCTTAGATAAGATCTTAAAAACAAAAGAACAGTTTTATTGTTCCATTGTGATATTACTGATCCCTAGTGCATTCTAGGAGAGTCTTCTACGGCCTTAATTTCACTTTTTAGAATTGAGTTGAGTGGCAATAAAATAACTCCCTCTCCAATGCCTTTCAGGGCTTGTCCCATTTTCAGCCCCCCAAACGGAGGTGGTTCACGGATTTAGGAATATATTAAATCTGTGCCCACACCTTCTGTGTCTTCTGTTGACAGGGTCTACCTTTGCTCAGACAAGAAACAGTGTTCAAAACCAAATTTTGGTGTCTGTCTAAACCAGTGTGGGCAAACCTATGGCACCGGTGCCACAGGTGGCACGCTGAGCTATCCCTAGCTCAGCTCCAACATGCATGTGTGTGTTGGCCAGCTAATTTTTGGCTTTCACAGAGGCTCTGAGAGGGTGTTTTTGGCTTCCAGAGAGCCTCCAGGGGAATGGGGGAGGGTGTTTTTACCCTCCCCTGGCTCCAGGGATGCCTTTGGAGCCTGGGGAGGGCAAAACATGAGCCTACTGGGCTCACCAGAAGTTAGGAAACAGGACATTTCTGGCCTCCAGAAGGCCTCCGGGGGTTGGGGAAGCTGTTTCGCCTTGCCCAGGCATTGAATTATCGGTGTGGATATTCGCACATGCATGATAGTGCACGCACATGCTCTTTCGGCACCCAGTGGAAAAAAGGTTCACCATCACTGGGTCTAAACATTTCACACTCTGTTGAGTATACAGCAGCAACGTACAGGGAGCAACATTTAAAACAAGGCGAGGCACAAACCTTTTGCAGCTGAGTGGCATAAAATACGTGCTGTAGTAGCATAAGGAGTGTAACACAAGGAGTTGCTTTGCCGAAAATGCAGCGGGGGAAGACAGGTGCTGGCCTTGCGCCAGGCTCCGACTGGCTGAACATGTCACACGGCTTCCCACTAAATGGCCAGAATCCTGTTTAACTGGTTTCTAAAGAGGCTGTGGCTCCATTCGGTTGTCTCCTCTGGGCTCCAGCATCTAAGTTAAACTTTTTTTTTTTTGTTAAACAGGGCTGCTTCTTGACAAATGTAAGGAATGTTGTGGGTGATGTTTGGTTTGCACTAGTCACACCTCAGTTGAAGGCAGCAGGTTGGGGAAATGTTTTAATGTCCTCAACTTGGTTTAATGTCCTCAACTTGCATCCCTTCATTGGTTATGAAGGGCTGCAAAAAATGTTACTGCCACGCTGTGGGTGTGGCTTATTTTGTGGGTGTGGCTTGCCCGTCATGTGACCAGGTGGGAGTGGCTTGACGATCATGCTCTTCTCCAAAGCACCTGAAGGCAGGACAAGAAACAATGGATGGAAACTAACCAAAGAAAGAAACAATCTGGAATTCAGGAGAAACTTCCTAACAGTGAGGACAACTAACCAGTAGAACTGCTTGTCTTTGTAAATTGTAGATTTTCTGTCACTGGAGGTTTTTAAGAAAACATTGAACAGTCACTTATCTCTGGATCTAGCTATCTCTGGAGATCTGTGCTGCCCCCAACCCTACTGGCCTTCCAGAAAGCTCTGAAGACCTAGCTTTGCCAGCAGGCCTGGGGCCATTGATCAAATGATATATCGTCTAGATCTGGCCACAAAAGATACACATGGTTTTACTACGGGTTGTAATTTATTTATTTTTTAATTGTTCTTTTTCGGTGCTGCTCTCTTTGTTGTGAGCTGCCCAAAGTCCTTAGGGAGTTGGGTGGCATATAAATTCCGAGTCTACGGAAAGGGGCGGCATACAAATCTAATAAATAAATAAACAAACAAACAAACAAAGAAATGAAATGAACGAATAAATAAATAATATCTGAAGTAGTATAGTGTCAGTGAACCAGCTAGCATCTGAGAAATAAATTCAAATCCACTGCTGTATAAACAACAGAAAGTTCCATTTACTACTATTACTACTACTACTAATAATAATAATTTATTAGATTTGTATGCTGCTCCTCTCCGCAGACTATTATCAGAGCTATGTCTGGATTCTAGTCGTGATAATACTAGCACTGAATTTCACTTCCGTGATTTATTAGGTTAAAGTTCATTTCTACAACCCCACACCCACAAGTGCATCACATGTACCAATCCGGGGAAGGGAATGCTAGCTTCTCCTTGTACAGTCGATCTATGGCTCTGCACAAAGAATGTGCTGTAGTGCCAACGTCTCTCTATCTCTCACTCCTCCCATCACCCTATCGTTGTTATTCTGTCAGGAGGCCTGACAATAGGTTTTCCTGCTTCAACAGGGGGCTGGACTAGAAGGTCTCCAAAGTCCCTTCTGGAATCCTTCCCTTCCCTCCCCTTCCCTCCCCTTCCCTTCCTTTCCCTTTCCTTCCTTTCCCTTTCCCTTCTTTCCTTCCCTTCTCGTCCCTTCCCTTTCCCTTCCACAATATTTATTTATTTTTATTTATTTATTTATTTTGTCCAATACACAATGAGGGTTTTAGTGGGTATATATCCATATACACATAGTAAAATACATGAAGAAGGTTATAGAGGAGATACTCATAGTAAAATACAGTGATACCTTGTCTTACAAACTTAATTGGTTCCAGGACGAGGTTCTTAAGGTGAAAAGTTTGTAAGATGAAACTATGTTTCCCATAGGAATCAATGGAAAAGCGATTAATGTGTGCAAGCCGAAAATTCACCCCTTTTGCCAGCCAAAGCGCCCGTTTTTGCGCTGCTGGGGTTCCCCTGAGGCTCCCCTCCATGGGAAACCCCACCTCTGGACTTCTGTGTTTTTGCAATGCTGCAGGGGAATCCCAGCATCTCAAAAATGAGTGCTTTGCTGGCAACGGAAGTCCGGAGGTGGGGTTTCCCAGCGAAGGGATCATCAGTGAAATCACAGCATCACAAAAACACCAAAGCCCTCGAAACCCCACCTCCGGACCTCTGTGTTTTTGCACTGCTGGGATTTCCCTGAGGCTCCCCTCACTGGAAAATCCCACCTCCAGACTTCCGTTGCCAGCAAAGCGCCAATTTTTGCACTGCTGGGATTCCCCTGCTGGGATTCCCCCGAAGCGTCACAAAAACACGGAAGTCCGGAGGTGCGGTTTCCCAGTGGCGGCAGTGGGTTTGTAAGGTGAAAATAGTTTGTAAGATGAGGCAAAAAAATCTTAAACCCCGGGTTTGTATCTCGAAAAGTTTGTATGACGAGGCGTTTGTAAGATGAGGTATCACTGTATATCTAAGAAATAATAGAAAAGAAGATATAGTAATAGAACATATCAATGAAAGAATAGAAGAAGAGATATAGGAATAGAAGAAAGGTATAGGAGATATAGGAGAGCAATAGGACAGGGGACGGAAGGCACTCTAGTGCACTTGTACTCGCCCCTTACTGACCTCTTAGGAATCTGGATAGGTCAACCGTAGATAATCTAAGGGTAAAGTGTTGGGGGTTTGGGGATGACACTATGGAATCTGGTAATGAGTTCCACGCTTTGACAACTCGGTTACTGAAGTCATATTTTTTACAGTCAAGTTTGGAGCAGTTAATATTAAGTTTAAATCTGTTGTGTGCTCTTGTGTTGTTGTGGTTGAAGCTGAAGTAGTCGCCGACAGGCAGGACGTTGCAGCATATGATCTTGTGGGCAATACTTAGATCATGTTTAAGGCGTCTTAGTTCTAAACTTTCTAGGCCCAGGATTGAAAGTCTAGTCTCGTAGGGTATTCTATTTCGAGTGGAGGAGTGAAGGGCTCTTCTGGTAAAGTATCTTTGGACATTTTCAAGTTCTTAAACGTAAGTAGAACACAGCAGAAGAACAAAAATAACGATGGTCACCTTTGTACAACCCAGAGGTCTCTGGGATGACCTTCTCTATGTTGCAACCTATTTTTCTGTTTTGATTTTTTTTAAAAGAACACTGGTTATCAGAGACTGCAGACTTTCACTTCAATATTACCTCTCGGGTGAATTCCTTCTATGAATAATCTGGGAAGTAGCAAAAAGGGAAGGAAAGGAGGTGTTGCGTGAGGCTTTCTGAAGAAAATTTAAAAACACAACTGAAGTCGCAATGTAAAATTATAATGCAACCTAACTTACACAGAGAATCCTCGGCAAGAACTATTTGTTTAGTGACCAAAGCACCGAGAAAGGGGGAGTTATAATTGCTCCTCTCACTTACGACTATTGCAGTGCCCCCAAAGTCAGGTGATCAAAATTTGGGAACCGGGCTCTGCCTGCCACTTCTGGTACATGTGCATAAGTTCCTCATCATGGCTATAAGGTTTCCTGCCTAAGCAGGGGATTGGACTAGAAGACCTCCAGGGTCCCTTCCAACTCTGTTATCCTATCCTAAACTATTGAACAGAGTTTGATAGTGTGCAAACCAGGATAATGAGTGAAAAAGAAAAGTTTTAAGAACACAATAGGATGGAAATAAGACGGGGAAGAATTTCAAGATTTTTTCTCTGCTGTGGCCCTGTGTCAGATTGACAGTAGTGGCTAATGTTTTCATTCTACTTTCCGCAAATTTCGCTAAGCCATTCTGTGTCTTCACATCCTCCTCAAAATACATTTATAGATAAGAAAATTAATTAAAGTTATAGAAACCATAAACTATAAATAATAGAGTTAAGTTTAATAAGAATATAGAGTGTGAGTGTTATATTTCTGAATCGATCTGATTATAGTTAGACTTTTTTTTTGTATTAGTTAGACTTCTATGATAAGCGGAGCAATGGTAGCTCCTTGAATGTTGAATGTTATTTGTCTTTGTATGTCTAATGAAAAATAATAAAAAAATATTTTAAAAAACAAAACAAAAACAAAATACATTCACCCTTCATTCAACTACAGTGTTCCCTCGCCACTTTGCGGTTCACCTTTCGCGGGCTTGGTGCATTGCGGGTTTTTATATATTAGAATAGAAGAGAAGAGAAGAGAATTTTATTGGCCAAGTGTGATTGGACACACAAGGAATTTGTCTTGGTGCATATGCTCTCAGTGTACATAAAAGAAAAAGATACATTTGTCAAGAATCATGTGGTACAACACTTAACGATTGTCATAGGGCTCAATAAGCAATGAATATTTTATATTTTTATATTATATTTTATACATGCACAGTCAGGGGCTCGCGGTGTCTGCCGGAGCCGGCGGTGGGGTTCCACTGCAGATGAGTGGCTGGGTGGGGGAGGAGGCCTTGGCGGCTGGGATTCTAGGGCTGCCCGGAGGTCAGGAGGCTGTGGCAGAGCCGAGGGGGAAGCGTAAGGCTCACCATCCTGAGTCTCGGTGGCTTGTCTGCTCTGGATGGGATGAGGGGAAGCAAAATCCCTACTTTGCGGATTTTCGTTTATTGTGGGTGGTGCTGGAACATAACACCCGCAATAAACGAGGGATTACTGTATTCTCAAAGTGCCAATTTCATTATCGCCAAGGAGGATAAGGGCTATATTTGGAATGGATACTGAGACCCAAAATAATGGGGGGGGTTTGTCTTGCTCTGCTTCTACATGGAGAGCAGTGATGGGCTCCTACGGGTACAGTCAGGTATACAGAACCGGTAGAAAAATTTTGAATTTTTCTCTATTTTTCCTTTCTGGCCTCTGGGTATGTTTTTCCTATCGCAGTAAATGAGGTTGAATGTGTATAATTTTAGAAGAGCCGTGCGTTTATGTGTTTGTGTGCATACACGTGTACTTTATATAGTAGATAATGTATATTTTTGTGTTCCTGTGTGTAATATGTATGTACCTATATGGCATATATACATAGAATTAAATAATATATTTTGGATGTTGAGTAATGGTAAATAGATAGGGAAATTGTATCTCTTTGAGGCGAGGAGAGGCCAGGCACCCTAACCCTAACCCAAACCCTTGACATGAGTGACATCAAGTTGGCCACCTGTAAGCCAGTCACATGACCTTTAAGCCACCCCGGTCACATGATCAACAAGCCACTCCTACCTGGTCATATGGCTGGCAAGCCACACCCACAAAATAAGGCACGCCCACAGTGTGGTAGTAAAAACATTTGCAGCCCTTCACTGATGGAGAGGTCTTGAAAGACATTCTGAGAATCTAGGCATTTGTTCAGTCCTGATTTAAGTATCTTTTCCTGACAGTGAGAACAATTAACCAAACAACCATTTTTTTCTGGAATAGTTTAGAGTTTTCTGCTCAAATAAAAAGTTGTACTAGAAGACCACCAAGGTCTTTTTCAACTCTGTTATTCTGTGTTCTGCTTGAATTCTCTCTATCCTAATTCAAACATACTGTAAAAATCTTCCAAAGTTGCTTATTTAAGCAATGTATCTTCTTGGGAGGAAAAAACAACACCTTAATACTAGTTATGAATATTTTTTTAAAAAAACAGATGTCGCTCCCAGATTCAGTTTTGTTGCATGAAAATAGCATTTCAGATACAACAAATACCGCCCTCCTCCTTATCACTTTCCATTCTGTGCCAGGGCTCAAATAATACTCCTATACACACCCACAAAATAAACTCCAAGGAAATGCAAGAGCTCAAATTGAGTCAATATTGGCATCCAGACCATTTCTCGGATGGAAGATTGCTGAATTTCAATGCTTTTGCCACGAGGCAGGCATGCAAGGTGCCCTTTAAAAGTTGTACATAAGCTTCAAGTTGATTTGTTTCCTTGTGTGAATTATTTGGGCCTTACTTTTCCAACAGTTCAGGGCTCCAGACCATTTCTAAAGTCAAACCTGCAATTATGACAAGGCAATAATAAAACTGCTCATATCTTAGGTCCCACAGAGTTGGCCTTCTCCGGGTCTCGTCGACTAAACAATGTTGTTTGGCGGGTCCCAAGGGAAGAGCCTTCTCTGTGGCGGCCCCGACCCTCTGGAACCAGCTCCCCCCTAAGATTAGAACTGCCCCGACCCTCCTTGCCTTTCGTAAACTCCTTAAAACCCACCTCTGTCGTCAGGCATGGGGGAACTGATATAACTTCCCCAGGCCTATATTGTTTATGTATGGTATGTTGTGTGTATGTTTTTTTAAATTATGGGGTTTTAGTTTTAATTATTAGATTTGTATTCTACATTGTTTTTTCTATTACTGTTGTGAGCCGCCCCGAGTCTACAGAGAGGGACGGCATACAAATTTAATAAATAAATAAAATAAATAAATATCTGAAATCAGAAAGAAAGGAAGGAAGGAAAGAAAAAATATTGGGAAAGGTTGATTTTCTTGATTCTATCCAGAAGCTACCATCTATAAAGAAGCCTTAATGTAATACTAGGCAAAAGGGTCCATTTAAAATAATAGAAAACACTTGGGTTTTAGGTTTTGTTCTCCAAGCTTGTTTCAATTTAGTTTCTGAATATTTCTTTACCAGATTAGGTAACATCAGGTAAGAGACAGATACAGTGTACTCCAAAAAAATACAGTAGGTTGGAGACTTGTTAAGTGTGAATGTTTTCTCTTCCTTTTTCAGTTCAGCCAACTGGTTTCCAATGATCTGAAGGTTCTAGGAAGGACCTCGTACACTTTCTGCACCGATGGCCAACCCCTTATTCGACAAGTTCTCCATCCAGAAGCATCCAAAAAGGTAAGCTACTAATGGGATCCTGGCTAGGATTCAGGACAACATCTTGGATCTACTCCAAGGACTCAAATTTATTTTCTGCTCGGAATCCTGGTACCTTTCATATCTGAAGCTACAATGCAGTGAAACTGCCATGGCTAATGAACGTAATAACTTGAAAATGTTGGGCTTCTGATGACAATGCATCTTCTTTCTTCAAGTTTTATTTTGGAAGCATCTTTGGGAAATCAACATTCGAGTTCAACCTTTCTTTATTTAAAAAAAAAAATCCTCTGCATCAGGGCTCCCCAACCTGAAGAACTATGGGAGATGAAGTCCACAAGTCTTAAAGTTGCCAAGGTTGGAGACCCCTGCTCTACATCAGTTTATCTCAATTTTGGCAGTTTCGAAGATGGGTGGATTTCAGCTCCCAGCTGGCTGGGGAATTCTGGGAGTTGAAGTCCACACATCTTCAAAACTGCCAAGGTTAAGAGACACTTCTCTCCATTTTACCAATTAGACACAAGAACTCTCAAGTTGATTAAATGAGCCAGCAGTGTGCAGCGGCAGCTAAAAAAGCTAATGCAATCCTAAATTGTGTGAATAGAGAGATATAATCTAGGATTAGGAAGGTACTAATACCACTCTATAAAGCCTTAGCTAGACCACACCAATAGTACTGCATCCAATTTTGGTCACCACACTACAAAAAAGACATTGAAACTCCAGAGAAAGTGCAGAGGAGAGCAACCTGGATGTTTAGGAGACTGGAGACTATAACATACGAAGAGCGGTTGCAGGAACTGGGCTTGGCCAGTTTGGCAAAGAGAAGGATGAGGGATAACATGATAGTAGTGTTCCAATACTTGAGGGGCTACCACACAGAAGAGGGTGCCAGGCTGTTTTCCAAAGCACCAGAAGGCCAGACAAGGAATAATGGATGGAAACTGAACAAGCAGAGATTCAACCTGGAACTAAGGAGGAACTTTCTGGTGGTGAAAGCTATCACCCAGTGGAACAGCTTGCCTGCGGATGTTGTGGGAGCTCTGACACTTGAGACTTTCAAGAGGAGATTGGACGGTCATTTGTCTGAAATGGTGTTGGGACTCCTGCTTGAGCGCAGGGGGTTGGACTAGATGACCTACAAGGTCCCTTCCAGCTCTAGTAATCTAATAAATTAAGTTCTTTAAATCATACAAACAACATACTACAAAAAATACACTCTTGACCAGGGGTCTCCAAACTTGGCAACTTTAAGACTTGTGGACTGTGAATTCTGGGAGTTGAAGTCCACAAGTCTTAAAGTGGCCAAGTTTGAAGACCTCTGCCCTCGACTCTTTTCTAAACTAGGACAAGATCATGTCATCTTCAGGTCAAACTGAAGAAGTCCTTGTGACTTATGCAGATCATAAATCAAGGAAACAACACATCTGAGGTTTATTATTTCCTTCTTCTGGAGATAGGATTTATTTTTTCAGCTTTCCTGTGTGGTTCATAGCCACAGGATATCCTGATAGCCCTCAGTAGCATTTGATCAGGACTGAAAATGTTTCAAAATTACACAAGCACAGACACATTGATAATATGTATAATTAAGAATATGTATAAATAAGAACTCTACCCAGGGTGGGTGGGTGGATGGATGGATGGATGGAGAAAGAAAGAGAAAGAAAGAAAGAAAGAAAGAAAGAAAGAAAGAAAGAAAGAAAGAAAGAAAAAAAAAGAAAAAAGAAAGAAAGAAAAAGAAAGAAAGAAATGCAAGGTACATCTAGTTTTCTAATCCGAGGGTGGGACGAGAACTCATCGTCTCCATCTTCTTAATATGGTGCTTCAACTACTAGATTCAACTGGCTCTAAATATTCATGATCTCCTTTTTATGTTACGCCTCCCCTCCCCATTACAGAATCTTCTGCTGTCTGACTGCTTTTATTCATTTTATGATCTACGGAAAGAATTCCATGACTACTATCCCAGCTCAGCCCCCGTGAAGGATCAAACTATACAATCTATGGCAGAATGTATCCTTTGCAAAGTTTCTGCTAAAGTTGTGCCATAAATGAAGTGGGATGCTG
Organism: Erythrolamprus reginae; assembly: GCF_031021105.1. Classification (NCBI taxonomy): domain Eukaryota; kingdom Metazoa; phylum Chordata; class Lepidosauria; order Squamata; family Dipsadidae; genus Erythrolamprus; species Erythrolamprus reginae. The sequence continues at coordinate 22,942,907 of NC_091958.1, read as the reverse complement.
ACCTTCCAGATGTTGTCAATGGACCATTCTCAACAGCCTTCATCTTTGGCTAGAGTATTTGGGTTGCTAGGAGAGTTGCAATTCTTTAATTTTATTTATTTATTTATTTATTTGTTTGTTTATTTTGTCAAACACATATTGATAGTATACAAAGATAACAATGTTTATATACATGATACTAGTAAGAGAGAAACATTAAGACAGGGGACAGAAGGCACACTGATGCACTTATGATATTTATATTTATTTATATGCACTTATTATAATATCCAATCTACGCCAATTTCTCCATTTCTCACTTTTCTAGCCCGGGGATATTTTGAATTATGAATTAAGGGCTTTAATTGGGTGCTATCATGTCTTAATCCAAGTCTCTCAAAATGCTCCTGTTGGAAGGAAGAGCAGGGGGATTCATCACTTAGGCAAGAAAAATCAAATGTACAACTACAGATTGCTTGGCTCAATAGCAGTAACTACGAGCAGGATCCTGGAATCCTAGTGGACAATCACTTAAATATGAGCTAGCAGTGTACAGCAGCTACCAAAAAAAAGAAAAAGGCAACACAGTCTTAGTTTGCATTAGCAGAGGGATAGAATCAAGATCATGTGCAGTTCTAGCACCGGTTTGTAAAGCCTTAACACTTAGAATACTGTATCCAGTTTTGACTACAATATTAAAAAGATGTTGAGACTCTGCAAAAGAGTGCAGGAAAGAGTAATAAAGATGACTAGTGGGATGGTAGTTGGACCATATGAAGAACAGCTGGAGAAATTGGGTGGGGGATGTCTAGTCTAGAGAAAAGAAGTAGTAGAAACATAGAAACATAGAAACATAGTAGGAGTGACATGATACACTGTTCTAATATTGGAGGGGCTGCCACAAAGAAGAAGGGGTTAATGTTCCTAAGGGACAGAACACAAGACAAGAAGCAATGGGTGGAAACTAATCAAGGAAAGAACCAACCTAAAATTAAGGAGAAATTTCCTGACCATGAAAGCAATTAAACAGTGGAACGACTTGCCTCCTGAAGTCGTGGGTGTTCCATCTATGGAGGCTTTTAAGGAGAGACTGGACTGCCACTTGTCTGAAATGGTACTATAGGGTTGGACTAGAAGACTTTGCAAGTCTCTTCCAACTCTATTATTCCGTTATTTGTTATAAGGATGAAATTGGATCTAAGCATCTAAACATGCAGATAAATGCAACAGTATCTAAGGAAGCCTGAGCCCACATAATCTTTTACCGTCAGCGGAAATCGTTTTATTAAAAAAAGAAAGCTTAGATATGCATAAAATATTCATATCTTTAGTTGAGTAAGATCACCAGCAATCTCTTTAACTTTGCAACTCCTGGAACTGTAGAAAGCTAGGAGCGCTCTGAAATGAAAGTTTCCTAGCTATATTAAGTCAGGAGGATCCTATTTTTCCAAGGAGCGAAACCAAAGCCAGAGAAAATAATTCCATAGGGACCCTAGTCAGTGAAGATGAGGTATCCAGGGTCCAAACCAAAAGCATCCCTATTTATTTCATTTATCAAATTTATTGGCCCTAAGAACTTCTCACGGTTCATAAGCATCTCTGCGAGCGATGAAATCCTTCCGTGATCATTTCTTAAACTTATCGCCCAGATATTGGCTATGGGATAGATGAAAGCGAGGAGGATTTTGGAGTATGGCAAGTGAAAGCCATGGTAGCCATTATTTTCAGCATGCTTCCGGATACACACAGTAAGTGAAAAGCCGAGACTCCTTCTGGGCCTGTTTTTCTCCTCCATCACAGAAGCATCCTCTCTCTCTCCTTGCTGCTTTTCCAGGCTCTTGACTTCTCCATCTTGGTCTGTTTCAGATCACAGGTTTACCACCCCAGAAACAGTGAAGTACAAATATGAAACGGGACCATGGTAAGTGCAAAGGAAACATTCCCAGGCATCTCAACATCTGTAGAAAATCCAAAGTTTGAGTCCTTAGTCATCTCCCCCCCACCGCCGCCTTGCTATCTTTATATTTGATTTTCTCCCCAGGGGTTCCTATGTGCCAAACAAGATAAACATACCATTTTGGAGAGACAATAAGAAGGGTGACCTTGAGAGAAATATGCAAAGAATCTAGGCCAGGGATCCCCAACCCTGGCAACTTTAAAACTCGTGGACTTCAATTTCCAGAATTCTCAAGACAGTTACGCTGGCTGGAGAATTTTGGGAGTTAATTAATTAATTAATTAATTAATTAATTAATTAATTAATTAATTAATTAATTAATCTAATTTATATGCCACCCAACTCCTCAAGGATTCTGGGTTGAAGTCCATAAGCCTTAAAGTTGCCAAGTTTGAAGACGTCTCATTTAGACTATGAGGCTGAAGTATTCTTTACGTTCTGGGGTGGAAAGATAATAACCTAAAAGCAGTTGAGGCAAAGATCTCTCTGATGGGTGGGAGACTTAAAGCACTGTCAGATTTTCAAGTTTCTGTTATTGTAGCTTAGCTCAATTCTGGTCATTCTGGTCTTCCTGTGGGAAGGATCGCCTATAGTAATGGCATTAACGAATTGTGTCAGATTAATTGCTGATTTGTATTGTTGTCTCTTTCTTTTTTGTAGTAGTAAGTCAGAAGCCGTGGACAATGAAACGGTCATACGTGCCCGAGGTCTCCCTTGGCAGTCTTCGGACCAAGACATAGCCCGCTTTTTCAAAGGCCTTAATATTGCCAAGTAAGTAAGAAAGTTGTCTATGGAGATTCTCAATCATCCAGGTCATGATTGATTTGATTTGATTTGATTTGATTTGATTTGATTTATTTATTTATTTATTTATTTATTTATTTATTTATTTATTTATGTATTTATGTATTTATGTATTTATGTATTTATGTATTTATGTATTTGTTTGTTTATTTATTTATTTATTATTTATTATTATTATTTATTTATTTGTTTGTTTGTTTGTTTGTTTGTTTATTTATTTTGTATGCCGCCCTTCTCCGCAGACTCGGGGCGGCTAACAACAGTAATAAAACAATATAAACAAATCTGATATTTAAGTTAATGTTAAAAAGAAAGCCCAATTTAAGAGACCAATCATACATACAGACATACCATGCATAAATTTTTTATAAGCCTAGGGGAAGGGAATATCTCAATTCCCCCATGCCTGACGACAGAGGTGGGTTTTAAGGAGCTTACGAAAGGCAAGGAGGATGGGGGGCACTCTGATATCTGGGGGGAGTTGGTTCCAGAAGGCTGGGGCCGCCACAGAGAAGGCTCTTCCCCTGGTTGTCCCAAAAATGTTATTTTTCCAAAAGGCAACTCGGATTTCTTCAGTGGGGGGCTGCTACCAGTTCACACCAGTTTGGGCGAACCGGTGGCGGTGGCGGAGACTCTGCCCACCCACACAGACATCCGCCCACCCATATTGGAGGATCTGCCACATGTACAGAAGTGGCATGCGCACACACATCTCCAAACCAGTCGCAAGTCAAGTGAAACCCATCCCTCGATTTCATTGAAAACATTTCATTTCTCATTCAAAAAGAACTGAAGAAGATTCTTGGATGAAAGCAAAATGTTTTCAAAGAAAACATCCAAAAAGTCCAATTGTTGTTTGGGGGTGTGTGTGTTAATGTTGTCTGTTTCCATTTTATTTTTCTGTTGCTACAAATTTATTTATTTATATATTAATCAGATTCCTATGCGGCCCTTCTCCTGGGATTCAGGGCAGCTCAGAGGAAACAATTACAAAACACGAAGAAATCTTATATTAAAATGCTCTAAAAATCTCAATACTAAAAACACATAGAAATCTAACTTACATTCTAAAATCACTAATACGCTGCTCAAAAAAAAATAAAGGGAACACTTAAACAACACAATACAATTCCAAGTAAATCAAACTTCTGTGAAATCAAACTGTCTACTTAGGAAGCAACACTGATTGACAATCAATTTCACCTTCTGTTGTGCACATTCAACTTTGTACAGAACAAAGTATTCAATGAGAACATTTCATGCATTCAGATCTAGGATGTGTTATTTGAGTGTTCCCTTTATTTTTTGAGCAGGATATTTAAAAACCTAATCATCCACATTCATCCTCTCATTCTTCACTTATGGGCCAGGGTAGATGTTAAAATTTCAATGGTCCTAGGGCTGTCGGCAGAAATGTTTTCAAGGCCTTTGTGTCTTCTGCCTTGGTAATCTTAGTTATAAAAGATTTGGTGTGAAATTTTTATAACTTAAAATTTGGGTACCTGTACAAGTCAGTAAGGACCACGAACCCCTCAAAAAGCATGAACAATTACTGGGTGGTCTCCTTATCTAGAACCATCGATGTCAACCCTAGAATGTTGCCATGTTGAGCTTTCTGTGGAGTCAAGAAAGAGAAGGCGGTGGCCGTTGTTTCTTCAGAATCTGGAAGGAAGAACCTGTTCTAGATTAGATATAATCGGATACCAACAGAACTAGCTGACTCTACATTCAGCCCACAAATTCCATCCTGGGTCTGATTTTAAGATGCTGATAACAATTTGGCTTACGTTTTGTACTTTATCAGTGTTTTGTCAACCCCACATTTTATAACCCGATGTCCTGAAGAGTTGAAAGGCTTTTTACAACGTTTTAAGCTCTTGTGGTTCATTCTAATTCAGCCAACACAAAGCTATGATCTTGTTCATCGGCTTGATTATATACGGTAATTGCTTTTGGAAGTTCCAATTCCCTGCCTTCCCATCCACTTACAATGGTCCCAACATACTAAAAGAACAAAATTTAGCTTTTACATAGTTGGGAAAGCACTATTTCCTTACAAAATGGCACAATCCCTTTAATTTATAAGAGATTCAACTTTATTTATTTTGATTGCACCGGTATTGTGTGTGGCTTCAGAGAAGGATTGATATGTTACCAGTTCAATTTAATTTATTACAGTCATAGACCAGAGACTAGAACAAACAGAAACACTCAGCAAATATACAATCAAAAGTTTTATAAAATAAAATAATAATTGACAGATAAAACCCATGATAAAATCCAGTCGGTCAATTGCATATGGTCTACAATACTAAAATTACAATCCATAAAATGTGAGACTTGTAGTCAGTTTAATACTAAAAGGGAAAGGAATATGCAGGCTTTACCACATTTGTCGTATAAATTAGCTATGGTGCATTAGATACTTGTTTTTTAGAGGTTCTAAGTCAGTGATGGCGAACCTATGGCACAAGTGCCACAGGTGGCACGCGGAGCAATATCTGCTGGCATGCGAGCCGTTCCTTAGCTCAGCTCCAATTTGCATGTGTGTGCTGTCCAGATTATTTTTGGCTTGCACAGAGGCTCTGGGAGGGCATTTTTTGCTTCCAGAGAGCCTCCGGGGGAATGGGGGAGGGTGTTTTTACCCTCCCCCCGGCTCCAGGAAATACTTTGGAATCTGGAGAGGGTGAAAAACGAGCCTACTGGGCCCACCAGTAGTTGGGAAACAGGCCATTTCTTGCTTCCAGAGGGCCTCCGGGGGGCAGGGGAAGCTGTTCTCACCCTCCTCAAGCATTGAATTATGGGTGTGGACACTTGCGCATGCGCAATAGCATGCATGCATGTTCTTTCGGCACCCAAGGGGGGAAAAGTTCGCCGTCACTGTAATCTAAGTCAGTGTTTCCCAACCTTGGCAACTTGAAGATATTTGGACTTCAACTCCCAGAATTCCCCAGCCAGCGAATGCTGGCTGGGGAATTCTGGGAGTTGAAGTCCAGATATCTTCAAGTTGCCAAGGTTGGGAAACACTGATCTAAGTGATGTATCTTCATCACTGCTCAAAAAAAGCTTTGAGAAGCTAGGGTACCATAGACTAAGATAAACAACACGATTACTTCACTATTTAAAGCAACTGCTCTAAATTGCATGCAGCAATGAAAATAATATAGATTAGCTAATTCCATTGGATTGAAATATTATCATGCCTCAATAATGCTTATCCAGATCTTTTAAAAAAATGATGTCACTTTGGAAGAAAGATGGACGTGGCCTAGTTCATTCTCTCTGGGGGTGTCTTGTGTTTCCCCTTTCTTTTAGAGGTGGTGTGGCCTTGTGTCTCAATGCTCAAGGAAGGAGAAATGGAGAGGCGTTGGTGCGGTTTGTCAGCTCCGAACAGAGAGACTTGGCTCTGGAGAGGCACAAACATCACATGGGAAGCCGATACATTGAGGTAGTTTACTTAGTCATAAATGATTAATTACAACTAAATGATTAGATGTGATATATTGGAGGTGTGCAAAGAGGATGTAACGGTCATTTGACTGACAATGAATCAAGGCTGAGATTATAATTTTAAAAAATCAATGTATCATGAGCATTATAATCAATAATAATCACACAGGAAAAGACAGCTAACAGGGTCCCCTATCATTTATTTTATTTTTATTTATTTATTTATTAGATTTGTATGCCGCCCCTCTCCGTAGACTCGGGGCGGCTCACAACAATAACAATAACAATGTAAGAACAAATCTAATAATTTAAAAAACACTAAGAACCCCATTATTAAAAGCAAACATACACACAAACATACCATGTATAAACTGTATAGGTCCGGGGGGAGATGTCTCAGTTCCCCCATGCCTGACGGCAGAGATGGGTCTTAAGAACTTTACGAAAGGCTAGGAGGGTGGGGGCAGTTCTAATCTCCGGGGGGAGCTGGTTCCAGAGGGTCGGGGCCGCCACAGAGAAGGCTCTTCTCCTGGGTCCCGCCAAACGACATTGTTTAGTCCAGTGTTTTTCAACCAGTGTGCCGTGGCACACTAGTGTGCCGCGAGACATGGTCAGATGTGCCGCGAAGGTCAGGGAGAAAGAAAGCAAGAGATAGAGAGAGAAAGAGAGAAAGATAACTAGAGAGAGAGAAAGAGAGTGAAAGAGAACAAAAGAAAGAGAAAGAGAGAGAGAGAGAAAGAGGGAGGGAAGGAGGGAGAGAAAGACAGAGGGAGGTAGGGAGGGGGAGAGAAAGAGCAAAAAAGAGAGGAAGGAAGAGAAAGAAAGAGGGATGGAGAGAGAGAGAAAGAAAGAGGAAGGAAGGGAGAGAAAGAGGGAGGGAGAAAGAAATAGAGCGAAGGGGAGGAAGAGAGAGAGAATTTTTTTGTCCAAACTTTTTTTAGCTCCCCCCCCCCCCGGCTCAATGTGCCCCAGGGTTTTGTAAATGTAAAAAATGTGCCGCGGCTCAAAAAAGGTTGAAAATCACTGGTTTAGTCAATGGGACCCAGAGAAGGCCAACTCTGTGGGACCTAACCGGTCGCTGGGATTCATCCTAGCCCAAAAGTAAGAGGGAACAACAAAGTCTTTATTCAATTGGATGAGGGCCGTCCAAGTCTCCAGCTACTTTCCCTTTGTACATTGGTCTCTAAGGCCAATAAGATGGCACCGAAGGAACATGAAGTTTGACCATCCTGGCATGTTCTGGTGGGTCAAGGACAGTAATGGACTGCTGGTTACGTGGTCTGGTGCACAGTCCCATTAGGAAACTCACAATCATCTGTGCATCCCTGATGTGCCCATGTGCCCCCTGTGAGGTTTTGGCTTCTGCTCATGCACAGCAAGAAAAATCGTGTGTGAGGAGCCTCATGCGAGTGAGATTTCGGTGATTTTCACCATTTTTTTGTTTATGCGCATGCGCAGAAGCAAAAAATATTGGCAAATATCGCCAAAATCTCACTCGCACACATGTCCTCACTCAAGCTTTTGCTTGCTGAGCTTGCGCAAAAGTCAATTCTTGCGCCGACAGATGCATGCACATGTGCCAGACACGCGCATGCCCGCAACAGCCTCAGAGGATGTACCGGTAGCGCTGAAGGTGAACGACCTTTCATTGGTCAAGGAGAAACATTCAGAAAGATCCTACAAATAATTTCACCCTTGACCATACAGAGGAAAAGTATTCCAAGGTCTTCCAAAATATTATGTCCTAAAATGGTTTTGCAAATATCTAGGTTTATAAAGTGTGTCATCTTAAAGACAAGTCTGTACATTATGCTAATATCACTCATCAAATATCTTGACACCTGTCACAATTATTGTCTATCTTTTTGTTGTTGTTGTTTTAGGTTTACAAAGCAACGGGAGAGGAATTTCTGAAAATTGCTGGTGGTAAGATCTTCAGAAAAACAAAGACAAAACCCTTTTAAGCGTGTGATTGAAACTGTCCTGTGAAGAGGTGTTTTTAACTTGCCTTGAGAAATAATATAAAATCTGACATATCATTATTTTTGGCTCCTCAAAGTGCCCATCATCAGGTATGGGGTGGAGGTGGTATATGAGTCTCGTAATTTTAGCTATATAAATAGTTGGGAATTTTAACTGATTCAGAGTTGGAGAAACTTGTTTCCAATAGACCAGCACCAGGAGACTGAATATCTGATAATAATAATAATTATTATTATTATTATTTATTCGATTTGTATGCCGCCCCTCTCCGAAGACTCGGAGCAGCATACAATGACTTTGTTGGCACTACTTAACAAACTAGCTAACTGTACTTTAGCTTACTATACTATGCAGACTCAGATTCTATGTTTAATTTCAGTCTGACATATACACCCAGAAAATTGACTCAGTTTTGCAAGCAAACCACAGTCGGTGCATTGTTTGTTTATTTATTGGATTATATCTTGTCTTGGTCTTGTACAACCCATAATAGCGCATGTATTGCTCACTCATTCTAATAAGCCCACAACAACAACCTCGGAGATGGATTGGGCTGTAAAGACCAACCCACAGTCACACAAGCAGCTTCTGTGCCCCAAGAAGGACTAGAACTCACAGCCACCTATTTCCTCATCCAGCACTTTAATCATTATACCAAAACCTAGAACTCTCAATTACAAATTTAAATTTGCAATGCTTTCTCTCTCAGGGTTAAGTATTGGATGTGCACTTTCCTGTTCTTAATGCAAGGGTGAAATACAGCAGGTTCTGGAGAACTGGAAATAGAAATTTTGAGTAGTTTAGAGCAGTGTTTCCCAACCTTGGCAACTTGAAGATATTTGGACTTCAACTCCCAGAATTCCCCAGCCAGCAAATGCTGGCTGGCGAATTCTGGGAGTTGAAGTCCAGATATCTTCAAGTTGCCAAGGTTGGGAAACACTGGTTTAGAGAACCGCCAAATACCACCTGTGGCTGGCGCCAGAATGGGGTGGGAATAGAGATTTTGCAATATCCTTCCCATGAATGTGGAGGGAATGGGGATTTTGAAGTATCCGTACCCAGGAGTGGGGAAGGAATATAGATTTTGCAATATCCTCCCCCTGGAGTGGAGAGGGAATGGGGATTTCACAATATCCTTCCCCTGAAGTGGAGAAGGAATGGGAATTTTGCAGTATCCATCTCCTGGAGTGGGGTGGGTTTGGAGCTTTTGCAATATCCTTCCCCCAGGAGTGGGGAGGGAATGAGGATTTTGCAGTATCCTTCCCCTGCCACATCCACCAAGTCACACCCACAGAACTGGTAGAGGGAAACTTTTGACTTTCACCCCTGCCTTAATGGTCCCTTCTTCTGGCTAGGCACCTCCAATGAAGTTGCCCAGTTCCTCTCCAAGGAGAACCAAGTCATCATCAGGATGCGGGGTCTCCCTTTCACTGCAACGCCTGAGGATGTGCTGGGCTTCTTGGGCCCCGAGTGTCCGGTCACCGGAAGCAAGGAGGGCCTCCTCTTTGTCAAGTATCCAGATGGGCGGCCAACCGGAGATGCCTTTGTGCTATTTGCTTGTGAAGATTATGCACAGAATGCCCTTAAGAAGCACAAGGAGATATTGGGCAAACGCTACATCGAACTCTTCAGAAGCACAGCAGCTGAAGTCCAGCAGGTTGTAACACATATTTTACTCTGGGCATTTGGGTCTGTTTTATTTTTATTTATTTATTTATTTTGTCCAATACACAATAATACACAATGAAGGTTATAGAGGATATAGTAGAGAAGAAATATGAGATATAGGAGAGACTATAGGACAGGAGCGGAAGGCACTCTAGTGCACTTATGTACACCCCTTACTGACCTCTTAGGAATCTGGAGAGGTCAATCATGGATAGTCTAAGTGTAAAATGTTGGGGGTTAGGGGATGATACTACAGAGTCCAGTAATGAGTTCCACGCTTCAACAACCCAATTACTAAAGTCATCTTTTTTACAGTCAAGTTTGGAGCGGTTAATGTTAAGCTTGAATCTGTTGTGTGCTCTTGTGTTGTTGTGGTTGAAGCTGAAGTAGTCTTTGACAGGCAGGACATTGCAACATATGATCTTGTGGGCAATACTTAGATCATGTTTAAGGCATCGTAGTTCTAAGCTTTCAAGACTCAGGATTGTAAGTCTAGTTTCATAGGGTATTCTGTTTCGAGTGGAGGAATGAAGGGCTCTTCTGGTGAAGTATCTTTGAACATTTTCGAGGGTGCTAATGTCTGAGATGCAATATGGGTTCCAAACAGATGAGCTGTATTCGAGGATGGGTCTGGCGAAAGTTTTGTAAGCTCTGGTAAGTAGTGTGAGATTTCCAGAGCAGAAACTACGTAGGATTACATTAACAACTCTTGAAGCCTTCTTGGCGATGTTGTTGCAGTGGGCTTTGGCACTTAGATCTTTAGTTATTAGTAGTTTCTCCTCCACCTCCCCATTTAAGAGCTATAGGAAACTGGCACAAAGATCTGAGAACAATGAGAGTCATTTAATCCTAGAACAGGACATAAACCACCTTTGGAAATTGTCCACTGATGTTCATGTCCGGAACATTTACATTTGAAAGCAAGTGGGTAGGAAGTGGATAGAATGTTCAGCCAGGAACTCAGGAATCAATGTAGATAAACAATGAAGACAGTTGAGCAGGATCAGGTGTAAGTAAAACTTTACTCTTCAGTGTACAGTATTCAGAAAAATACTTTCTTTCTTCTACTTCTATTTGCAAAATATACTTCACTTTAACTATGTACATAAAGGTATAACAAACCTCACTTACAAGTAGCTATTGTACTAAGGTTTAACTATCTTACCACCAGTACACAGCTCCATCTTAATGCTTCAATCAGACCACAAACTAAACCATCAACCAACTTGTACACCACTTGACTGGTGTACTATAGGGTTCCTGCTTGGGCAGGGGGTTGAACTTGATGGCCTTCATGGTCCCTTTCAACTCTAACAATCAATCAATCAATCAATCAAGAAATCAATCAATAAATAAATAAATCAATAAATCAATAAGTAAATAAATAAATAAGTAAGTAAATAAATAAATAAACAAACAAACAAACTATCCAACAAACCCAAGAAAACCACACCCACTGCAAAGGTGCTTTCCTTCTTATAATGCTCTGGCCCAATCAGGTTGCAGCCTAGTCACTGTGATACAGCATTGTCACTGTTTTACATATTCACAACTTTCTTTTACCTTATATGGAATATCACCTAGAATATTGTTTATTCTTGACAGTTCAGGGCAATAAAATGAGTTGGGTGATTTCTGTTAATTTCTTCAGCCCCATTAGGAAGACCAGACCATAAAATCAGCTCCACAGGAAAACCAACACTTCTTTTATTGAGATTAGCTATAATAAGACAATCTGGCATGTCTCATTTTGTTGTACCTCCTATTAATAATTCATTGACAGAAAGATATCTGCATGAGCCACTTCTGAGCATTATCTCATCATTCCAGACTTAGAAGATCTTCCAGCCTTTTTGTTTTTGGTAACAGTTCCTACATAATTTCAGCAAAAACGTTTTCCCTACTCTCCATAGGGGAAAATTCTGCCTCAGTTTATCATGGGGCAAAACCCTTTTCCTTTTCACATAGCCAGAAGGAATTCCTCATGATGCCTTCACTAAGTCATAAAATATAGTTTCCAAGCCAGAATTGCTACCATGTTTCCCTGAAAATAAGACATCCCTCAAAAATAACACCCCCCAAATAAACCCTCCCTGAAAATATTTAAACATGTGCAGCTGGCCACCACCATTTCATCTGGTTAGGGTTAGGGAGACAGAGCTGGAAAGTAGGTAAGACGGCAAGAGGAGCCTCGTCTTGCTCCACGCACCCCAAAATAATAAGACCTCCCTGAAAATAAGGCCAAGTACTTATTTCAGGGTTCAAAAAAAATATAAGACAGGGTCTTATTTTAGGGAAAACACAATAGATGCACTCATTGCATCATTCAAAGTGTTGGTTATGACCTATAAAGCCCTTCATGGCATCGGACCAGAATATCTCCGGGACCGCCTTCTGCCGCACGAATCCCAGAGACCGGTTAGGTCCCACAGAGTTGGCCTTCTCCAGGTCCCATCGACTAAGCAATGTCGTTTGGCGGGACTCAGGGGAAGAGCCTTCTATGTGGCGGCCCCGACCCTCTGGAACCAGCTCCCCCCAGATATCAGAGTTGACCCCACTCTCCGTGCCTTTCGCAAGCTCCTTAAAACCCACCTCTGTCATCAGGCATGGGGGGATTGAAATTTCTCTTCCTCCTAGGCTTATAGAATTTATACATGGCATGCTTGTATGTATGAGTGGGTTTTTAAATTGGGGCTTTTTAGGTTGTTTTTAATATTAGATTTGTTTACATTGTCTTTTTATATTGTTGTTAGCCGCCCCGAGTCTTCGGAGAGGGGCGGCATACAAATCAAATCAAATCAAATCAAATCAATAAATAAACAAACAAACAAACAAACATAAATAAATAATAGCAGAAATCCATGCATACATAGTATCATGGCTCAGCACGATAATATGACCTCTGGTAGGATACTTTCTGGTCATGCTTTTTGCAAAATGCTTCAAATAGAGGAAATAATAACAACAACAACAACAATAATAATAATAGTTGTTGTTGTTGTTGTTTTGTTGTTGTTATTATTGTTATTGATGTTTTGTTGCTGTTGTTGTTGTTGTTGTTGTTATTATTATTATTTATTAGATTTGTATGCCGCCCACAACAAATCAAATGCTTTGATTTCATTGTGTCGATTCCAAATAGGGACTGTAATCAACCCAGAGAGGGCCAATTAGGGACCCGCCCTCCCCATTTGCAGACATAGCAAATTAAGTCTTTCGGGAAGAGAACACAGGGCAATCAAGGTTGAATTCCAGAGAGGCAGTTGTCTTCACCTGTTCCAACCAAAAAAAAAAAAAAAACCAAGCAAGGATCCCTTGGCACCATCTTACCACCTGGTTGGTTCCTTGTGGCAACAGCCTTCTGGGCAGACTGAAGGAAGATTGACCAGGTGGTCTATAATCAACTTTAGGACAATAGTGTCTCTACAGCTGGCTGGTTTCCAGTTACTTCTCTCGGGCGGTTGTCTGTTGGGCAGAGCCCAAGAGGGACTTGCTAGAAACATTACCAGTGAGATTTGAAAAGCCAGGAGTGTGTGTGTGTTTGTGTGTGTTGTAGAAGTTTCTCTGAGCTTGTCATTTTAGCCAGATGGAGGCTTTTCTTTGTGCCATAAAGCACAGAGTCTGGATGGGCTTCTGATACAGACAGAGACTTTTATGGATCATCTTGAACCATGACCAAAGGATTGAGCTTCAAGGAACATTTGCAGAAACTGGGCATGGCTATTCTAGTGAAGAGAAGGGCCAGGGGAGACATTTATTTATTAATTGGACTTATATGCTGCCCCTCTCCGTGGATATGATAGCGGTGTTCCAATATTTGAGGAGCTATCACAGAGAGGAGGGGTGTCAGGCTATTCTTCAAAACACCTGAAGGCCAGACAAGAATAATGGATGGACACTGAACAAGAGAACACAACTGAACACAAATCTTTAAAATTGCCAAGGTTGGAGACCCCTGCTTTGGGAGATTGCTGGGGTAGGGGTGACGAGAGGAGGAAATAGGGTCTGTAGTTTTTCATAGCTTCAGCTTGCATTATCCTGGCAAGATACACCCCCCTTCCCAAGCTAGTTTTTGCACTGAATCCAAGGATGGATTATGTAGATTAGATTAGATTAGATTAGATTAGATTTATTGGATTTATATGCCGCCCCTCTCTGGAAACTCGGGGCGGCTCAAAACAATAATAAAAACAGTACATAGTAACAAATCCAAATCCCACCAATCTAATTACAATTTTAAATTAAAAAATTCATAAAACAATCCCAATATATATAAAAAACAGACACACAGTCAATCAATCAGACGGCAAAACAACATGGGCAAGGGGGAGATGTTTTAGTTCCCCCATGCTTGATGACAGAAGTGGGTTTTAAGGAGTTTACGAAAGGCAGGGAGGGTGGGGGCAATCCTAATCTCAGGGGGGAGCTGGTTCCAGAGGGTCAGAGCCCCCACAGAGAAGGCTCTTCCCCTGGGTCCCGCCAGACGACATTGTTTAGTCGACGGGACCCGAAGAAGGCCGACTCTGTGGGACCTAACCGGTCGCTGGGATTCGTGCAGCAGGAGGCAGTCCCGAAGATATTCTGGTCCGGTGCCATGAAGGGCTTTATAGGTCATAACCAACACTTTGAATTGTGACTGGAAACTGATCGGCAACCAATGCAGACTGTGGAATGTTGGAGTAACATGGGCATACCTAGGGAAGCCCATAATTGCTCTCGCAGCTGCATTCTGCACGATCTGAAAATAGGGGCAGGGGAAAAAATATGCCAGAAAATAATAGAGTGGTATCATTCCTTATGCTTTAATTTCCCTGGCTTAATGATCTATCCTTGAGAAGTATTTTAGGATCAGCCCTGTGTTTTATTTTTATCATTCCTGCCCCAGTAGATAACAAGGAATTCTGCAAAATTCTTCTTTCTCACATTCTGGGAATTCAAGAATTCAATGTAGGCCAGACGGCTGGCACGTTTGGAAGTATATTGCTGAGGAAAGCTGATCTGCTGTCTTCTTCAGCAATTAAACAATTACAGAACCAGTTCAGCTTCATGAAGCAGAGATCAAAGGGAACCTTTTCACCTTGTGTGCGTTGCCGTTTTTTAAGGCGGGCGTCTGGATTAGCCATTAACCTCATTTGTTTCGGCTGGACCAGTTTATCCTGGTTGCCCTGAACTGCTATGGTGGATGCACTGCGGAAGGACTGGATTCTTAAGACGAAATTAGGATGTGGCATGATCTGTTAGGGAATGGTAAGAATAATCTTGCGGTTTGGGCGAAAGGGAAACAGGGATTAATGGGAGCTTTGAGTAAGGAGGAAGAGTGGTGTGTATTGGTAAAGGGTGTGGTCACCCTGCTACCTTCGGAGTAGAGAAGAGAAGAGCTTGCACAAAAATGTTGTGGTTGTCAGTTGCGAAGTCATGTCCATTGCGACCCCATGGACAATGTTCCTCCAGGCCTTTCGTCCTCTAACATCCCCCAGAGTCCATTTAAACTCACACCGACTGCTTCAGTGACTCCATCCAGCCACCTCGTTCTCTGCTGACCCCTTCTTCTTTTGACCTCAAGCATCAGGCTCTTCTCCAGTGAGTCCTTCCTTCTCCTTAGGTGGCCAAAGTATTTGAGTTTCATCTTCAGGATCTGCCCTTCTTTTTAAAAAAAAAATCTATATTGATTATTAACATTAAAAAGAAGACAAGACAAATACAGAACAAAGACAAAAAAGAGGAAAAAAACAAACAAAAATAAAACAAACATAAATTTGCCAACCTACATGTTGGCATTGCTACTACAGCTTTCAAACTATTATTTTCTATATTAATTTACATGAGTCTTGGCCGTGTTAATTTCACACTTATATCCAGTATTTTATAATAAAAGATTGCAAGATATTTGACTGTAAAGTAAATATTTAAAATTTTAAATATTTTTTTGGGGGGTCAACCCAATTGTACCATCTATTCCACATCTGGTAGAATTCTGTGTTGTCTTTTTGTCGACAAAAAGGATCTGCCCTCCTGAAGAGCACTCAGGATTGGTCTCCTCTAGGACTGACCGGTTGGATCGCCTTGCAGTCCAAGGGACTCGCAGGAGTCTTCTCCAGCACCGGAATTCAAAGGCCTCCATTCTTTGGCGCTGAAGTCTTCCTTATGGTCCAACTTTCACAGCCACACATTGCAACGGGGAAAACCATAGCAATGGCACAAAAATGACAAAATGTGAATTCTAAATAAGCAAGTCCTGTGGGTGGAAAGTTTGCATTCACACAAAACAAACCATAGGTGACCGTAAAAACAATAAGCTTGAAATGCTGCCAGACTTGAAATACCGGGATTAGACCATTTACAACTTTGTCGCCTTCGAACTGATCTAACTGTAGTTCATGAAATCATATACCAAAATGTCCTTCTTATTAATGACTACTTCCCCTTCAACGGCAGCAATACACAAGCATGTAATAGATTCAAACTAAATGTAAACCGCTCCAAACTCGGTTGCAGAAAATACGACTTCAGCAATAGAGTAATCAATGCCTGGAATAAACTACCTGATTCTATTATTTCTTCCCCAAACCCCAAAAACTTTAACCTTAGACTGGCTACAGTCAACCTCTCCTCATTTCTAAGAGGCCTGTAAGGGGCGTGCATAAGCGCAACATTGTGCCTACCATCCCTGTCCTATTGTCCTCTTTTATCATTGCTTTTTACTTATGTTTATACAAACTACTTTCCTGTACATGTTTGACAAACAAATGAATAAAATAAATAAAATAAATTAGAATCATCACCTTGATGAAATGAATTTATCAAGTTTATAGTTGAATTGAAGATGAAAGGTTGGAGAAGACTTCTCAAATACGAGCGATTTCATGACATTGTTGACACAGGTAGCCCTCAATTTATAACCATTCATTTAATGACCTTTCAAAGTTACGGTGACACTGAAATACCTGACTTATGACCGTTTTTCACATGACCATTGCAGCATCCCCACAATCACATGATCAAAATTAGGATTCTTGGCAACTGGCCTGTATTTATGATGGTTGCAGTGTGTTCCGGCATCACGCGATCAGTTTTTGCAATCACCTGATGAGCAAAGTCAATGAGGAAGTCAGATTCCCTTGGTGTGAACTAACTGCAGTGATTCACTTAACAACGGTGGAAGAAAGGTCATAAAATAGGACAAAATTAACAACAGGAAACTGAGTTAGCAACTGTTCTGTTAGGCAATGGAAATATGGTTGTGTTTGTAAGGTGACGACTACCTCTAGAGCAGGGATGGCAAACCTATGGCATGGGTGCCATAGGTGGCATGTGGAGCCATATCTGCTGGCACGTGAGTGTTGCCCTAATTAATCTGCAGTGCGCATGTGTGTGCCAGCCAGCTGATATTTGTCTTGTGTAGAGCTCTGGGAAGGCATTTTCAGCCTCTGGAGGGCTTCTGGGGGAGGGGGAAGCCAATTTCACCCTCTCCAGGCTCCAAGAATGCCTCTGGAGCCTGGGGAGGGTGAAAAATTGACCTACTAGGCCCATCCTAAGTCGAGAAACGTGCGAACGGGGGGATTGTGAATGCATGCATGGGGGGAATCACACATGCATGCGCAGGGGGGCATTGAATTATGGGTGTGGGCACTCACACAGGCATTAATAATAATAATAATAATAATAATAATAATAATAATAATAATAATTAGATTTATATGCTGCCCGTCTCCAAGGACTTGGAGCAGCTCACAACAAGAATATAAAATACAAATCCAATGGTTAAAACAAGAAAACAGTTTAAAACCCTTGATTTAAAAACATTCATACAACCCGAACAAACCACACATAAAACAGGATGGCTGAGGGGAATCAATTTCCCCACGCCTGGCGGCAAAGATGGATTTTTAGGAGTTTACGAAAGGCAAGGAGGGTGGGGGCAGTTCTAATCTCCGGGGGGAGTTGATTCCATCGGGTCGGGGCCGCCACAGAGAAGGCTCTTCCCCTGGGTTCTGCCAGACGGCCTTGTTTTGTCGACGGGACCCGGAGAAGGCCAACTCTGTGGGACTTAATCAGTCACTGGGATTTGTGTGGCAGAAGGCGGTCCCGAAGGTAATAGCATGAGCACACATGCTTTTGGCACCCATGGAACAAAAAGTCCACCATCACTGCTCCAGAAACTTTCACTCTACCTAGTCTGCATCCAAAGAGCTCTTCTGTTCTCACTCTTCATGAACTTTCTCCTTCCACCAGGTTCTCAACCGGTACATGTCAGCCCCCCTGATTGCTACTCTTCCCACCCCGATCATGCCTGTCATCCCTCCTGCTTACACCATCACCGCTGGCAGTTTGCGAGACTGTGTCCGCCTCCGAGGCCTGCCTTACACGGCTGGGATTGATGACATTCTGGAGTTCATGGGCGACGCAACGGGAGACATCAAGCCGCATGGAGTTCACATGGTCCTGAACCAGCAAGTATGAAAGTTTTGCAATTCTTTTCTTCATTTAAACCCGTTTGAAGCCAGCAACAGCCTGGTAAAATATCTCCATCCATTGGGAATTACATAACTAAAGAGATGGCTTCCTGATGCAACTTGCTAAAAATCTCCAAGGATTGCGATATTCACTCCTTTCTGCTTTGCTGTTTCCAGCCTTTTTCCTAGAGATTTCTCTTCCTGATCCAAAGTTGCAACTTTCCATCTTCTACATCTGATTAGAAATCCCGTCCCCCCAAACTTTTTATTTTAAACTGACCACTTGGTGGGTTGAGTGATTTGCTTCTGGAGGTTAAAGCACAAAGCTGGTTGCTGAATAATAATTGCTATTTTGCCATTTGGACCAGCCCAGTTGTATTTGCGAGCAAAATCCCACAAAGTTCATCTTATACAGTACTGTTGGGTTAGGAGTTTAAACCTTGTTAATGCTGCCTGATAATTTGATTCTCTGAAGAAATGTGGAACCTTCAGATTTAATCGTCCCAATATTCAGTCTTGGATATCTGATGAAAATGTCTGGGAAAGCACATGGTATTTCTTTGTTGGCAGCAGAAGAAAAAAAACCTAGTAGAATGTCTCCACCTTATCTTGTGCAATAGGATTAGCTGAAAATTATACTAAATTTGCCAAGCTTCCCAGAATGAAATTAAAAGATAGAGACTTGGTGTTAATCCAGATGAATGCAAATGAAAAGAACCTTTATGCTGCAAAAGATAAGCAAGTATTTTGCATTTTGCAATTCTTTTTTTTAAAATGCAAAAACACATCTAACTAAAACCCAAACCCATAGCCAACAAGACAATGAAAAATTGTGTGTCAACTCTGGAATATTATCATGGTTGGTCCCACAATGAGCCAGATGTTTAGACTGGATTTGGCATTGTTATCTAGTGAGTCCTCCTTGAGGACCAGAGAGAGGCAGGTGTGAATGTTTGATGGTATTACAGATATCATTCACAGGATGTCACCTGTTCCAAGCAAAGCTACCTATTGCAGTTGGTTCTTGATTTTTGTCAATGCCGATGGCATTCAAGTGGTGTTCCAGATGTGTCTATGAACTTCTCCAACTGGACTTTCTGGCTTTTCTCTGAAGATATTGTGGAAAGATTGTGCCCATAGATGGTCTATGACTATTGGCTTTTTCTCTTACCACAATCGTTCTAGTTCTATTTGAGGCTCTTTGTATTTTATTGCAATGATTATTATATCCCTCCTATTTTTTTATGTCTCATCAAAACAACACAGCAGCATAAATTGTTTATTTAGCATATGTTGTACAATGTCAGTGAAAAGTACTACACAAGACACAGGGTAGATACAATGCAGTGTGAATTGCAGAAAGCAGGTTTGTTCCCCTCTACTTTGCAGGGTCACTAACCAATATTTTCCTTCCTTCCTTCTTCCCTCCCTTCCTTGCCTTCCTTCCCTTCTTTTCCTTCTTCCCTTCTGTCTTCCCTTCCTTCCCTTCCCTTCTTTACCTTCATTTCCTTCCTTCCTTTCCTCTTTTTCTTCCCTTTTCCTTCCCTTCCCTTCCTTCTTTCCTTCCCTTCCTTCTTTCCTTCCCTTCCTTCCCTCCCTCCCTTCCTTCCTTCTTTTCCTTCTTCCCTTCTTTCCACCCTTCCTTTCCTTTCCTTCCTTTCCTTCCTTCCTTCCCTTCCCTCCTTCCAGGGTCGGCCATCAGGTGATGCCTTTATCCAAATGAAATCTTCCGACCGAGCCTTCCTGGTGTCCCAGAAATGTCACAAGAAAATGATGAAGGACCGTTATGTGGAAGTCTTCCAATGTTCAGGAGAGGAGATGAATTTTGTTTTAATGGGTGGCACTTTAAACCGTAGTGGATTGTCTCCGCCCCCTTGTAAGTTACCATGTAAGTCTCGAATCCTTCGCCTGCTCTGTGCTGCTCCCGGCTGACATGCTGGTAGGTGCTGATGGACAGCAGAATCTGGCCCATTTCTTTTGGGATCAACCCTGATCAGGAATCCGCTTTTTGGGGACAGATGATAGATAGACAGAAAGACAGACAGACAGACAGACAGAGAGAGAGAGAGACAGACAGACAGACAGACAGATAGATGATAGGTAGGTAGGTAGATAGGTAGGTAGGTAGGTAGAAAGAAAGAAAGAAAGAAAGAAAGAAAGAAAGAAAGAAAGAAAGAAAGAAAAGAAAGAAGGTGCCAATATGGGCCAATGCTTTTCAAACCGGGACTAATTTTTGCATCCAATTAACTTGCGATGTGTTGCTAGAATCACAGGGTTGGGTGGTTTTTTATGGTGAGTGGGTGTCATATCTGACCATAACTACAGCAGAAAATATCAGTGGTAATACTAACAATGTGATGATGACATTAAAAGAACAGAAAAGGTAAAAAAAAATGTGATCTGGGAAATTATGTCATATGCAGATCTGTCCTGAAAATTTAGACTAAATTGCTCACAAGCCACCTTTTCTGTCAAAACAGAATATCAAAGATATTATCCATTCAAGGTTGCGAATCTAGGATGATTTTATCTTTCCATTGTGATTGGATCATTCTTTTGGCCATCCACTACAAATAAAGAGATCTAGACATTCACGTTGTTTTCATAAATTCTAAATAATAGAATTAGAGTTAATTTATGCTCATTTTTCATGCACCCAGCAACAAGCCTAAAATCTTGTTAACAGTCTGACAAATTTTATACCTTCAAAAAAATATTATTAATTGAAAAAAAACTGCTATTTAAGGAATAAGAGAGGAAATATAAGATCATTTAAAACTACAAGGTGCTCTTCTGTGCTAAAGGAGACGGAGATCTTTTATCAGTTTTCTTTCCTTGAACATAAAATACAAGGGCCCCAGTTGTCTTATGGGTGAAATGGGGCTGCGTAAAAAGTTAAGAAGTAAATAAAACATGATGGGTAATTTTCAACTTATAAGCAGGTGTTTGGCAACCATTTAAAGTTACATCATGGGCATTGTTTTAAAAAGTGGCTTACAAACAGTCCTTGTACTTATTAACATTGTGGCATTACCTTGGTTACATTATCAAAATTTGGGCTCTTGGCATCCAGCATATATGTACAAAGGTTAATTGTAAATTAATTGGGGACATGCGATTGCCCTGTGCGACATTCCCAGATGGATTCTGAAAAGCAATGGGGAAAAGCCAGATTTATTTAACATTCAAGTGATTCACTTCACATCTGCAATGATTCCCTTAACAACCATGGCAAAAAAAGGTTGTAAAATTAGCCACAACTTGTTTAACAACTGCTTTGCTTAGCAATGGGAGTTCTGATCCCAAATTCTGGTTGTAAGATGAGGAGTACTATATAAAACATCCTTAGCCAGGTCCTTGTTAAAAAACAGCAATTCCCAAAATTTCTTATCTGTCTTTTCTTTCTTTCTTTCTTTCTTTCTTTCTTTCTTTCTTTCTTTCTTTCTTTCTTTCTTTCTTTCTTTCTTTCTTTCTTCTAAGAATCAAGATGGGGTTTTTTGGCTGCAGTTTTGCTAATGCTAATAAACCGATCAGGATTTAATGGGTTTTAAAGCCACTAAAAATAAATGTCACCTTTTGCCAAATTTCAACAACTGCCTTTGGAAGCTTTTCTGCTTTGAAGTGCCCTGAGATTAATGTTATTTTAACCAAGGGGAGACTTAATCTACAGAGGCTGCCTGTTGTTATTGAAGAGAGAGACTCTCTAGGGACAGCAGTTCTAACAAACCAAGAAAGAATGATGAAATCCGTTGGGTTTACATAGCCTTGTAAACAGTATTTCTGGCTGTGTTGAATGACAGTTTGTGATTTGGCTCTTTTGATGGAGGGAAAGGGAAAAGAAAGAAAGGGTAGGATAGGGGAGGGGAGGCGGAAGGAAGGAAAAGAGGGAGAAAAGGACGCTGGGAAGGAGGGAGATGGAAATGAGAAGGAAGGAAAGAAAGAAAAGGCAAAGGAGGGAGGGAGGAGGTGGAAATGAGAAAGAAGAAAGGGAAAGGAAGGCAAAGGAGGGAGAGAGGAGGCTTTTTTAATGGAGGGAAAGGGAAAGGAAAGGAAAAGGAACATCAAGGGGAGGGGTAGGAAGGAACAAGGAAGGAAAGGAGGGAGGGAAGGAAGCTGAGAAGGAAGGAGATGGAAATGAGAAGGAAGGAAGGAAAAGGAAAGGCAGAGGGAGGGAGGGAAGAAGGAAGAAAGGAAGGAAGAAAAAGAAAGAAAGAAAGGTAGATAGGTAGATAGATAGATAGATAGATAGATAGATAGATAGATAGATAGATAGATAGATAGATAGATAGATAGGCAGGCAGGCAGGCAGGCAGGCAGGC
The DNA here is from genome assembly GCF_031021105.1 of Erythrolamprus reginae. Lineage (NCBI taxonomy): Eukaryota > Metazoa > Chordata > Lepidosauria > Squamata > Dipsadidae > Erythrolamprus > Erythrolamprus reginae. Next base: position 22,920,294 of record NC_091958.1, on the reverse strand, counting down.
AGGCAGGCAGGCAGGCAGGCAGGCAGGCAGGCAGACAGACAGACAGACAGACAGACAGACAGATAGATAGATAGATTCTGCCGGTCTGCCTCTTGTTTTAGGGTGGCTTTGGAAGTTAGAGCTTTGTTGCTTTCTGATACAGAAAAGATCATTGTGAAATTGGTACAACAGCCATTCCAAATAAAAAACATTTGAGCCCAGACCTGAAATGTCAGAGAGCCCTAAAACAATGATTCAGAATTCAGACTAAGTGGGCCAGTGCACTTTATGAGAATTATTGCCTTTCCCTTCCAGCCAAGAGGTGTTCCCCAACTCCCTTGCTCATCTGTTTTTTCTTTCCCAAAGTCAACAGCATCTGCCTAACAGAATCTCCGTGGCTGACTTGCTACCTGCTGTGTTTTGTCGTCCCTCTGCAGGCCTTTCTCCTCCTGCCTATGCAGCTTTTCAAACGGCGGCCACCGCAGTGATCCCAGCCGAAGCTGCAATATACCCATCACAAGCCCTCTTGCCTCCAACCAGGAGTCAACAAGCTGCGGCTGCAGCTGCGGCCGCTGCAGCCGCCGTCACTCCAGCTGTCACTTACTACCCCACCCAGGCGGCTCAACTTTACATGAACTACACCGCTTACTATCCCAGGTACTACAGAACGTTGGCGCGTGTATTTGTCTCCTACCCTTAGAGGACCCAAAACTCGAGCAAAGCCTTGCAATTCATTTCGAGTTTTCAAGGGTCATTGGGTTTGTTAAGTTTCTAGTCCTTCGCAGTTCTTGAAATGCATTTTGAAGATGCTGAGCATTTAAGATCTCAAGGAATGAGGAGAAAGGGATGTGGTTGGTCAAGATCCAGATAGGATGAAGTCAGGCTTCACAAATTTGAGCATAGCATAGCATTTAGATTTATATACTGCTTCATAGTGTTTTTACAGCCCTCTCTAAGTGTTTTACAGAGTCAGCCTCTTGCCCCCAACAATCTGGGTCCTCATTTTACAGACCTGTTCACCCTTTGCTCACCTCTTAATAAAGTAGACAGCTCTTGTCTACTTTATTAATATAGTAATATATGCTATTACCTAATATAGTAATAGCATTACAGTAGTCCCTCGCTATATCGCGCTTCACCCACCACGGCTTCACTTCATCACGGGTTTTGAAGTCAGCGTTGGCACAGATACGGCGCTTAGAAGTTTGGAAGGGCAGGACAAGCCAACCAGCCCGCGGCTGGGCGAATGATGAGCGGGGCGGGGACTGAGCTCCAGCGGAGGCCTGTCCCCTCGTTCAACCCGCCTCGCCAGTGCCGAGAAGGCAGTCTTTGGAGGCGCGCTTAGTGGTTGGCAGCGGCGGCGGTGTGCTTGGGGTTGTAGAAAGAGCTCCCGGCAGCGCGAGCAAAGAAAGGAACGCGACACGGTGGGGATTTCCAGACTGGGCTCGAGGGCGGGAGAGGAAGTGCTGGGCGGGTGGAGGGGGGAAAAAAGAAAAGAAAAGAAAAGAGAGAGAGAGAAAAAAAGAACCAGCCGGGGCAGCTCACTAGGGACTTTCCAGCTGGGGCAAGGCAAAAAAGACGTTTGGCCGAACTGCTGCAAAGAACAGCAGTGGGTCGGGAATGCTCGGGGGCGGCGATTCTTTTGCCCCCTCCCCTTCTTTTCCTCAGGCGCAGAGTAAGTAGTAGTGGGGGGGAAAGGTTAGCCCTTCAACGGACAGAAAGTGTGCTGAGGGGGTTTATTGCAAGGCTAAAAAGGGAACTAGTGCTTTTAGTCTCATGAAAATGTATTTTTTTTAAAAAAAAACACCAAGCAGAGGAACAAAATTAGTAAAAACTATGTTGATGGGCGTGCCAAAGTAAATAGTATCCCAGGTCTGTTTAGAAGAAAATGTACAGTATTTATTTATTTATTGCATTTCTATGCCGTCCCTCTCCGAAGACTCAGGGCGGCTTACAACTTATAATAATATTTTTTAAAAAATACAATGACAAATCCAACTAATTAACTAGATAACAAAGCTAACATCCCTAATATTTTAAAAATCAATCGTACACATTCAGACCTCAGCCATACATAACATTCATCGGTCAGGGGGCCTGAGATCTAATAGCCCCAAGCCTGGCGACATAAATGAGTCTTAAGACTCTCACGGAAGGCAAGGAGGGTGGGGGCAGTGTAAATCTCTAGGGGGAGCTGATTCCAGAGGGCTGGGGCTCCCACAGAGAAGGCTCTTCCCCTTGGCCCCGCCAAGCGACATTGTCTGGTTGATGGGAAGTGGAGAAGGCCAACTCTGTGGGACCTGACCGGTTGCTGAGATTCATGCGGCAGAAAGCAGTCCTTACCAACCCTTTGAATTATGTCTGGAAACCAATCGGCAACCAATGCAGTCCGTGGAGTGTTGGAGAAACACGGGCATGTCTAGGAATGGCCCGGGGTGGCGCAAGAGGTAGAGTGCTGTACTGCAGGCCACTGAAGCTGACTGTACATCTGTAGGTCAGCGGTTCAAATCTCATCACCGGCTCAAGGTTGACTCAGCCTCCCATCCTTCCGAGGTGGGTGAAATGAGGACCCGGATTGTGGGGGCAAAAGGCTGGCTCTGTTAAATACTATTGCTGACCTGTTGTAAGCCGCCTTGAGTCTAAGGAGAAGGGCGGCATAAAAATCAAATAAATAAATAAATAAAAATAAGGCCCATGATAGCTCGCGCTGCTGCATTTTGCTACAATGCTAGAACACCATGTGTATCAGGCCATCCTTGTAAAGATGAGCCCACCTAACCCCAGCCAGATGCCCTCAGATTAAGCTTACAAAGTCTAGGGAAGAGAAGGACCAGGCAAGACATATTTATTTATTTATTTATTTATTCATTCATTCATTCTTTCATTCAATCAATCAATCAATCAATCAATTTTTTATGCCGCCCTCCTTACAACATGTTAGCAATAGCACTTTTTAACAGAACCAGCCTCTTGCCCCCACAATCCGGGTCCTCATTTTACCCACCTCGGAAGGATGGAAGGCTGAGTCAACCTGACATGATAGCACTCTTGTAGGCTTGTGGGCCTCACCAAGGCAAAATCAATTAGTGACAAAAGAGTTTGTGGTCTGAGTGGGAAGTTTGTCAAATTTCACTGGGCTTTTGAATTTTGGACAGTCTGAATTCTCTAGGCTAGGATCTCCAACCTAGGCTTAGAAATTTTGGTAGTTGAAGTCCACAGGTCATAAAGTTGCCAAGATTGGAGACCCCAGTTCTAGGCTGCTAGAGAGTTTGTTGAGAATTCTGGGAGTTGAAGTCTGGCAGCATCCATGTTGGAAAAGTGGACATAGATACTATGCTCCACTGCAAGATAGCAAGTACAGTGTTCCCTCGCTTTCCGCTGGGGATGCGTTCCGAGACCACCCGCAAAAGTCGAATTTCCGCGAAGTAGAGATGCGGAAGTAAATACTGTACACTATTTTTGGCTATGAACAGTATCACAAGCCTTCCCTTAACACTTTAAACCCCTAAATTGCAATTTTCCATTCCTTTAGCAACCATTCAGATTATTACTCACCATGTTTATTTATTAAAGTTTATTTTAAAAAATATTTATTAAAGGCAGATGAAAGTTTGGCGATGACATATGACGTCATCAGGTGGGAAAAACCGTGGTATAGGGAAAAAACCCGCAAAGCATTTTTTAATTAATATTTTTGAAAAACCGTGGTATAGACTTTCCGCGAAGTTCGAACCCGCGAAAATCGAGGGAACACTGTACATGTGTATGAAAAAATTGTTGCAAGTCTGAGGCTCCAAAAAAGATAGCTGTCAAGCAATATTTTTCACTCTTGGTGGTAACTTTAAGATGTGTGGCCTTCAGGTCCCAGAACATGATGACTGGTGGTATTATTTATTTATTTATTTGTTTGCTTGTTTGTTTGTTCGTTTGTTTGTTTAATTTGTATGCAGCCCCTCTCCATAGACTCGGGACGGCTCACAACAGTAATAGAAAAAACAATGTAGAATACAAATCTAATAATTAAAACTAAAAACCCATAATTTAAGAAACATGCACACAACATACCATACATAAACAATAATAAAAAATTATTGGAAAGTACTGGTAACTTTTTAAGACGTGTGGGGTTTAACTCCCAGAATTCCCCAACCAGCACTGGCTGGGGAATTTTGGGAGTTGAAATCCACATCTCTTAAAACTTGCCACCAAGGTTGGGAGATGTTGTTGAAGAGAATGAGTTCCCAGTCCCCATGTCTTCTGATCCAAGTGAGGTACCATTATGTGGGAAATAGCCCTTCGACCTCCATGGTCTGTTCCTCTTTCCTTAGCCCTCCAGTGTCTCCAACCACCGTTGGCTACATCGCAGCTCCACAAGCCGCTGTTGCAGCCGCTGCCTCGGCCTCCCACACTCCGATGCTCCCTCAAGCAGGCGCCCTTGTCCGTATGCAAGGATTGCCCTACAATGCAGGAATGAAGGAAATCCTCAGCTTTTTCCAAGGGTATCAGGTGAGTGCCAGGCCCTTTTGTCTTGCATTACCTTCTCCTTATAAGACAGTGTTTCTCAAATAGTGGGGTGGGACCCCTGTGGGGGGGGGTGCAGAGCAATGCCAGGGGGGCATAACCCTGGGGAACGTGCTTTTTTTGCCACAGGGAGTAGGAGGGTTTTGCACCAAACAATAGCACACAGCACAGAGCAGGAAATATGAAGTTCATAAAACAAACCTTAAGAGACCCCATGGAAAAATATTTAACAGGGTTGAAAAGAAAGGAGGAGAGAGGCGGAGATAATGAGACAAACGTAAGTCTCCTGAAAGCTAAGACGAGGAAATATGGTGAAGCATATGTAGCGCTTGGCTTCACTGTGACTACGGTGGGAGACAAGGAAAGACCCGGATGTTCACTGTGTCTGAAAATGTTGGCAGTGGACAGCATGAAGCCAAATAAATTAAGGTGTCACTTAAATAAATTTCACCCCAATCACGCTGACAAGCTGCTTGAGTTTTTTCAGTGAGATATTACAAACAATTGTCCCTGCGAAGAGTTGGGAGAGTGTGAAATGTTTACTTCTTCCTGGAGGGAGAGGCGAAACAGAAAATAATTGAGAATCCATCACGGTGGGTTACGGTGGGTTATGGTCTCATTCTTGAGAGAAGCTTTTCAACACCAGAGCGAGCTGAGGACTTCCAACCTTGGAAAATGGAGGCCTACAGTTAAATATTCAGCGTCTTTAAACACAGAAGGTAGTTTTTGACTTACAGCCCTTCGTTTAGTGACCACGGTAAAACGGCACTGATAAAAGTAGCTTATGACCATTTTCCCCACACTTCTAAGACGTTGCAGCCTCTCCATGGTCACGTGATTAGAATTCAGACCCCTGACTCATATTTATGATGGTTGCAATGTCCCTGGGTCATTTGATCCCCTTTTAAACGACCTTCGGACAAGCAAAATCCATGGGGAAGTCTGATTTGTTTAACAACCACAGTTGCTAACTTAACAACTGCAGTGACTCACTTCACAGTTGTGACGAGAAAGGTCATATACAATGGGGCAGATTTCACTTAACAACTGCCTCGTTTAGCAACATAAATTTGGGGCTCAGTTGGGGTTATAAGTCAAGGACCATCTGTACAACCAAATTAACAGGAGCAGGAAATTTTTGTTTTAATGAAATCATCATGGGGAGAGGTATCTGTCGTTAAAGAATGCATGTTGAATTAGAGACTTTGTCATTGGTGTGATGATGTCATCACCCTGATGACAGAAATTGAGGTTTTGGCATCGTTCGACACCACTTTTGCCATGACATTCTCACCCAAAAGGAGGGTGCCTTTTGTGCATTTCCATCATTTCAAATGCCACAATGCAAAAGTCACTAGTGGTCCCAACAGCATCTGGTAGAATAAAGTTTCACTCTCTCTCTCTATGAACCCAGGTATAATCTAATGAAGTTGCATAACGGCAAAGAAAGTGACTTTTTCTTCGTAAAACCACTGATTTCTTGGGGAGTTTAAAGGTGCTGGGTCTTTTTATCTTCAAAATGGCCTTTGAAACTATGAGTTTTGATCCTCGATAGATCACATCTTCCCCTTGGGACACAATATGCATTCCTTCTTCACTTTTAACTAATTCTGGTTGCCTCTTATCCTGGTTTAGGTTTCCTTCCCCATTTAAAGGGAAGCCAGAGGAGTTGGGGGCCAATCACAATTGGCTCCCAATCCCCTGACTTCCCTGGATAACCCCTCTTCACAAGTGGCCACTCCCACCAACACTGTCAGGGCAAACCACTTGTATATAGATAGGAAGCGATCCCCAGTCCCTTCTGCCACTGATGGGTCATTTGATGTCTGCAGGAAAGCCACAAAACTCAGATTCCACAGTTTAACCAAACTCAGTTACAAATATTCTCTTCATTTGTTGGAGCAGCAGAGAAAATAATGGGAGCTATTTCACTTCCCTGCTGTTGCTTTCTTCCTAGATGTATTTCCTTTTTTGCCTTCCTTACACAAATACAAACACAAACACAAACAAACACACACATTCCTCATAGCTGCTAAATCTGCCCAGTCTTTATTGGATTCTATGGGTTAAATGTTAAAATGTTTAACATGAGTTAAATGTTTTTTAAAGAAGACTTATTGAATTCTAACATTAAAAACAGCACAAATTACCAAAAGAACCAAGCAAAATCAACAAACAGCAAACAAAACCATTTCCGGTTTTGAATCGATTTCTTTGGGGGGGGGGTGTTAAAATTTCCTCCAACCGACTTATAATTTTATCCCAGAATCTTCTAACTTTAGGGCGTGTCCATCACAAACGATAGTATGTTCCTTGCTCCTTTTTACATTTCCAACATTTTAGCAATGTTCTTTTTTTTAAGTAATATTTTTTTACAAAGTTTAGGACTCTTTCCTAAGCTCTATCCATAACCCTTGTTTTGGTTATAGAGTGGTCTATGTTGAGATTGAGCCCACCCCTTGGGCATCACACTTTAGGGCGTGTCCATCACAAATGATAGTATGTTCCTTGCTCCTTTTTACATTTCCAACATTTTAGCAATGTTCTTTTTTTAAGTAATATTCTTTTACAAAGTTTAGGACTCTTTCCTAAGCTCTATCCATAACCCTTGTTTTGGTTACAGAATGGTCTATGTTGTGATTGAGCCCACCCCTTGGGCGTCACACGTGTGTTTGTGTGTATGTGTGTAGCAAATACGACAGTCACACATGAAAAGGGGAGTTAACCTGCTGGCCAAGGACTATCTCCTTGCATTACTTCGTGAAATGGATCTTGATTTCTGCTTAGCCTTTCCTCCTCCCAAATAAGTTGGATTTTTAAAGATTGCTTTATCCTCTGGGAGACCTTTAAATGTGTCAGAGCTGCAACTCCGGTTCTTCCCACAGGAATTCTGGGAATTGCAGTCTCAGCGCTTCTGGAAGCTAACAGAAAAACACTGACAGTTCCCGTCAGCCTTTCCTCTTGAAAGTTATTTACGCCCTGCTAAAAAGTGCCCTCTCGTGGCACACTCTTGTACTTACCGGGGAAGCATCTTTGCATAAATGCAAAGGAAGGGCTCTTATCCTGTTTCAAGATGCCTGAAAAGCTCTTGCTGCCTGTACCAAACTCAGGTTGCAACCTTGCCTTGTGGTGGGGTTTCTCCGCTTGGAAAGAAATGGTGAGAATCAGCCCTAGGTGCCACAAAAAGACAGTTACCTTGACCAATAGGTAACATCTCCTAACCTTGTGGCTAAAGGTTACTAGCGGAAAAGGAGGCAGTTGAGAGCCAGTGGGATATAGTGATGAAGGGGTTGGACTGTCACCAGGGACCAAGTTGCCTTCTGGGCCCACAATGAGTTCCTTTGGTCCAGTCCCCCCCGCTCAGCCCCATAGCTGAAATAGTTCCATATGGAAACTTCCTGCAGGATTTTGCATCAGCCTAACCCCAAACCTATAGCCTGTTTCCCAACTTGAAACGGGCCATTTCTGGCCTCCGGAGGAGTGGGGAAGGCTGTTTTTGCCCTCCGCAAGCTCCTAAAAGGCTCTGGAGCCTGAAAAATGGACACACCATCGTGTGCCAGGAGTAGTAGCTGGTTCCTACCTGGTACGGGTGACACTGCACACCGGTAGTAAAATAAGATCACCCGGAAGTCCTCAACTTATTGCCTAGATATTTTGCCTGCAGGGTAAGATTCCAGAGACCGGAAAAAATGCATGAGAAGGCAGTCCTCACTTCATACTGGCTCATGGCTTTGATGTATTCATCAGGCCATTATGGAAACAGAACCTTTAAATGAGATAAGCAGCCCCAGTCGAATTTTAAGATTAGAATTCTTGTGTTCGCCATCATAAAATGGCCTGTCTCAGATGCAATAGGAAATCACGGTTTCTCAAGGAACGGGTTCTCCTGATTTCCTTCTCTAAAAGCATTTTTGATCCTGGCTTGTTCTTTTCAACTTGCAATGCAGCTTTAGTTCAGATCTCTCCACTTTCTTCTGAAACATAAATCTTCTAGAAGCCTGGGCAACAAGGCAATCATCTCCAACCTTTTTTGTGGCCAGGAGAAGAACCTGGTAATAGGAAGCTGCTTGTAGCTGGTTTCCATTGCTTCCAGTCTCCCTTGATTCTAAACTTTGTCACCATTCAGCCAGTGTGGGTAGAACACTGCAGGTAATCCGGATGTAAAGGCCATGTGGTTCTTTTCATTGAGTTTTCCCATCTTTTTTGCTCTTCACATTTCCAATTGCATCTCCTCACAGCTTTTCTTAAGTGCTGGCTAAGCCTGATGCATTGGCCAACCAAGATGAAATCAACACGCCCCTATGAAGACGTATCTATGAACAAATGCAACTTTTCTGCAGATGTTTCCACCACCACCCCCAAAGTCAGGCCTAAGCAATGGCCAATAGCTTAATTTTTAACGCTTGTGCTGGCTTCAGTGGCCACTCACTCTCTGGAAATTTTGGAAGTTCATTCCAACAGGTTTGCTGTTGAGGTTTAGCTCTGAGGCCAGTATTGTCCAATTATATATAGTTTAGTTTAGTTTATTTAGATTTGTATGCTGCCCCTCTCCGAAGACTCGGGGCGGCTAACAACAATAAAAAACAATGTAACAAATCTAATATTAAAAGGTAATCTAAAAAACCCCAATTTAAGAAACCAATCATACCAACAAACATACCATGTATAAATTCTATTCTATATAAACAGAATAATGCAGGAGGCCTAGATAAGGTATCAGAATCTATTGTGGCAGTTTAATGAACCAGATAAATGAATGAAAACACGTTTGTATAAAACAGTAGTTTACTCTTTAGTGAAAAATACCTTCAGTCTTCTAGTTACAGAAACTTTACATCAGCTATATTCAGCTTACTTACAAGTAGATATTCAACCAATCCAGGTTACAAGTAGATACAAAACCAATCCAGGTTTCTAGTAGATACTAAACTTATCCAGGCTTCTTCATATCACTATCTCATAGAAACATGGAAGATTGACGGCAGAAAAAGACCTCATGGTCCATCTAGTCTGCCCTTATACTATTTCCTGTATTTTATCTTAGGATGGATATATGTTTATCCCAGGCATGTTTAAAATCAGATACTGTGGATTTACCAACCACATCTACTGGAAGTTTGTTCTAAGCATCTACTACTCGTTCAGTAAAATAATATTTTCTCACGTCATCTCAGTGCTACTCAATATCTAACTCACTCTCAAACTGCTCCAGCCACCACCATCAATAGCAAACGACCACCAAACAAACCAACAGGACCAAACAGACCAAACAAGGAAATGGTGATCTGCATATTATAATGCTCTGGCCCAATCACATCGCAGTTCACACCCAATGACTCAGCATGGGCATGCTTTACATTCAACATTACCTTATATGGTAATGCCTTTCAACTTTTACCTTACATGGTACTACAATGAAATATCACCCAGGATTGCTTAACCTAACAAGTATCCCTGTTGCAAATGGAAATTGCCAACCCCAATTAAAGAGAAATGGCTCTTTAAAGTGCTGCTGGGGGGGAAGGGTGGTTTGCTGGTTCAAGACCACCTGCTCCTTCTCTTCCTGATCTTCTATATCACACTTGTACTGTAGTATGCTCCTGATGACTACAATGGCCTCATTCAGCTCAACGACCAAGCAAGGGGCGTGTTACAAGCACCGAAAGACTGGGTTTGCTTGTAAGCGTTGGTAACCGCTAGAGAAGGTAAGCTTGGATTGGCTGAAGCGGAACTCTTTGGTGGTGAATGGAAATGATTTATTTCCCCCTTTTCCCTTTCTTTCCAAAAACAACAACCTCCCCCCCCCCAAAAAAAACCAACCAATCACGCTTCATCCTCCCTTGCTAGGTCATGACGGGACATGTTGCTTGCTAACACTTCCTTGCTTGGGCACTTCGCATGACTTCACTAACCCAAGGGTGATGTTGAACATCTCCATGTGCTTGTGCTTCGGGATGAATGTCTAGGACAACACTGGGAGGTTGGGACTTTGGAATTTTGCGTGGCATTCTCTCATTCAGAGGTCTTTTTTTTAATGGGGGTGGGAACAAGGGTTCTTTGCTGCAGCCATCATCAACTGTCCATTGATCTGGTGGTCATACTTGGAGCAGGAAAAGCCAAATATCGGGAGAGATGGAATTCGGACAGATGGAGGCATCATTCATTCATTCATTCATTCATTCATTCATTCATTCATTCAATCATTCAATCAATCAATTTCTATGCTGCCCTTCTTCTGGGACTCAGGACGGCTCACAGCATGTAGAAATCTCAATAACATTACATATTAAAATCCCTATCATTAAAAGTTAACAACACATTCATCCATCATCCATCACACGTTCATTCATTGGGTGGGGCAAGGTGTCAATCATCAATCGCCCCAGGTCTGCTAACAGAGGTGGGTCTTTAAAGGTTTATGGAAGTTTAATCATTGAATTGGTGTCCTGATTGGTTCTTCCATTGTCCTTCCATTTGTCACAGTCCACCTGGGGACCTCAAAGAGAACTTGAGAAGGCTTAAGGTCCAGCCACCGTCTGCAGGGTACCAGTTCAGGAAGGACATACTGTGGCTAGTTAAGACTTAGGGATTTATTTGCCTAGGTTTTGTATCTGCTTCATATAGTCCAGCTGCTAACTGGTCAAGCAGATGATGGTAGAAGTGTCCCTGGCGCTCAGCTTCTTTAAAAGAAGGAACCAAGCGTTTTGGAGCCTGCTGCTTCAAACAAGCTGAGATGTTTCTGTAGAAAACTGACATCTTCAAACCAGTTATTTGATAACTGTTAAATTTCTACTAGATCTCTGCCCATCAGATGCAGGGCAACAGATGTTTATGGTGGACCCAATGCTGAACATGTGTAGACAAAATCCCTCCCCATTTCCAAAGCAGCTACTGTAGAGAGATATTGTTTTTGTAGCTCCTGGTTCTCCCGGGGTTAGCTCCACGGAACAGCCATGATCAATATCTGTTAAGTATTAAGCAGAGTTACTGAGTGTATGCACAGAGGACAGATGTGGAGGTTATAGATATCCAGCTAATGTTCACACAGATATGAGCAGTACTTCAAATAACTAAACCACATACACTGAATGTATAAATACACTGCTGAAAAAAAACAAAGGGAACACTTAAACAACACAATATAACTCTCAAGTAAATCAAAATTATGTGAAATCAAACTGGCCACTGAGCAGTATATTATTCACAGCAGACAAATAGCATAGTCAGTTCCAGTCCTAGTCATTCACATATTACAGTAAGCAATATTCTCAATATATACAGGTAGTCCCCGACTTACGACGGGGATCCGTTCCCACGGCCCGTCGTAAACCGAGTTTGGTGTAAGTCGGAATATTCCGATTTACATGAATATTCAACTTACGCGGCGGCGGCGGCGGCTTCTTCAAGAAACCAACAGCCGGCTGGTCCTTCTCGGCGCTGTGTTGCTGCAGCCTCTGAGGCTGCCACCACCACCGCTGCCTCCGTTTGGGCAAGGGGATCTCTGTGGTGGACAGCCTCGGAGGCGACAGCAACGCAGCGCCAAGAAGGACCGGCTGTTGGTTCCTTGAAGCCAGTCCTTCTCGGCACCGCGTTGCTGTAGCCTCTGAGGCCACCCACCACAGAGATCCCCTCGCACGAATGGAGGTGGCAGCGGCAGCCTCAGAGGCTACAGCAACGCAGCGCTGAGAAGGACCAGCTGTTGGTTCCTTGAAGCCGCCGCCTCCGTTCGGTCGAGGGGATCTCCGGAGGGTCTCCGAAGCTGCCGCCCACCGTGGAGATCCCTTCGCCCGAATGGAGGCAGCAGTGGCGGCAGCAGTGGCTTTGAAGCTGTTGTTGTAACAATGAAACATCGTACGTTGGGGATGACGTAACCCGGGGACTACCTGCACTGCTCAAAACAATAAAGGGAACACTCAAAGAACACATCCTTGATCTGAATGAATGAAATATTCTCATTGAATACTTTGTTCTATACAAAGTTGAATGTGCACAACAGCATGTGAAATTGATTGTCAATCAGTGTTGCTTCCTGAGTGGACAGTTTGATTTCACAGAATTTTGATTTACTTGAGAGTTACAGTGTGTTGTTTAAGTGTTCCATTTATTTTTTTGAGCAGTGTATATACAAAGTTGGTCTTATTCAGTACATATAACCAACTTCAAGCTTACTTACATAATACATGTACATTAAACCAGAATTTAGCACAAAGCAGTTCTACAGTATTCACACAGACAAAACTAGCAGAAAAATAATCAGGGAGAGAGACACACACATCTGATTCCCTCTTATAGCTAATTGCAGCACTAGCCCTTAAAGCAATATTGTGCTAATTTTCTTAACCATACATTGCTGGCTTAAGTTATATATTAGAAAACTAACTAGTCAAGGACACAGTACTGACAATATCCATCCTAGCAGATGGATCCTTCTTGGGTAGCGGAAGGCCATGCTTACATGCATTATATCCTCGTGGGCTATTTGAGAGAAACATGCCAGATAAGATACCCGAGCATCCATCTTTGCCGTTATTTCTATAATACAGGAACCTAACCATGGTTTGTTTTCCTTATTGTCTAACTCGGTGTTTCTCAGCTCGGCAACTTTAAGACGTATGGACTTCAGTTCCCAGAATTCCACACCTCTTAAAAGTTACCGGGGTTGAGAAATACTGCCGTAGCTTGTTAAGTGGATCTTGGAACACGCAGAGTAAGTATGGATTCAAGTTGTACTTTTCTTAAGTCATTTCAAACTCAGTTTGCTTGCTAATGGGGTGGACAAGCCATCTTCACAATACAGGAGCATACCGGTAGTTTGGCACATATACCACGAACCCGGGTTTTGGGGTTAGAGACCTAGAAGGGCCTTTCTGCTTTTGTGTTTTGCTGAATAATTATGCATTTATGGCAGGAATCCCCAAACTTGACAACTTTAAGACTTGTGGACTTCAACTCCCAGAATTCTCCATCCACCATAACTGAAGACTTGTGGAGTTGAAGTCCACAAGTCTTAAAGTTGCCAAGTTTGAAGACTTCTGCCTTATGGGAAGTCCTGCAAAATGAGCTATTTCTCTGGGGTGGGAAAACATTGCATTACAGATAATTCTCAATTTACGACCTAAGCTGGGACCAGAATTTCCATTGTTAACAGAGTTCTGTCCAATTTTACAACCTTTTCCTTTCACCGTGGTTGTAATGAATCATATAGTCTCTAAGCGAATCCTAAATTCCTCCTTTGGGTGTTGATTGTTGGAAGCCAGCTGGGAAGGTTGCAAATGACAACGCCACAACTCCCCCTGGATGCTACAAACCCTTGCAAAATCCATGACGGTTGAGGAACGCCTGGATTTTATTCATGATTGTGGAGTGGTCGTAAGTGCAAGGACCAGTTGCAAGTCACTTTTCCAGTGCTGCTGTTACTTCATACAGTAAACGAATGGTCGTACCTTGAGGATTACCTGTATTTTCCCCAAATTGTTGGTTTAAATGGTAGAGGTTTTCTTAAATCTCCGGAGAGTATAATAATAAAAACTGTTTTGGTCTAACACTTCTTTTTTCCGGGAGATAGACTATATGAAATCTGCTTCCTTCCTTCCTTCCTAATATTCATTACTGCTGGTTTGCTTCTATGCACTTTTCAATGTTTGCTATTTTTTAGTAGGGGGGGGGGGTGTAACTTAAAAATGTGTGGTTATCAACTGGATCGCCCAGGTAAGCAAATCTAGAAATAGAAAGGCAAGAAATAAATGACGACGAGAACTCGTCTCTGAGCTTAGTTGTCTCTTTGTAGGCGTTTTGTGACCCACCAAGGTAACATCATCAGTACTAGTGAGCTAGTGGGGTCATGAGATACCTGCAAGGGAAACAACCAAGTTCAGAGAGCACCAAGGACCTCCCTTGTTTCAAGTCTGAGCTATACATGTTCTTCTAATATCGATAAATGAAATTATGATCTGAAAGGGGCTGTCAGAGAAACCTTATAGTGGACAGACCTGTGGCTTGTCCAAGGCATTTGTCTGAAATCTGGTTTTCAGAGAGGGCTCTGTGACTTCTCAGCTTCCATTTTAATTTCCAACAATATTCAAGAGCAGATCTGGATGTTTGATGGACCATATACGGTCCTTTGGTAATCCCTGACTGGCCTACATGAGGGCAACTGGCAATAGTATTTAGACTTATATACTGTACCACTTCAACAGTGCTTTACAGCCCTCTCTAAGCTGCTTACTGAGTCAGCAATTATATATAGCAATAGCAATAGCATTTAGACTTATATACCGCTCCATAATGCTTTTATAGCTCTCTCTAAACTGTTTACAGAATCAGCCTCTTGCCCCCAACAATCTGGGTCCTCATTTTACCCACCTCAGAAGGATGGAAGTCTGAGTCAACCTTGAGCCAGTGGTGAGATTTGAACTTCTGAACTACAGTTAGCAGTTAGCTGAAGTAGCCTGCAGTGCTGCACTATAACCATTGCACCACCCTGGCTCTATATATACTGGTCAAAAAAAATAAAGGCAACACTCAAATAACACATCCTAGATCTGAATGAATGAAATATTCTCGTTGAATATTTCATTTGCACAACTATTCCATTTGCACAGGGGAACCCAGGTGTGTGAGATAGAATCCAGAGAAGGGGCCACCTACTGCCAGGTCACTTCAGCTCCACTGTGTCTAACAGGCCCTTAGTTCACATGGCATGCGTGCAGAAGAGAAACCTTGTAACAGGGTGCTCGCAGGCATGAAATTTCAGCAATTTTCGGTGATTTTTTTTTTGCTTCTGCGCATGCACAGAAGAAAAAAAAAAAAGGCCAAAAATCGTCGAAATCTCACACGTGTGAGCATCCTTGTGTGAAATTTATTTATTTGTTTGTTTGTTTATTCCAGTGTTTCCCAACCTTGGCAACTTGAAGATATTTGGACTTCAACTCCCAGAATGCCCCAGCCAGCGAATGCTGGCTGGGGCATTCTGGGAGTTGAAGTCCAGATATCTTCAAGTTGCCAAGGTTGGGAAACACTGGTTTATTCAACTTCTATGCCGCCCAATCCTGAAGGACTCGGGGCGGCTTACAACAGTATAAAATATTTATATTTATTTATTGCATTTATATGGCGCTCACTCCAAAACAGACTCTGAGCGGCACGTGTGCAGAAGTCAAATCTCACCCGGGGACAGGCAGATGCATGCACGTCGCCATTTCCGCTACCAGAGTGGCCATCCCGATCGTTCCTTTAGCGGCCCACTGCTGCATTGCATCATCGTCCCCCCAATAAGCCTCTCTAGGAAGTGCCTGGTCACCTTCTCCGCTGTCCCCAGCACGGAAGAGACGCCGATCTAGGAGCCCTTTGCTCTGTCTCCCCCTGTGCCCGGCCACCCTTTTGATCCTCTCCCCTCCCTTGTTGCAGCTCCACGCAGATTCCGTCCTCCCGCTTTACAACTTCAGCGGCCAGCCTAGCGGAGAAGCTCTTGTTTCTTTTCCCAGCCTGGACTCCGCCAAGAAAGCTGTGGCCGAGCAAAATGGAAGCCTCTTGGAGGGCCAGTGTGTGGACCTCTGCCTTATCTAGACGCCACCATCACCACCACCCCTCCAGTGGATCCGAGTGCGGGGAGGAAGAACAAATCTCCTTTTATCTCTTCAAAGCAGCCATGTCTTCTCTGCCCAGCAGCCTTTTCCTACACCTGGGGAGGGGGGGGGGACCAAAGCAGAGGTGGGATGCTAAGGTGGAGTCCAGCGCAATTATGCTACTGCACCTGGGCAGGAAGCGAAATTGTGCATGGACACGCAGGGGCATGTTGCGCACCGGCATGTCCGCGTGCAATTTCGCTACCTGCCCAGGTGCAGTAGCATAATTTTGCTGGACTCCGCTAGCACTCAGAGCCACAGGGCCGGGGCACACGTCATCGTTCCACCTTAGCAGCCCACCTCTGGGTCACAAAACCGCATCCTCCGAAAAGCAAACCAGCCAGGGGAGAAGGAACGACACCCACCCGTTGCCGAAAAAGCAGGATTAACTGCTCCAATATGATCGATGCAAACTCGACTCAGCTTAAACTACTGAAGTGCTGTAGATTTTAGCTTGTTTTTTGTTTTGTTTTGAAAATCTAAATAATTTTGCATTCCCCATTTGGAGAGAGAGAAATGTTTTGTTTGAAATAACAGACTTGCCAAACCTCTTTCTCTTAATTCGGAGTAGACGGGAACTCCATCTCATCGAGAGAGAAGCATATTTTGTTCGTTCGCTCGTTCGTTCCCCTAAAACAGAGGCCTTCAAACTGGGCTTCAACTCCCAGAATTCTTTATAGCTGTCTGGAGAATTCTGGGAGTCGAACTCCACAAGTCTTAAAAGTTGCCAAGTTTGAGGACCCCTACCCTAAAAGGTGTCAAATCGAATTATTTTTTCCTCTTCCCTTTCTTGACGTAAAAAATAACATCCCAATGAAATGACAGAATAAGCTTTTCAGGTGAAAGGTGTCGAATCAAATTGTTTTTCCCTGCTCCCTTGAAAAGAAGAAGAAAAGTTATGTCCAAATGAAACGACAAAATAAGCTTTTCAGTTTTTGTTTTAATTTTTGTTTTGTGAGGTAGAACCCTATGTTAAGTAAAGCCATATTTTCAAACTGCCAACCTGTAAACTAAACAAAGGTAGAAACTTAGTAGGACAATGACAGCACGTAAACACTAAGGACTAGTAAATTATATATGTTGTTTTATTTAAACATCATAGTGCTCAAATACTGTGTTTTGTTTTTTGCTCTAGTTCACATGCATGCCATTTGTTTACAATATTCATTTGTATATTATGATGCAGCAAAGAAGTTGAAATTTAAGTCTAATTAGTGCATGTTTTTTTAAAAAAATGTATGTATATACATGTTCAAAGAACATGGTTTTATGTTGCGTAGAGTGTGCCGAAACATCTGTTGTACAAGCACTAAATAATTTTGGTTTTTTAACTGTGCCTTAATCAGGATTCTTTCGAAATGTGCAATAACAACGGAGGAAACCAGACTGAGTCAGATTGGACTCTTCGGTACCTGTGAATGCAGGGATTTTTTGTTTGTTTGTTAAATAAAGAACTCTTGAGTAGTACTTAAAGGGGTATCAGACCTACCCTGGCCTTGAATCGGTGTATGCTTCTTTATATGATAAGAAATAAAAGATGCTTGCAGGAAAAAACCGGACTTGTCTCTTTAGTTTCTTGCAATGGAAACCAGCATTGCAAAATAACATATTTTGGGGGTACTGGTGATTTAATTAGTACATAGCATGTACAGCAGTGTTTCTCAACCTGGGGGGAGTCGGGACCCCTTTTTCGAATGTTTCACAGGGGTCGCCTAAGACCATAGGAAAAGACAAATTCCCCCTGGTGTTAGGCGCTAAAGCTTCTATTATGGGGCCTTGGAAACAATTTTTACAATCTGACCAATCAGGCATTTACAGAGGTCAATGTCCTTCAGACCTTCCTGCCGATCAGCTTAAAGCTCTGTTGGGAGAATTGGCACTAGACTTATGGTTGGGGGTCACCACAACATGAGGAACTGTATTAAGGGGCCTAGGCATTTAGAAAGGTTGAGAACCACTGACATTATGTGCCATACTGGCTATCGGAAACTGAATTCCAGCACAAAGCCTGATTGATATAGCAAAAGAACTTTTTCACATGTACTATAGGTGTTTAATACAAACTAATTGGTGACTACTTCAGCTTCAACCACAACAACACAAAAGCACACAACAGATTTAAACTTAATATTAACCGCTCCAAACTTGACTGTAAAAAATATGACTTCCGTAACCAAGTTGTCGAAGCGTGGAACTCATTACCGGACTCCATAGTGTCATCCCCAAACCCCCAACACTTTACCCTTAGATTATCTACGGTTGACCTATCCAGATTCCTAAGAGGTCAGTAAGGGGCAAGTACAAGAGCACTAGAGTGCCTTCTGTCCCCTGTCTTATTGCTCTCCTATATCTCCTATACCTTTCTTCTATTCCTATATCTCTTCTTCTATTCTTTCATGGATATGTTCTATTACTATATCTTCTTTTCGATTATTTCTTAGATATATTTTACTATGAGGATCTCCTCTATAACTTTCATCATGTATTTTACTATGTGTATATAGATATATACCCACTAAAACCCTCATTGTGTATTGGACAAAATAAATAAATAAATAAATATAAATAAATAAATAAATATATTTGGAGAGCCATTTGGATCTGATGGTTAACGGAACAGGTTAGAAATCAGGAAACTAAGTTCTAGTCCCACCTTAGGCATGAAAGCTGGCTGGGTGACTTTGGGCCAATCACCAGGGTAGGGGGGTGGGTTTCTAGTCCTGCCTTAGGCACAAAAGCTAGGTGTGTAGCTTTGAGCCAGCTTTAATCTTCATTGCAAAATAGGGTTTTCTATTCAACAAATTGCCCATTCTGTACAAAAGGACACCTATCTACCCTGCTTATTTATTTATTTGATTTATTTATTGTATTTATTTGTTTTGTCAAGGACGTATTGGTGGTATACAAAGATATAATATTTATATACATGATACTAGTAAGAGAGAAACATTAGGACAGGGGATGGAAGGCACACTGGTGCACTTATGCACACCCCTTACTGACCTCTTAGGAGTCAGGAGAGGTCAACAGTGGATAGTCTAAGAGTAAAGTTTTGGGGGTTAGGTGAGGATACTACAGAGTCAGGTAGTGAGTTCCATGCATCAACTACTCGGTTACTTAAGTCACATTTCCTGCAGTCGAGTTTAAACCACTTTGTATCTGTTGTGTGCTTGTTTGTTGTGGTTGAAGCTGAAGTAGCCATTGATTACTTCCCCCAAAATAAGACATCGCCTGATAATAAGCCCAATCGGGCTTTTGAGTGCATGGGAATAAGTCCAAGCGTTTATTTCAGGGTTCAAAAATATATACTGCTCCAAAAAAAAAGGGGAACACTCAAAGGAAACATCCTAGATCTGAATGAATGAAATATTCTCATTGAATACTTTGTTCTGTACAAAGTTGAATCCGCACAACAGCATGTGAAATTGATTGTCAATCAGTGTTGCTTCCTAAGTGGACAGTTTGATTTCACAGAAGTTTGATTTACTTGGAGTTATATTGTGTTGTTTAAGTGTTCCCTTTATTTTTTTGAGCAGTGTATAAAACTTCTTTTCGGGGAAGCACAGTATTTGCCAGGCAAATCTTAATGCAAAATCACATTTTTCTTTAAAGCTCTTGGCAGAGCCCTGCAATGTCCATATCCCACCACTAGATGTCCCCTTCATATTGGATTTCCAAAATACTGTACAGTACTCGGCTGATCTAACTAGAACAGATCTATAGGATTCTGGCCTGCAGGCTGAAACAATGGGCTTGCAATTACAGCTCAACTCACCCAAACATCTTTGCAGCCTTGATTCAGACAAGCAATATTCGGGATAATTTTTTTCCAGCTCCCATATTTTTCTATGTTTGCAATTTTAAGACATGTGGATTTCTACTCCCAAAATTCCCCAGCCAATGCTGGGAGTTGGAAGTCGACACAACATCTTAAAAGTTGCCAAGGGTGGACACAGGCTTGGTTTCTAATGAAATAAAAGCGTCTCTTTGATCCTAGATTTTCCCACAGCTTGCTTCACCACAAGGTGAGAAAAAGGTTTTAACTTCCAAGAATTTTTTTCCCAACCTGCCAGCCTAGTTTACCTCCTCCCAGGCTGACCCAGGTCTGAACAGCTGTTCTGAAATCAACCGCAGTTAGCATGGGGGCCTCCTCTGCTAGGACCACTTTGGGTAGCCATATCTAACCAGCAATGATGGGCTGCCAAAAATTTTACTGCCACACTGTGGGCATGGCTTGATGGTCATTTATTTATTTATTTGATTATTTATGCCGCCCTTCTCCTTAGACTCAGGGTGGCTTACAACATGTTAGCAATAGCACTTTTTAACAGAGCCAGCATATTGCCCCCACAATCCAGGTTTCTCATTTGATCCACCTCGGAAGGATAGAAGGCTGAGTCAACCTTGAGCCGGTGATGGGATTTGAACCGCTGATCTACAGATCTAGTCAGCTTCAGTGGCCTGCAGTACAGCACTCTACCTGCTGCGCCACCCCGGCTCATGTGACCAAGTAGGAGTGGCTTGCCAGCCACGTGACCAGGTGGGAGTGGCTTGACAATCATGTGACCAGGGGTGGTTTAAAGGTCATGTGACTGGGTGGGAGTGGCTTACTGACCAAGATAAGTTTTCAAATAGGTGCTTGGACTTTTTTTCAGTTGATTAAGTCACATTATTTGAAGAGCCACAAAAAGGACAAATGATAGACGGCATTATTCGTTGAGGAGCACAGTAACATTTTAACGTTTTGTATTGAACCCACAAGGTTCAACCATTTTAAGGTTTTGTACTAACATTTTAAGGCACCCCTGTGTGTATGCGCGGGATTTCGCTACCTGCCCAGGTGCAGTAGCAGAATTGCGCTGGACTCCGCTAGCACTCAGAGCCACAGGGGCGAGCATATATCACTGTTCCACTTTAGCAGCCCACCTCTGGCCGTCTCACAATCCTTCGGGCAGGTTTGCTCTGAATCCCACAACTCTCCGCAATCTGTTGAGGGATTCCGTTAACGGGCGAGGAGGTGTATTCCCTGAAATCTGAATGGCGGGATCTGTCTGACAGTTGCCACTGACCTATATAACGGCAGCTGCTTACGGCTGCTAAAATAAGCTGCTTCGCTTCTGTTATTTTTTCTTTTTTTTCACAGCCAATCTTTTTTTTAAAACCCTTTCTATTTTAAGACGGCTATCTTTAAAGTGTCACAGCCAGTCGCGGCACCTAACTGATCTCAAAAAGCTAAGCAGGGTCAGCTCTGGTTAGGAATGGAATGGGAGGCCGCCAGAAAGAGCGAAACCCGAGGTGAGGCAGCCAAGGAAAGCACATGGGTGTGTCCACGTAGGCACTTGGAGCTCAGCTTGGCTTGAAGGCTCTTGGTCAGTGATGGCGAACCTATGGCATGGGTGCTATGGGTAGCACGCGAAGCCATATCTTCTGGCACATGAGCTGTTGTCCTAGCTCAGCTCCAACAAGCATGTGTGTGCTGACCATATTTGGCTGACACAGAAGCTCTGGGAGGGCGCTTTTAGCTTCCAGAGAGCCTCCGGGGGGGATGGGGGAGGGTGTTTTTACCCTCCCTGGGCTCCAGGGAAGCCTTTGGAGCCTGGGGAGGGTGAAACATGGGCCTACTGGGCCCACCAGAAGTTGGGAAACAGGCAGTTTCCGGCCTACAGAGGTCCTCTGGAGAGGGGGGAAGCAGTTTTCGTCCTCCCCAGGCATTGAATTATGGGTGTGGGCACTCATGCATCTGCAATATCGTGCATGCATGCTCTTTCGGCACACAAGGGGAAAAAAAGGTTAGCCATCACTGCTCTTGGTTATTCAGCGTAGTCACATATATATTAAACAAACTAGGTCTTTAATCATAAATTTGTACCCCCAGCAGAAGCAAATTCTGGTGCAGCTATCTTCAAAAATAGGAAAGACTTGTAGACTTCAATTCTCAGAATTCCCCAGCCAGCATGCCAAGTTTGGAGACTCCCCCACCACCACATTAAAGTTGATAACAACTCAAAACTCTATTTTTTTAACGACACCCCCTTATTAATATAAAAACATGATGGCTAAATCAAGAAGTACTTGCCAGATTACTTACCAGATTACTTGTGGGATCCCCTTCTGCTGTATGAGTCCCAGCGACCGGTTAGATCCCACAGAGTCGGCCTTCTCCAGGTCCCATCCACAAGACAAGGTCGTTTGGCAGGACCTGGGGGGAAGAGTCTTCTCTGTGGGGGTCCCAGCCCTCTGGAACCAGCTCCCCCCATAGCACTGCCCCCACCCTCCTTGCCTTCCGCAAGAGTCTTAAGACTCATTTATGCCGCTGGGCTTGGGGCAATTAGATCTCATCCCCCTGGCTGATGAACTTTTTTATCGCTATCATCTGAATGGGTGTGACTGATTTTTAGCATAATTGGGGTTTTTAGATTGTTTGCTTAGTTTTAATTAATTGGATTTAGTTATTGCATTGTTTGTTCTTTTATATGTTGTAAGCCACCCGGAGTCCTTGGAGAGGGGCAGCATATAAATCCAATCAATCAATTAACAAACAAACAAATAATGAACAAATGAATAAGAATAAGCCACTCTTCTATGACCTGATGACTTCTAGCTTTAATTATTTCATGCAAGCTGAGGTTGGGAGACGTTGTGATGCAACACACTTGGCAGACCCAAAATTCAAAGCAGGTACAGTACTACCACCACAGAGTAGCAAGGCTCCAATTCAACACTGATTGGTCACAAATCTAAGATTGAAGTTCCCCATCTAAATTCCTGGGAGTAAATCTTATTGATTGCTCTGGGACATTCCAGAATCAAAATCCACAGAAATTACTGTTATGAGCCCTCTCATTAGCTTTTTAAAAACCACCTAGAATTCTTTATTGGCCAAGGGTGATTGGACACACAAGGAATTTGTCTCTGGTGCGTCAGTTTTCACACACAAAGTGGTAAATCAGAGATCGTAAGTCATAAGATATAATCCTAATCATAAAATGCAAACAACAAGTGATAAATCGTAAAATACCAGTAGGAGAAGATAGTATGAAAGATGAGAAGGCGAGAAAGATAAGATGATGATATATACCTTATTTGAATTGCAGAGAGGGTCAAAAGATTCATAAAGTACTTATGCAAATTATATTAAGCATACCAAAAAGATACATTTGTTAATTTAACCTGGCTCCCACAGCTCTATGAACAAAGTAGTAGTTACATACTTATAATAACTAGTACATTCTTTTTAAGAGACTCAGCTCCATATTAGAGGCTAATAGTAAGGCTTCAATCATATTGGACGGAAAGCAAAAAAATAAACAAATTTGATTTTAAAAAGCCTCGGCTAAGTGTTTTTATTCATCTCCAGAAACAGAAAAGTCCTGGTTACCAAAAGCAAAGTTATTAAATAGGTTCTGCAAATATCTAATATCCATACAGAATAAAACTTGGGAGGACTCAGAAACTCACGGCAGGGGGGCTTAAATTAATTTAGGGTTGTAGAGCTAAAATGTATCAATCCAGTATTTGGAAGATAATACCATAGCAGTCCAAAGATCTCATCAATCACTGTTTTTTTCTACTTGTTGTGGTCAGCTGATTCGATTTTAAAAAATCCTGCTTGTCATGCCTGTTCTAAAAATAGGAATTTTATAATGCCCGATTATATCAATCTTTCGAAGGCAAGGGAGAATGTCAGAGATGAAACCCACAATCTTCTGAATGAAGAATATCCACATTTTGAGCAAAATGTTCTTGCAAAATAGACTATTACGGAGCAAATCCTCTTTTTCTAACTTTTGTGATGGAAGTTAATGGATGGTGTCCAGTCCACTTACAATCAATCACGAAGATGCATTAAAGGAGGACAAAGTCTTGTACAGAGGTCCTCAAACTTGGCACCTTTAAGACTTGTGGACTTCAACTCCCAGAATTCTCCTACCAGGTCTGGAGAATTCTGGGAGTTGAAATCCACAAGTCTTAAAGTTGTCAGGTTTGAGGACCTCTGGTCTTATATCATCTTAGATCTGCTAAAGGAAAAGATATGACTGCTGTACAGCTCATAGTTTTACTCTCCTCTCCTCACTCTTCTGAACTAATGAGTACAGATAAATAAAGACACAAACTCTAATATGCATTTTCTTTTTTATTTCAACACTATGATTCAAGAGCCTATAATGCTTTTTCCCTTTGTACTTCTGCATGTAGCACTGCAATCATAACTTACAAAAGGTTTAATACACAAATGTACATGAAATTACAATACAAGGCTCTGTAAACATCTAGAATGTAACTTTTAGTCTTAAATCATTATTGTCCCAAACTGTTAAATAGAAAATTTCAATTTGAACAATCTTCAAACCTCAAGGAATGACATTCATTCTATGTATCAAAAATAGAGTTTCCCCCCCCAAGATTTGTTTGCATCCAAGCACTTGTTTTTCTCTTTTATTCTTTGGTTTACAAATGGATGGCAGTTCCATTTTATAATGAAGCATTTATTAGAAGGAGCGTCAAATTGTGGTCAAACTTTGGTTAAACCAAAATGACTTTCAAAACGGGCAAGGTGTATATATACATATATATATATATATATATATATATCACCTCCTTCAGGTTACAAAAGCCTCCACTCTTTCGTTATGAAAGCTACCGTTTCAACGCTTTCCATAACTTTTTTTTTTTTTTAAACCGGGCACCAGCATAGAAAGCAATTTTAAAATTTGGAAAGGCCAGCAACGCAGATGCCAGTCACAGGCAGAAAATTGTAAATTGCATAGTCTAACGGAGATCATGTGCTTTTATCTCTATTACATTACACAAGATTAACAGTCTTACCTAAAGCATCACACAAGCCAAAAGTATATATATATATATCTATATATATTAAGACCCTTGTATTGAAGCTTTTACAAGGCAAAAAAACCCCTCACCATTATAGTACTCGACTTCTATAGTTTTGCTTTAAATAGGAAAGCGTTTCTACGTCTACAGGCATCGGGTATTTCAAGGCAACAGAAGGTCGAAGACAATCCATTACTCCCATTGCTGCAAATTCTCCATCTCCTTCAGCATCGACAAAAGTTTCATCTTGCCAGACCGGGAGGAGAGGTGCTGATACTGCAGTAGTCGGTGGATTGCTCACTTAGTGCATAGTAACTTGGGACTGTTTGGGTGCCCACATTTTAGGTACAAATACAAATACACACTAGGCGGGAGAACTTTAAGGGCGAAGAGGGGATACCATCACTCATCTCAAGAGCACAAGAAACTTCACATCTGTCACTCTTCACATCTGACCCACTCTGTATGAGAGAACGGAGCTAGCCTTGAACAAAGGAATGCAAGAATCGTTAAGTACACCTCAACGTAACTTTAGGAAGGAAGAGGGGTTGGGAAAGAAACTCAAAATAATTCCACCGTGATTCTCTGAGTATAATAGAAGGGAAGCTCCACCAAGCTTTCAAGACATTACAATATCCTCCCAACAACAAAGGACAGTTCCTCTTGAAAGTCTGTTTCCTCACCTGGCCAATGTGGGAGGCCTGACACATTTTAAGGGTTGAAAACTGTAAAAGAGACCCCGGTGACAATACAGAGAAGACATTAAAAGGACTGCTGAAAACTGAATATGTCGTACATCGATGTGTCACTAGCCATACTTTACTCTGCATGTCACTAGTTTCATCAGTTGAACAGATAGACAGGTTTACTTCCAAAAAAAATCTCGTTATTTATTTATTTATTCGTTAATATTTAAGATGGCAAGTGTTTGGTTTTGAAAGTTCACTCATGGCCCTTTTGATTACCATAGGCCAGACAATTGAAAGGACTGTCATTTAGGATTGTATGGGATCTCTGAAATGAAAATAAAGAAATCCACCATAGGGGGGGTGGGGGGGGGTGAGCAAGGAAAGGAAGAGGATGCTGCGTCAATTTAGGAGTCACCCAGATGACATGTCCACTTGATCCAACAGTGAAGACAACAACTAGAATGAAGAAATCTTCCTTGCCGTCTTAAAAAGTGATAATTTTTTTTAAAAAAAAAATCTGTTTCAGCCATTATCTTTGTGGGGAGCTTCTCAGCTTGCAGATGCTTCACTAGCAAACTAGATAACATTATCCGTGCATGATGATGTCACCCAGTTTGGGAATGAAACATCTGCAACAAAACAAGCTTGAGGACCTCACAATTCAACCCTGAGCTACAAATATTCTCTTCTAATGGCATCACTTTTTCATTTTGAAGTGTCAAAACTGTGCGATTAAAAAAAACACAAGATAAAAACGCTTCCAGGAACCCTCTAATACAAAGGCTTATAGTGCTTTAAATTATTTTAGATAGCTGTCTTCTGAACTGTGCAAACACATCTGAATCTCCTTTGTTTTGCTTCATCCTGAGATAGTAGGGTTAGCTGTAGACTAAGCAGTAAATGTACCCTGCAGATAATTACAGTTAAGCAGCCCTCTTAATAACTAAATTGTGGTTTACAGTTGCCTATATTCTTTTTATTTTTAAAAAAAGTGGAGACTGCTAAAAATCCAAGATGCTTGCTGAATGAAGACAGATGCTTCACCCTCCATCAGCCTGACGCTACAAAGCCCATCTTGTGCCTATCAGTTAAGACTCCAGCAGCTATAACAATTAGCTATAAACAACGACAGAAAACTACGCCAACTATCTTAACTCTCACAGTTCTCAAAAATTCCTTCTAATTATCTTTTCATTTTGCAGCCTCCTGATCCATTTGCTCATCTCAACTCGAAACATGTTGATTTCTTGATTTCACAGAAGAATGAAATCTTATTTACTAGATATTCTTATCTGCCACGGTTGGGATTTGTATCTCTCCTGTTTTGAATCAGAGATAGGGTTCACCCACCCAAAATCGCATCGTGGTGGAGAACGTTAACCCAACATGCATAGATGGTCACAGGCAGCTTCAACCTCAGTGGTCACAACGTGTCCCCTGTTTGGTGAGCCGCCTCAGTCAACACTGTGAAGTTGTATCTCTTACAGCAAGAGGGCTTATCTACAATCCTTTTGTCATACCAAGTTAATTTCTTAAGACAGTGTTTCCCAACCTTGGCAACTTGAAGATATCTGGACTTCAACTCCCAGAATTCCCCAGCCAGCGAATGCTGGCTGGGGAATTCTGGGAGTTGAAGTCCAGATATCTTCAAGTTGCCAAGGTTGGGAAACACTGTCTTAAAGAGGATGAAAAATACAGTAGGATCACTAAACTATTAAGAAAAGGTTTTAAGCAGCCCATATAAATGCCAACACACATTTTCAGACACATCCAACAGAAAAAAAGAAAGAAGGAAAAAAGAATAGACCGTGTGAAGTTCTCTACCTGAGGAATTTCAAGAACAGCAGTTTAACAGTTTCGACACAGCCCCCAAATTGTAGAATGGCTTGGTTAAAAATGAGCACATATATAAATCGTTTTGAACAAGTGCTTTCGGTTTAGAAGAGGTCTGTGCTAGCAAAGGTACGAAGGTATAAAAGTTGGTCTTGGAATGTCGTTTCTATCCCAATCTTTCCATGATGGAATGGTCTCTTTGCAGCCTACCAAAATTTTTCAGTGTCTCAAGAACACAGATCTATATTTGGCTTTGCTTCCTAAAGCTCCAAAGAAAATTGTAACCCTTATTCATACGTAAGACTTCCAAAGGCATTGGCTTCAGATGATAGATACTTCTGTGCCTTTGAAAGAGAGTATTATTATATTATTATTATATTATTATTATTTTTAAAAAAACTGTTTTAAACCACATATGCTTAAAGGCTCTTCAAAAAGACCGTCCAAAAGGTATACAAATTTTTATTACAATCTTAGTATCTCTCCTAAAGAAAAGCAGCATACAAAGATGGTGGTTTTTAAAAAAAAATTCCCACATTCAGTAACTGTGCATATTGAGAGCAAAACTACGTTTCTCCATACATTTAAGCACTTAATATAAAAGAATTATGTTAAATGCACAAGACAAGCAAAGCTCATTGGTATTTTACTCAAGGTTAGAGTATCTTGGGTCACTTCTTGGTGTCCATTTTTATAAAGTAATTTTTCTTTACAGCATCTTAAAAATCTAGAAATCCCACCCGTTCCCTGCTACCACTCTCTTTCCCGCTCTCCTAGAACAGCTCTTCAGGGATCCAGTGTCCAAGGATCATCAAGGCCACATAATCGGAAGCACAGTAGATCTAAAGAGGGACGTGGACGTTACTCGGAGGAAAAATGCAACGCTTCCTGGGTCTCTCCAGGTTTCCGCAGGATGGCAGCTCCCGCTCCACCGGACGCCGACATCTGCGGCATGTCTCTCCCAATGATTTCCGTCACTACATCATAAAGCAAAGGAGAGAAGGATCAGTGTGTTTTCATGTCTTCCATAAACATCAGTTTCTGAACAATCCATACTTAGATTCTTGCAATACTGGTTACTTCCAAACAGGTAGCAACCTATCATTGATTTCCCTAACCTGAACCCTCTTCTGTCTCTGCTTAGTTGTCACTGATTCCAAACCCTTGGCAACACCTAGGAGAAAGCCTTTGTTCTTCAGGAGACTTCAAAGGACTGGCAGCTTTCTGATTGTTAAAAGGGTCAAATCTGCATTTGCCAAGCTCAGGATTTAGAAGAAACTCTTGTTTCTCATCTTTTGTAATATATGGCTTTTCCTACATTTCCTGGATCACGGGCTAATTTCCTTTTAGTCTAGTTCAGTGGTTCCCAACCTTTTTTTTGGCCATGCTCCACCCAAGCATTTCTAAAATCCTGATGCCCCCCCCCCCCTATGACAACCGAGTTGTCGAAGCGTGGAACTCATTACCTGACTCAGTAGTGTCAACCCCTAACCCCAAACATTTTTCCCTTAGACTCTCCACGATTGACCTCTCCAGGTTCCTTAGAGGTCAGTAAGGGGCGTGCATAAGTGCACCAGTGTGCCTTCCGTCCCCTGTCCAATTGTCTCTCCTTATCTCATTTATCTTTTCTTCCTTTCAAATATGTTCACCTATACCTTTATATATTTTCTTCTATTCTTTTCTTTACTTATATTATTACACATTTTTCTCTTCAATGTGTATTTTGTATTGGACTAACTAACTAACTAACTAACTAACTAACTAACTAACTAACTAACTAACTAACTAAATAAATAAATAAATAAATAAATAAATAAATAAATTTCTTACAATTCAAAAGGTGAACAAGGCTCCAATTGCCCCCATTAAAAATCAAATTGCCCCCCTGTGGGGTGTGGCCCCCACATTATTGGAAACCAGGGTTCTAGTTCCGTCCTTTCTGAAATCTTCAGATGCACAAAGGCATTGAAGCGGTAGTACGTAAGTCTAAGTGCCAGTGCTAGTGGTATTCTCTAACTGAACTCACTCAACAAAGGCTTGTGCATACAGAAACCTAACCGCCTACACAATGCAAAGATAGGAAGATGCAAAGTAGTGCAGGGTTAAAGCCTGATTTTTTTTCCACTCAAGAGTCTTTTGAGAAAATAAAAAAAAACTATATATGCCCAAAGAGCCCAGAAACATGAAGAGCTCATCTTTTCGATGGGATTCCTGAATTCTGCTTGTGGGCTCTATGCTGCCTTGAAATTTATTCTATTTCCAAGGTGTTAATGTGTTCTTGGCAGAGTTTGGTATCGGTGATGAGCTTTCAGGCGCTCCACTGTACATAAGGGATCACATGACATATTCTTCTGGGATTAAGTGTCTTTGGGGTTTATGACACATTGTTGATGTCTCCATCCGATACCGATATTAATTTTCTTCTCTCTCTCTTCACAACTCCTATCCCTAGGGAGTTGCAACCCAGCTCTGAAAGACTGCTGCTAATCTGAATTTGGATCAATGTTATTATATTATACAACACGCTATTTGCTGCAAAATATTCAAATGGATTGATTTCAGGCAGGGGTTTTTTTTATAAACAAAACATCGACATGTCTTCAGTTGGTTTCAGTTTTCTCCTGCAAGACGAATGGGTGGGTTGGTGGGGAAGCAAGTGCTATGAAACTAACCATGTGAAGATTAAAGCCTTCCCTGCGTTTTTAACGTCTACTTTCACTACTTTTCCTGCAAACTCCATGCCTTTATATATTATGTTATCTAGATGGATGGAGCAGGTACAAATGGCTCAAATAGAAAAAAATACATTAAAAGTTTAAAGGAAAAGCAAAACTAGACACTCCTTCCTTTCGTACCCAAATAAAATGAAAATATAGAAACGTTGCACCATAAATCGATGGAACACAACATAATATACAGAACTAAGGAAAACAAACACACAATTCCACACACTAAATACCTAATATTAGGTCGCTTGATAATGATAGTCAACAATATGGTTGACAAATTATGTCTTCTATATAACAAATAAATATAGGTATGCAGTGAAAGAAAATATTAACTGAAGATAGCAAATAACTATGTGCATATATAGAATACCACTGAAACTGAATATGTTTTATATGTTGTTTAAGTTTATATGCTCATTTGTCTCCTAGGTTTTTTCTTCTTTCTTTTCTTCTTTGTATGTTCTAGAAAATCGCTAAAAATGATGAAATTGTAATCATGTACAAATCCAAAAAACACAGGTGGTGCTTTTTTTAAAAAAAACAAATGATTTAATCAAAATGTTTAACCAAGAGCTATTCCAGTTTGCTGCTCAGTTTCTGTTTGTATGTTCTGTTTGTTTAAATTGCTTTCCTTTTCTTTCTATTTTTATATGTAGAAACTTAATAAAGATTATTTTTTTAAAAAATTATGTACATTTTTAAATCCCAAAGAGAAACGGGGCTTATAAATAGTTCTTCCACTAGAAATGAACTATAGCTATCTCGGGAAACATTTGAACGTTGACCTCTGCTGCCAAACTGGAGAACTTTTTTAAAAAAAACTTTTTAATGCTGGAGTGTGTCTCACAAATCCAGAAAAACATGTTTGGCAAAAGTCTGGTAAGTATGACCTTGCCCGAGAGAAAGACAAACCAAGAGCTATTCCAGTTTGCTGCTCAGTTTCTTGTCTCCGACCAATTAGGAGAAAGGGAAAAGCAGGGCTGTGGTTTTGGAGTCTAGTATCTTGCTAATAAATATAGCAGGGAAACTTAAATGGCACTGTAAATATATAGTAACACCACATGAATAAGTACCAGGCAGATATAGAGGCTTATTTTGAGAAGAAAATATCATCACACAGGTATGGCTGAAGCTGGAAGAGGATCTCAGAACTGGAAGGTTTATTTTTAAAAAGATCCAATTTCCCCTTAAATAATATTTTCCTTTTTGCTAAATCAAACAGAAAAGGAAGGGAGTGTGTACATAAAAAATGCACACATCTACCCAGAAATTTGATAAAAGAAATCTAGAATAGATGGCGGAAAATTGCTAAAAATTATGAAATTGTAATCATGTACAAATCCAAAAAACACAGGTGGTGCTTTTTTTTTTTTTGAAACCAATGATTTAATCGAAACATTTAACCAAGCCACAACAGCAGCCATGGGGGATTTTTTTAAATGAGTTTGTTATCTAAACAGAGACTACGAAGGCATCGTACAACATTCATACCCTGCGGAACATTGCTCGTATCATGCAGAAGCTGGGCTGAATGAAGGACCGCTGGCATTTTTACTCATTCCCATCATATGACTGTAAGCCACAATGAGTTACATTGTTTGATTTTGACTTGCCATGTGAGGATGAACCCCATGCTACGGATTCCAACCACGACCTATGACTATGGCACGAAGCAGAAAGATTGCCAATGGTTAAACACGATGACATATTTGTCAAGTGAACCAGATAGAGAACTTCGAACTAGCTTTGGAATGAGATTCCCTTCCCCTACCACCACCCCCCCCAGGAAATTATTTCTTCAGGTATAGGACTGCAACCACTCCAGGTAATCCTCAGAAGACCACTGGATCACCAGGTCCCAAAGAAGGAACGATGGCACAGGCACACACAGAGCACCGGTCAAAAATACTTTAAAACCAATGCTTCTGAAACTTGGCAACTCTTAAGTTGCTCCTAAATAGCCAAAGGAAAATGTTATTTGATAACTAAGTAATAAAGCATCAGAGTTGCAAGTCCTTGCCCAATCTTTCTCAATCTTCATATTTGTATTCTACAACACATACAGACACACACACACAGGGGGGTGGGAGACACTTGTTTATTCACAAATGATTGAGAATGGATGTAATGAGCATAACTAATAGTCCAAATTGTCAACTAAAGAATGTCGCTTGGCGGGACCCAGGGGAAGAGCCTTCTCTGTGGTGGCCCCGGCCCTCTGGAACCAACTCCCCCCAAAGATTAGAACTGCCCCCACCCTCCTTGCCTTTCGTAAGCTGCTTAAAACCCACCTCTGCCGTCAGGCATGGGGGAATTAAGATTCCTTTCCCCCCTAGGCCTTTACAATTCTATGCATGGTATGTACCGTATGTATGTATGTTTGGTTTTTTATATTAATGGGTTTTTCATTGTTTCTAACATCAGACTACTATTGTACACTGCTTTATTGTTGCTGTTAGCCGCCCCGAGTCTCCGGAGAGGGGTGGCATAAAAATTCAATCAATCAATCAATCAATCACCAATATTCATCCCAGATTGGCCACTGAACGAGTGTTGCTCTTCCTCAACTTTTACTATTTTGTTTATATTAGCTGAATAGTGGTCCAAAGGGTGCTTTTATTTTAAAGGCAACTGGATGCTCTGATTTTTCTTTTGAGGTGTTTCGCTTCTCATCCAAGAAGCTTCTCCTTCCTTTCTATTTGAGTTCCGGGAAGGACCACTCCAGGAAAGATTGTGACCAGTCCCCTAACAATGAAACAAACAATGCTCTTTCTCATAATGATAAAGTATAGCTATGAAAGCTAGGCATTGAGAAAGAGTAAGAGAAAGAAAAGAAATACCTTTCAACGATTTGGATATACTTATTATACTAAATATACCCTGTAAACAAAATGTAACTATTATAAAAGATTGTCCAACGTATTTTTATCCGATGTGCACCAAATTTTAAATGGGGGAGGACATCCCCATAGTCACACTATGCTCAAATGTTCTACATTCCCAGATGAAATGTGTGTGTGTATGTGTGTGTGTGAACATGTGAAAAGATATTTGTTTTCATAGATTTTCATGGGTATGTAAGTCTTGGGTATTTTCATGGGTATGTAAGTCTTGGTATATTTGGGTCTTTTCCTGTGTAAGATTGATAGAATCTTGGTGACATTGCGATGAGGGTTTGTTCACCTTAGCACCAAACTGAAAGCAGCGGCCTGAAGATGACGAGTGGGACCTCATCGAAATGTCGCCAAGATTCTATCAATCTTACACAGGAAAAGACCTGAATATGCCAACAGCAAACACACACACACATATATGGTCATACACACACACACACACACACACACACACACACACTGTTATCCTATACATATATATAGGATCCATGATAATCATTCCTTATATGATGCTTCTGAAAATACCAAGTATTTAACCAAATTCTCCTAAAAAAGCATCACTTACCATCATCTAACGTGATGTCTTCCAATCCCATTGTCTGAAAATTTAACTCTTGATCTTCTGGTTCAGGCTTAACATTAACAGTTGACCCTTCTGATGAAAATGGAGATGTGTCACATATGTTATGATGCAGCAAAGATGAAGCCGTAGCGATTCCTCCCAAACCTGGGCTAGGCTCCCGTGGGGACTGCTGCCCAGAGGCTGGAGGAGGAGATGAGGCAGATCCCGAGCTAGAAAGATGGTAAGGTAGAGGTTGCAACTGCGGCGAAGATGGCCCAGATCGTGGTGAATGGACTAAAGAATGAGAAGATTTGGGGGATGATGATGATGAGGAATTACCTGGATTTGAAGAGTAAGCCACTGGCTGCAACTGTGTGGAAGGGTGCCCAAGGGACTGAGTCACTGCAGGAGAGACAGGGCTTTGCTGAGGATCGGGGCAATGGTATCGCATGGATTGCAAATGAGGCGAGGAGTGTCTCGACTGAGCTAGGTGTGCTGAAGTATGTCCCCCTGTTGCAACGGAAGTTGACACGGAGCCTGGACTCGAAGAATGGTATGGGATTGGTGGCAGAGACGGGCAGCTGAGGTTTATCAGTGGAGGTACAGGTGCGTCTTGCTGAAATGAAATGGCCTCGTATCCTTGGCTAGAAGAGGCGGGGTCCATGGGAAGACCGGGCTGTCCATTAAACATAACATTGGATTGCATAGACTGGTAGGAAGGCCCCACAGAGGAGGATGCTGCTGTGACCTGAAAAGACGGGTGGACTACAGCTGAAGGCAGGGCGGGATGCTCATCACCTGGACTGAGGTTTCTACCTTGTATGTGTGACAACTGAGTTACGGCTGAGGAGACCATGGGGGTGAAGGGCGGCTGCATGGGGCAGACAAGGTTCCTGGAGGAAGGAGGAAGTAAACTTTCGTGTGAAAGCCCTGGATCAGGTGAAGGCAACTGAGTTTGGACAGGAGACAGTCCTTTACAGTGAGTCAGGGACAACGATGGGACTGGAGACAAATCCATTTCATCTCTGTTCTCTTGTTTCAATACAACTGTGTAACAAGAAAACAAGGATCAGCTAGAATTCACAGGTGAAATGATAAAACGCGAGAACTAAATCAAAGAAAGAGCTGTTCTGCCCCCACATCAAAACAAGCATGTACATGAGTGGTAGTGGATACACATGGAAAATGCAGTTAACCATAATGTCCTTGAAAAGTATGATGCGAAATATATTTGCTTATCCTGGGATAATTCAGATAAGGGGTTTCTCATTATAGCAACAGGAATTTAAAAAATGAAATGCTAGAGTTGAGAATTTCGAGTCTGAGTTGAGTCTCAGTAAAAAACAACTTGTAATCTATGACTGTTCATTAGTCCTGAATATTCGTTTTCCAACATAAGAGAAGTGAGAACCACAATGCATAGGTTTCCCTAGCTTATTATGGAGCAAGGAATGAAGCAAAGACTTTCAGCTCTATGCTAGCTGAAAACTTCTTATTTCTAATGCTCAAGCTATTTTATTCACTCAGAATGTATTAGAATTTACTATGCAGCTGCATTTTTCCTCCTAGTTAGGAACTTGAAAGTAAACAGAAATACCATATTTTTCAGACTATAAGATGGACAGGTATATAAGATACACCAAGATTTCAAAGAGGTAAGTAAGAAAAAAAAGTTTTTGTCCTCCCTGGCCCCCAGGAGCACTCAACAAGTATCCCAAACCCTCTGCCTCCTTTTTTTGCAAAAATGGCTCCCATTTTTCATCCGTTTTTGTGAAAAAATGGGGCACGCAGAGGGTTCAGGAAACCTGCAAAGTGCTCCTAGGGGCTCAGGGAAGGCAAAAATGCCCCTGTTTTTGCAAAAAACAGTCCATTTTCAACACATTTTTTGCAAAAATGGGTTGCGTATAGGGTTTGGGAGGCCTGCAGAGTGCTCCTAGGTGCTGGGGGAAAGTAAAAACCCCCACGTTTTTGCAAGCAATGGCCCATTTTTCACTCGGCTTTTTTGCAAAAACAGGGGTGTTTTTGCCTCCCCCCAGCCCCTAGGAGCATTCTGCAGGCCTCCCAAACCCTTGTGCACCCCATTGTTGCAAAATGATTTCTCACTCAGCCTAATCCACCTCAGAACTGTTGTTGTGGAGAAAATAGAAGGAGGAAGGAGTTCTGTATGTTTGCTTCCTTGAGTTACTTATAAATTTGCAAAAATGGACATAGAGGCTTCGGGAGGTCAAAAATGGCTGCATTCGGTGTATAAGACACAGCGACATTTGCACCTTTTGAAAAATACAGTAGTGGGGTTTTTTTAGTTTTGTTATCCTAGCTTTATTAATTTATTTTATAAGTAACCCAAGGAAGCAAACATACAAATCTCCTTCCTTCTTCTATTTTCTCCACAACAACAATTTGAGGTGGATTAGGCTGAGTGCGAAATCACCCAACTAGCTTTCATGCCTAAGGCAGAACTAGAATTCATTGTCTCCTGGTTTCTAGTCGAGTGTCTTAAAAAAACCACATAGGTCAATTGATGCTAAATTAAAAACTTTCTAGGAAAAGCATTGAAAAATTCCTTGCTAAAATTTTCTATGTAAAATAAATAACACTTCTCAGAATCGGGGCAGTGGACCAGAGAGACATTTGAAAGAAAAGGCCACGATTTCTTTGCCAATGTTCAGTACCTGGAGTATACGTAAAACGCTGAGCCTGGCTTTTTTTCCTTTTGCCGTTGCAAACATAGAACTGTACGTGGATGGCCGCTGTAATTGCCTTGTTGTGATATGGAGGAACTTCAAGAACGAGCGCAGCCTGTGTAGAAAAAGGAATCATGTTTCTGAACGCTTGATTTTTAAATGTTTAGCTTTTAAAAAATATTTTAAATTAGTTATTTCTGTTAATTGGATTTATAAGTGTTTTATATATTGTATTTTTTGAAGTGTTGTAATCCCCCCCCCCCCAGTCCACGGAGAGGGGCGGCATATAAATCCAATGAATATAGAAATAAATTGATAGAAAAAGACCAGGTGTGTCTCAGAAGACCTTTTTCATCATCTTCATTGGACTGGACAAATTATACGCTCTATTTCCTGAAGCAAATTTTTTAAAGATAAGAAACTGAGATCTTCAGTAATGACATCTTTGTAGAAGCCACTTTTCTTAAGAATAAGTGGCAGGAAATTTGAGTTTTCTGCCTGTGAGTCCCACTTCAAAAAGGAAGATACCCCAGGAAGCAGTTGTCTTAAAGCAGAGAACAATGTATTCGTCGTGGAATATTAACATATGCTAGAATACTTACATAGAATATTTATATGTTCTAATCATTATAATTTCCCAAAATGTTAGCATAATAAGGTAACATCTCCACTTTCGGTGCCAAAGGCATCAATGGAGAAAGGAGGAAGAGTTGGCACTATTGCTGAAAAAAGTTTTACTTCTAGGTTCCCAAGTTTGTGAATCAAATCTGGCAGCTGCTATAACTTTATTGAATTATTTATATTCTTCCTCTTCTTTCCTTTCCCGCAATCCCTACGTTATTAGTGTTTATTTTCTGCACAACTTTCTGCCCTTTCTAGTCTCTCAAAACTGAAGGTTAATTTTTTTCTCTTTCATATTACACCACTCAACATTTTAGCATTCTTTCCCTATAAATCTGGCTCAAATTCTGCTAATATTTTTGCTAAGGAAAAAGTGCTAAGGAAAAAAAATAGCTGCCTATATTATGTTGAGTTTTCCATCGGGATTTTTACAGAAATCAGTAAAATAATTGTGTGCTTAAAAAAAAATACTTACCTCTTGACTCCTATCTCTAATTATTTTGCCTTCCACTTCCCACTGGGACCGTCCATCTACAAAGACAAACATTTCAGGTTAGATATCAGCTCATTCTAAAGTAATTCAATTGTTAAATATATGCAAAACACAGTGTCTACAACTCTTAATAGTTTACATTTGACTTTCAAGACTTTATTCATTGTAGACATGTTAAATATTTGGCCATGCAATACCTAACTTGTTCAAAGATAACTGGCCAGAGAGAATTGAGCTTTGATTAACTAACCACAAATGAGAAATGATATTTAAGGTATTGAGTATTACGAATAAGAGTAAAATGCAGAAAGCTAAAAAAAATTAAAATATCTACCACATAAAAGGCTTGGAAAGAAATATGATTTACGGGTTTCGTTTAAAAAAATTAAAAAGGGAGGGAAACTCATGAAGACATTCATTCCATTACCCAATAGAAAAAAGATTTCTCCCTCCATGTATATGACTGGCTTCTTTCAAGTCAAAGAAAGGACACATCTGTCCAGTTTAATCAAGCAATAAGAAGAATTGAATCTATACAGACAGTAGTCCTTACTGTTGAACAAATTCTGTCCTATCATGAAATCTAAAACCTTAAAATAATTTAGAACAACAAGGCAACCAGATTCTTATAATCTACCCAACACTGGAATCCAAAGTCATCGGGATCTGATTAATTTCCTCTGCAAACAATATGCAAATTAGAAGGATTCACCTACTGTTCTGGCACTAAAGTGTGATTTTTAAAAAATGCTGCATATTGCAAAACAAAATGTGATGGTTTTCTGCAAAGAAGCAGTGGAGGATTAAAAACTCCACTGTTTCCAGTGCTTCAGAAGAGAACTTCAAATAGATTTCACCCTCTGTTTGATCTGAGCCATCTTGAAAAGTCCTCAACTTATACTTGCACCATCAGTTCCATACTTAAGAATGTGGCTGATTTTGCCCTATGGCTCAGGGTGAGTGCCTACAAACAACAATGCTAACTGCTATACTCCCAGTGCACCTAAAAACAATTCTCTTCCCACCACAAATTGCATTTTCTAAGACAGGCTGACTCTATCAAGATCCTTTTGAATTCAAACAGTATTTGCAGGGTAAAAGGACAATGTATAGGGCAGTGATGGTGAACCTTTTTTCACTTGGGTGCCAAAAAGGCGTGTGTGCATGCTATCGCGCATGAGCGAGTGTTCACATCCATAATTCAATGCCTGGGGAGGATGGAAACAGCTTCCCCCAACCCCCGGAGGCCCTCTGGAGGCTGGAAACTGCCTGTTTCCCAACATCTGGTGGGCCCAGAAGACTCGTGTTTCTCCCTCCCCAGGCTCCAAAGGCTTCCCTGGAGCCAAAGGAAGGTAAAAACACCCTCCCCAATCACGCCAAGAGGCTCTCTGGAAGCCAAAAATGCCCTCCCAGAGCCTCTGTGCAAGCCAAAAATCAGCTGGCCGGCACACACATGCAAGTTGGAGCTGAGCTATGGTAATGGTCCACGTGCCAGCAGATATGGCTCCGCATGCCACCTGTGGCGCCCGTGCCATAGGTTCGCCATCACTGGTATAGGCAATGTGACTAAATGCAGTTTACGGTAAGTTCCTTCAACCCCAGAAATGAACGTTTTCTGTTACATGAAACAGGTTGACTTACCTTGCCCCTTTTCCAGAAATAAAATTTTTGATTCTGGAAGGAAGTTACAGCCTGTAACAATCATTTCATGGCCTCCGTTTACAGAGCAACTGCTGATGCTGTATTTCTCTATCTGAGGAAGTTCCTGAGCCGATCTCTGAGCTTTATCAAAGAGAAATACAAAAATGCCATAAGAACCAATACAGATGTGATTCTTATCGTACCTTCTCTGCTTTTATTTCACATACGCAACATATTTCCCAAAATTTTGTTGAACTATATAGTTTAATCTGTTAACTCAAAAAAAAAATTCTGAAATTGTTTGGCAGACCACGAACTAACCACACAGCTTGGATTTGCCAAATACCCTAGACCAGGGGTGTCAAACTCAAGGCCCGTGGGGTGTTTAGATCTGGCAAGGGGTGGGCTTCCAAAATTTAGCAAGGGGGTCTCTGCCCAGTAGTTGGGTGGGCGTGGCCATGATTGGCATGGCCTAGTTGGCTTCCTGAACCATGGTGGGATGGGGAGGTGTTTTTGCCCTCCCTAGGCTCCGGAGGCCCTCTGGAGGCCTTCCCAAACTTCTGGTAGACCTGTTTTTCACCCTCCACGTACGCCTTGCACTTAGCTGCATCCAAAAGGGGTTGCGCAGGGAATACTGGAAGTGGAGGGGTGGAGCCAGGCAGGAATGGGATTTAGGGGTTCTCTGAACTGCACAGAATCTTAGTTAGAGGTTCTCCCGAATCCCTGCAAACCCCCAGCAGCCCACCTCTGGGCCTGCGGGGCACTTTGGAAGCAGTAAAGGTCCAGCCCACTACCAGTGAAAATGGGAGTTCGGGGGGGCCAGCTTGGTGGGCAGGAGCCGGGGCAAAGGATGGGCACTCACCCATACAGCAGCACTCGGGTCTCGTGAATGTGAGCTAGCTGATTGTCATCACTTACTTAATATATTTTTTTATATTTTATATTTGGTATGTATGTGTTGTTTGGTTTTAAATATGATAGGGTTTTTATATGCTTCTTTTTTAATATTAGATTTGTTTCGCTATATATATTTTTTTATTTAGTCTTCGGGGAGGGGCGGCATACAAATCTAATAAATTATTAATTATTAAATTATTATTATATGTAATTTGGTTATTTTGCTACAAGCTTTGAGAAAAAGCAGAATTTTATAGAAAATGTCTCTGAAATATAATTATAAGCTTTCAGAAGTTCTTTAAAGAATTACACACACACATTCACATTTTGATCTTGGAAAGGGTTTTGATCTAAAGCAGTTCCACAAAAATTTCCATCATTTTTGTTCGGCATACAGCCTAACCTTTCCTTCTAATCTAATTGCTGATAATGTGCCCAAGTAAATAATATAAAAGTTATCAAGTTCCAATAATATAAAAGTTATCAAGTTCCAATCAGCCGTAAGAGACATCTAAATATTAAATATAATGCCATAACAATTCATTGCCAGTTATACCAAATCAAGCATTTCATGATTAGTAGCATTTGACAAAAAGAAGAGATTAAAACTACCTTTCTCAGAAGCAAAGTCCACAGATAAATATACAGTACCTGTATAAGTAAAGGGAGCTTTCTAAAAGTCCCAGCGGAAGAAGGTAAAAAGCTGCCTCAATGCTATATTTCTTATGAAGTGCAATCTTAATTCCCGAAACATTTATGGATATAAATATTTTCTACGCCAGCCCAAAAAATGAGCAAACTTACAGCATTCAACAGGTATAGAGGCAACTTGAAGGGACAAGACCTTCCCACTAGGCTGTGGGATGTGGACACGGAATACGAGCCTCACTCTTGTGTTTTTTCTTCCAATATCCGTCTCTCCCTTCCGAAGCTCGATGTCTGAATTACGGAGTTTCAGAATACCTGCACAGTCAATACTGGAGCAAACAGAAGACATAAAGCAAGTGTTAACTAATGACACATGCCTTTTTCATGTTAAACTGCAAACTAGACAATGTACCTGATGTTAGTACAGTGGTACATCTACTTAAGAACACCTCTACTTAAGAACTTTTCTAGATAAGAACCGGGTGTTCAAGATTTTTTTGCCTCTTCTTAAGAACCATTTTCTACTTAAGAACCTGAGCCCGGAAAAATTTCCCAGGAAATTTGAGAGCGGCATGAAGGCCCAGACAGTTTCATGCCATTCCCCCAGGTGTCTCTCTCTGGCGCAGTGTATGGGAGGCAGCCTCGCACCGGGTGTATGGGAGGCGCATGCTCCTCCTCGCCACCTCAGAGTCCCTCTTTTTTTTTAAGCCTTAACGTTTTTTGATTCTCCTCCCCTCACCTTCTTCCTTTGGCAGCGACTGTCCTCCTCCTCTTCTTCCTCCTCCTCCTCCCACCCAAATTCCAAGCTATTAATTCTTTCCCAATGGGTTTGCACGCCTTATTTGCTTTTACATTGATTCCTATGGGAAAAATTGCTTCTACTTACAAACTTTTCTACTTAAGAACCTGGTCATGGAATGAATTAAGTTCTTAAGTAGAGGTACCACTATACTTAACTGCCTCAATGAGACAATAAATTTGCCTTATTTGTAAATACACAAACTAAAGCTAAGACCTTCTGTTATAATCTTTGTGTGTGCTCCTGTGCACGTGTCTGTGTGTGAGTCTCTATTCATTCATTCATTCATTCATTCATTCATTCATTCAATTGGATTTGTATGCCGCCCCTCTCTAAGGACTCGGGGTGGCTCACAACATATTCAAAACAAAACAACAATATGAATCCAATTAATTAATTAATTAATTAATTAATTAATTAATACTACATTAAAACAACCATTAAATTTAATTTAAAAAGGAAAACCAATCAAACCAATCATTCAGCACTCATACTTGAAACAATCATTGGTCAGAGGAAGATTTAAAAGTCCCAAGCCTGGCGGCAAAGGTGAGTTTATATATGTATGTATGTATGTATGTATGTATGTATGTATGTATGAATGGAATTGAATAGAATAAAGCTGTGATGCTCCTTCAATATACCAGGGTGACTCGACAAAAAAAAAAATCACACATAACCCTTCCCTGGTACAAGCTGATACAGGAGATGAGCTAGTAGCCTAGAGCCTAAGGCCACTGCTTACAAGGCAGAGGCCCCAGGTTCAAATCCCAGTAAGGGTGTGGCTACCTGATGAAGGCAAATAAACCCGAAATAGATCTATAGTAGTCTCCCTACACACACACAC
Organism: Erythrolamprus reginae; assembly: GCF_031021105.1. Lineage (NCBI taxonomy): Eukaryota > Metazoa > Chordata > Lepidosauria > Squamata > Dipsadidae > Erythrolamprus > Erythrolamprus reginae. The sequence goes on along the minus strand of NC_091958.1, from coordinate 22,878,001 downwards.
ACATATATATACACACCACATATCCTGGAAACCATGAATACCAATGAACTCTGGGATACAACATAATGAATTTGCTAGGCAGAATCCTCAGACCTACCTGGCAGTCATGTTGTTTTCGGGTAAAAGAGGAATTTCCAAAACCTTTGTGCTGGAAAGGATTATTTCTTGACTCGCCGTGGCAACAGTTTTCCCTGTGATTCTGTGCACTTGATAAAAAGCATGTGGCCGCAAGTAACGATCATCTGCTGTCCCAATAAACATCTGAAGGTTTATTGGTTTTTCATTGTAACCTAAGAGCTGATAATAAATTTTAAAAATTAACAATTAGCTTTTCAGAGTGAAAGTGTTAAAACTGCAGATATGATTTCAGATACAGAAGCGTATTTGTAGCATATTTGTTTCCTCCCAAAATAGCTCACAAGCATAAGCCTATAATAAATATTAAAAATTGCACATCTTACAATCAAACCACTCTGCTGCACTTGGCAGGCTTTTAAAATTGTGTCACAAAAATAATTTACTATTATATGATTTCCTTTTCTAAAATAACTTTTTTGATTTTGACCTCAAATCCCAGAGGTGCGTTTTCAAGAGGCAACTGGATTCTTGCGTTTTTCTTTTGAAGATATTTCACTTCTCATCCAAGAAGCCTTTTAATCTCTGACAGGAGAGTTGGGAATGTGTAGTGGGGAACTCTGAAAACCTCTCAGAGCTGAAGAAGCTTTTTGGATGAGAAGCGAAACGTCTTCAAAACAAAACCAGGGAAGTCCAGTTGCCTCCTGAAAAAGCACCTTTGGGACAACCATGACCTGGATGATCTATAGACCTCCTTCAAAATGTTGGGTTTTACCTAGGCCCAACCTAAATGTAGACAGATATTTCCTGTCAATGAGAACGATTAATCATTGGAACGGTTTGCCTCCAGAAGTTGTGGATGCTCCATCACTGGAGGTTTTTAAGACGAGATTGGACAACCATTTGTCTCCTTCTTAAGCAGGGAGGGTCAATTATAAGACTGACAACATCCCTTCCAACTCTGTGATTCAGTTACCTTAGAAATCCTAACTAATTGGTATCCCCAAATATTTTAGATATTGCTCCTATATATGCGGTCCCCAATACGCTGCCTAAAGCCGTAATACAAACTCTTTTTTAAAAGGTTAAGTACTATAAAAATGATATAATACTATAAGAGCCTTATTTACTTATTTATTTTCATTTATTTATTTGTTTTGTCAAGTATATATTGGTAGTATACAAAGATATAATAATATTTATGTATATGATACTAGTAAAAGAGTAACATTAAGACAGGGGACGGAAGGCACTCTGGTGCATTTACGCACGCCCCTTACTAACCTCTTAGGAATCGGGAGAGGTCAACAGTGGGTAGTCTAAAGGTAAAGGTTTGGGAGTTAGGTGATGATACTACAGAGTCTGGTAGTGAGTTCCATGTATCAACTACTCGGTTACTAAAGTCATATTTCCTGCAGTCAAGTTTATAGCGGTTTACTTTAAGTTTGTATCTGTTGTGTGCTCAAGTGTTGTTGTGGTTGAAGCTGAAGTAGTCGTTGACAGGAAGGACATTGTAGCAGATGATTTTATGGGCTATGCTTAGATCATGTTTAAGGCGCCGTAGTTCTAAGTTTTCTAAACCTAGGATTGTAAGTCTAGTTGCCTAGTTGCGAGTAGAGGAGTAGAGGGCTCTTCTAGTAAAGTATCTCTGGACAATTTCTAGAGTGTTTATGTCTGAAATGTGGTGTGGGTTCCAGACAGGTTTTGTTCTGAGACAGCCTTTCTACAAGTCCTACTGGGTCCATCCTACTGCAGTCCACCAGGAACGCAGTGGCTCATGAGCTTAGGATGCTGAGCTGATGACTGATAACTTTGGCAGGCTCAACACCTGATTGCTACCTTGTGGTGAAGTGACCTCTCATCATTCATTTCAGTGGGCAGCTTAATGGAGACACAAAAGCAGCCCCCATCTGTGAGTCTCCCAAGCAATGTTGATGTCACTGGCTGATCCTTTCACCACGGAAGCACTTCCAAAACGGAAGTCTAGTGTTGCGGTCCCTTTGTTAAAGTAGAAAGGGGTAAAGAATGGGTATCCCTCTAGTTGTTTGAAACTACAACTCTCAGATTTTGTTGCCATTGGCCGTGATGAATGGGGCTGATGGAATCCAAAACAGCTGGAGGATGCCAGATTGCCTCACCCTTAAACAGAAGCAGGGTGAGTTTGCTTGCCAAGTCTTTTGAAGATTTTTGATTAACTGCTTCCTGATCTGTTCCAATATAATTTAGCAGTGGTTTCAAGCTATAATTTTATTTAGGGGAAACTGCATTACTGCAGTAGAAGAAGAACTCTGTGGACCTAAATGCAAGCAGCAATAAAACGCAATAAATCTGTCAAAATCAAAGCCATCAAGGTACAATCCCACATGGAAACCATTTCGATCACTAAAATAAAATTCCCTCTTTGAACGGCAGCATTCAATTTAAATTTAATTCATTTCAGCTCTTATTACCAAGGAAAATCCTTCCTCCCTATCCAACTCAATCATATTCATATTTAGCAAGAAACATCTACAGTATATTCAAGACCAAAGATCACTACCCAGCCAGCTTTAGAGTCTTCCCACTCTGAAGAAAAGTCAGTTGGTGTGTGTGTATTTGTGTGTGTGTGCGTAATTTTTATTAATAATTTTTATTACAATAATTGATAATTAAAGGTCTTTTCCCTTTCTTTCTGGAATGTGCTCCCTTCTTCCTAAAAAGTTGCTGCTTCTCTGTAATCCACATCAGTTTTCCCTACACATCAAACCCCATCAGATGCTTCACTTCTAATAATTCCAAATAAGAAAAACTGCCCTTTTAAAAAGGAATAATAATAATAAAAAGCAGCCAAGACTACACTCTTCACCTGTAGGGAGCAATAAATTGTTCATTGTTAAAAAGAAGTGTACTCGTATTATTTTCAAACCAGTGGGAACCGTCAGTGCTGGCTGTTATTGAAATTGCACAGATCGATTAGCTTTAATTATAAAACTCACTGGGATAACCTGGACTAGCTGGTGGCTCTCAAAAATCTCAAAGCTGTTTAAAATGAAATCGGAGCAGACCGAGAGAATCAGCCTAGCTATAAGATCCAGAAGATCAAAGAGGGCTGCTGCTCTGCCCAAAATTGTCCTGGAAGCCCAACCTGAGAAATCAGCCATTAAGAACATGTTGACATATATATTAGCAGAACCAGCAAAATTCCAAAAATTCATCAGTCAGCAGAGCGCAAAAATGTGCACTTCCATCGCGATGCGAACCGGGGGAAAGGTAAGTACCACCCCTGCTCCATTGTCAAATATATTACAGCAGCTATATATTATTATGTGTATAATGTCATATTCTCATCATTCCACCAGAACTGAAAAGATGTACAGTGTTCCCTCGATTTCTGCGGGGGATGCGTTCCGAGACCGCCCGCGAAAGTCGAATTTCCGCGAAGTAGAGATGTGGAAGTAAATACACCATTTTTGGCTATGGACAGTATCACAAGCCATCCCTTAACACTTTAAACCCTTAAATTACCATTTCCCATGCCCTTAACAACCATTTACTCACCATTATTACTGGTACTCACCATTGAATAAGACACTTAGTGATCCTGATATTTATAAACATAATTATTTATTAACAATATTTATTTATTTTTGTTATTTATTGGCAAAAATTATTAGTTTGGCGATGACATATGACGTCATCGGGTGGGAAAAACCATGGTATAAGAAAAAAACCGCGAAGTATTTTTTAATTAATATTTTTGGAAAAAACGTGGTATAGGCTATTTGAGAAGTTCAAACACACGAAAATCGAGGGAACACTGTAGTGTTTTATTTTTCCCCGTTATATTTATGAGTTTAGTTCCTTCCCTCATTTTAACTGGTTTGTGTTAATTCCCCTAATCTCTCACTGACACTTTTCCAACTCAAGAACATCCATGCTTTCCTTCCATACATGCGCTAAAACAAGTGGATAAAAATCAATGGTTTTTTTAAATAAAAAAATCAGATTTTATTTAAATTGGATTTTTTAAAATGTAAACCATTTTAAAAAATTTGTTATCAAACTTATTTTAATAAAATGCTTTTGGAGTAAAAATCTAAAACTAAGATAGTTTTCTATTTAAGATACATTAATAAATTAGTTTATTCAGCATGAAATGGAGCTTAATTATGAGGCTGTATATTCTGCAATATTGGAACTGTCATTGAGTCAACAACAGATGAGAGAAGGAGCCACTACGTGACAGAGATAACAGTTACTCTAGTTTATTTAAATCAAGCCATTTTACTAGTGATTTCAATCAAATCCACCCTGGCTAACAATGGTGGCAGTAAAGAAAATATGATACGAAAGATCAACCAACTAATTTATGGTAAGTGAATCTATCAAGCATAGATTACTCAGATTGGAGAAATATTTTTATATTCTTTGGGGATCACTTGTGACACCCCCGCCCCATCCACAAAAACTCTATCAAGTCACAAAAAGCTAAGGAAATGATAATTGATGAAATGTGAATTGAAAACTCCTTATCAATGAAGGCAAATATGTCCTGGCAGGATAAAGTTGCACGATCCAACCTGGTTCACGCCAGAGGTGGGATTCAGCAGGTTTTGACAAATTCTGGAGAACCGGTAGCGAAAATTTTGAGTAGTTTGGTGAACTGGCAGTGGAAATTTTGAGTAGTTCGGAGAACTGGTAAATACCACCACTGCCTGGCTCCACCCCCCATCTATTCTCTGTCTCCCGAGTGCCAGCTGATCAGGAGGAAGTGGGGATTTTGCAGCAAATAATAATAATATAATAATAATAATAATAATTTATTAGATTTGTATGCCGCCCCTCTCCGAGGACTCTCCATTCCCACCCCACTTCTCCTGAAGTGGGGTGGGAATGGAGATTTTATAGTATCCTTCCCTGCCACGCCCACAAAGCCATGCCCACAGAACTGGTAGTAAAAAATGGCTGACTTGAATGTCAATTTGTATTCTTTATGCAGATACTACACTCTAGTGGTTGTGTTACAAAACGTGTTTAAAATACATTTACAGTTCCTGCAGTTGCCCAAATATAGACATGCTTTACATGCGACGCATTTTTATTCCATAAATATAATCACATATGCTTCACCCATCATACAGAATATTGTAAATAATGAAAAGTTACGGCACCATCTCCGGACTGACCTCTAAAAACCCTCCAGCCGTAACTATATACTGTGACACACAACCCATTGCTTTGCAGACGAAACTCTGCCAAGCTGTTTTTGTTTCTGTATCGTTTCCATAGCAAAGGTCAGTGTATGCGTAAGTTAAACTAAAGCTGGAAGGCTAAGGAGAGAAGGTCACTACAGGATAAGCTACAGTAGCCTCTCTCTCTCAAACACCTCTGATTGTGGTAGTGCGTTGTCACAGGTAGATTTCCTAAAACGTGGATGCCACGCAGAAATAAAAGGTGAGGTTAGGAGTATTTGTTTCCTTTTTTGTCTTTTCAACCTCTCTGAATCCAATGCCTTGCAACTAATTTCAAGGTCAAACTTTTGGCTCTTATAGCTACCCAACTATTTTAGAATGGCGTGACCATCCAAAATCACACCAGGTTCCTTTCAATTAGACCTTTAACACTTTTTAAACTCCATTCTTTGATGGGAGCATTAACAAACCCCCTTGACTGAATTGGGTGGCTGTCAGCAAGGACGTGGCACAATCCGTCGCGTTTATTAATACCGCAGATTAATGCAGCCACAATATCCCCATTTTAAAAGGCGAGAGTTTTTTTTCACAGCAAGGCAGAAAGTGTTTGCTTTTCATTTGTCCTTCCGTCTGTATTTGCCCTTCTTTGATCTTGAGCTGCTTTTTGTTTGCAGTTTATAAGCACAGAGATCAAAGGAATTATGGATAAGGGAAATGAGAACATGTGTTCCCATCTGACGTAAAACACAGGCTGCAAAGCCAGGCCCACCCCTTGCTTGCTTTCACTGGGACATTTTTTTTAAATTGGTGAATGCTAATCAATGTTCCAGATTCAAATTCCATTTCTGGATGTCTAAACTCATCTAAAACACACAAATAATAGAGACATTTAAAAAAAAAAAAAAAAGGATAGTAGCGTTGATATTAATCTGACCAGCAGAAAATATCTCATGACCAAATATAGCAGTCGCTCATATTAAATGAAAATAACTTGCATGTACTTCACATTTCTGTATTATAAAGTTCTAGAATCTTTTAGGTGCACAGATTTGAGAGAGCCCTGATTGCTGTTGCTGATGGCCTTTGGCAGGATCAGGATGAAGGTTGTATGTCAATCCTGGTCCTTCCTGAAGTGAAGGATCATAGCATACTTCGGTAGACTCTACCTGGAGGGCACCATGCAGCAGTGGTCCTCCTCCTTTCTCTGCAGGTAATGCCAGTTGGTGTTGACGAGTCAGAGAGATCGAGTCTGTGATCCTTATTTGAGAGGTGCCTCAAGACTCAACTGACCCTTTTTTAAAAACCTTCACATGGAACCATTGAATGAGGCTATCTTGGATGTCAACTTTACATCTTAGCCCTAGGGTACTCTAGAGCAGTGTTTCCCAACCTTGGCAACTTGAAGATATTTGGACTTCAACTCCCAGAATTCCCCAGCCAGCAAATGCTGGCTGGGGAATTCTGGGAGTTGAAGTCCAGATATCTTCAAGTTGCCAAGGTTGGGAAACACTGCTCTAGAGATTCTGCCAATGTCTTATCCTGGTGTCTGGAAATTGTGTGGGTCTGAATGGGTCAAACTGATTCAGATTCAAACTTGAGAAGACCAAATGGCTGTATATATTTGTATCTCACAGTTACATCTTTAATTTTGGACAGGGATACAATCCCAATTTGAGGCTGGTGCACACTTTGGGGGAGGAGGGAGTGGATTTGAAGAGCACAATGGGAGGGGGCAGTACTACTCAAGGAGCAACAAGGACTTTGCCTAGATCCATCGAATGCACCAACTGCACCTAATTCGTAGATCAAGAAGTCCTGTAGGGGAGCACACACACCCTAATTGATCACCTCATTACTCACACTAATGAACTAATGCAATATGCTCCACGTGGGGCTACCTTTGAAAAACACTGCTGGTCCAAAATGCAGCAGCATGAGCAGTAATGGGTTTATCTAGTTTTTCAGATACAGCTTGAAGTGTATCGTAACCTCCTTCAAAGCCCTTCATGGCGTAGGCCCTGGCTATCTAAGGGACCATCTATCTCCAATAGTCTCTGTCCATCTTATAAGACTGAGCAACTGGATGTGCTCTAGGTACTCTTGACCAAACAATTCCACCCATCAGAACCTAGGAAAGCATTTCTTTTCTGTTGTAGTACCTAACCTCTGGAGCAGCATCCCCGAACATTTTTATCTGAGTATCTCATTTCTTCTAGACTTGCATTGACTTCGTTCCTATTGTTTTTATTGCTGTCTTGCTGTAATCTGCCCAGGTTCTTGTGGACTTGAGCACCAGGAATCACTAAATAAATTCTAAACAGCCATCAGATATCATCAAAAAAGTATCTCTTTGCTGCTATCTGGCAATTGTCCAATATTGGGAGCAAGATATGGCAGCCCTAAGTGCATATACAGAGCCTGCCTAACTATGCTTCAAAAGCTAGAGAATGAGAAGACTTAAAAGGAAATTTTAAAATGATGTAAATCTGTCCATAGAAGCAAACATTAAACTCGTCTGTCAGCCTGTCTTCTCAATGAATAACATATAAAATATGCCCAGAAGCAGGGTAAAAACAACGACCTGATTCATAGAAATTAACATACAGTAGATGTTGAAAGAAAAATGTCACAAAATCTAAAAATCTATTAATTTTTTAAATCAGGGGTTCTCAACTACAGTCCACCAGGAACCAGGCCATGCCAAGTGAGAAAATATTCAGCCACACTCTTGCGAGATCCAGACAGTTTGCAAAACCATGCCACTTTTTCCACTTTGTGGAAAGACCTCCCTCCACGGAATCAGTAAGTGCCGAAAAAGTTGGGAGCCACTGCATTAAATAACTTCAAGATTATTTTCATTGTGCTTTCTTTTTAGACTATTTTAGATGGAAAGTTGCTTTTTTCTTCTAGCTTATATTAAAATGGAAATTTTCTTCTGTATATTGTAACAAGATTGGAATCCTTATTTAAATCTAATAATGTAGATAGGTTGCAGAATGCACCTTGGGATTTGTTAGTGGAAGTGCCGGAGAGAGAAAATACTAGAAAGATCCATTTTTATAACTGTTCACCAATAGAGGGAAAATCTGACTGTTTTGGGTGTTCTTCGGTGTCTTTTATGAAAAACGTGGAGATCTGAGTTGTATTAATCTGCCCTACAATGTGTTTTTACTTAGTAATATGAATACAGAAACTAATGTTTTTAATGCTTTATTTATTTATTTATTTATTTATTTATTTATTTATTTATTTATTATTTCTTTCTTTCATTCATTCATTCAATTTTTATGCCGCCCTTCTCCTTAGACTCAGGGCGGCTTACAACATGTTAGCAATAGCACTTTTTAACAGAGCCAGCCTGTTGCCCCCACAATCCGGGTCCTCATTTGACCTACCTCGGAAGGATGGAAGGCTGAGTCAACCTTGAGCCGGTGATGAGATTTGAACCGCTGACCTGCAGATCCACAGTCAGCTTCAGTGGCCTGCACTACAGCACTCTACCTGCTGCGCCACCCTGGCTCTATAATTACACTCCCGATCAGTCTCTTATCTTGTCATTGCCTGTTTTCACTGGTTTATTATTTTATCTATATGAGAAGCTCTAAAACTAATTTTAAGAAAAAGCAGAAATAAAACCCCACCAAAATACAAGTAGTGCTCAAGTTACAACTACAGTTGAACCCAAAACTTCTATTGTTAAGGTAGACAGTAGTTAAATAATGCATGTTTTATTTAAGGGGTTTTTAATTGTTTTTACAATTAGAGTTTGAAAGGAGTTGGGCAGCATTAAATTAAATTAAATTAAATTAAATTAAATTAAATTAAATTAAATTAAATTAAATTAAATTAAATTAAATTAAATTAAATTAAATTAAATTAAATTAAATTAAATTAAATTAAATTAAATTAAATTAAATTAAATTAAATTATTAAATTAAATTACTTTTGCCCCAGTTTATGGCCTTTGTTGCCACATCTTTTAAGTGAATCATTGCAGTTGTTAAATTAAATTGTTAAGTGAATCTGGTTTCCCCATTGACTTTCCTTGTCAGAAAATGACAAAAGGGGGTCACGTGACCCCACGGATGACAGTTGCATAAATATGAGTCAGTTGCCAAGCGCCTGAATTTTGATCACCTGTCCATGGGGATTCTGCAACAGTTCTGAAAAATGGTCATTGTCATTTTGAACAGACACTAAATGAACTGTTGTAAGTCAAGAACTAGCTGTGTAAGACAGTATTAAAGAAATAATAATAATCTTGAAAACATAAAAGGCGAGTCAGGAAAAAGCAAGCTAATATTTAAACATTGGGGTTCCGTATAAAACAGTTCGCTCTATCAATTCTCTGGCAAATTGTATGATTGTATTGTTATTAATTGTTAAGAGATTTTTATTGTTTATAGAGTGGTTATATTAGGGGTTTTTATTGTTACAGTGATCCCTCGAGTTTCGCGATCTCGATCTTCGTGAAACGCTATATCGCGATTTTTAAAAAAATATTAATTTAAAAAAAAACCACTTCCGCGTTTGGCTTCGGGAGTCAGCTGGGAAGCGGCGCGGCTGTTTTAAAAGGTCGCAGCCGGCCTGGGAGGCTTCCCAGCACCCCCCCGAACCCCCAACCCGGGTTCGGGGGGGTGCTGGGAAGCCCCCCAGGCCAGCTGCAACCTTTTAAAACAGCCGCGCCGCTTCCCAGCTGAGTCCTGAAGCCAAACGCCAAAGGCGAACTTCCGCGTTTGGCTTCAGGACTCAGCTGGGAAGCGGCGCGGCTGTTTTAAAAGGTCGCAGCCGGCCTGGAGGGCTTCCCAGCACCCCCCCGAACCCCCAACCTGGGTCTTCCCGGCCGCCCACGCAAAGGGGAAACCCCGGCTCCTCGCTGATGCCCGCCGCTCGCCCGCCTGCCAGCAAGAGGGGGAAGACCCAGGGAAGGTTCCTTCGGCCGCCCAGCAGCTGATCTGCTCGGTAGCGCAGCAGCAGCGAGGAGCCGAATCGGGGTTTCCCCTTTGCGTGGGCGTCGGGGAACGCAAACTCCACCATCTACGCATGCGCGGCCATAGAAAAAAAGGGCGCGCATGCGCAGATGGTGTTTTTACTTCCGCAACCCTACATCGCGAGAAATCGATTATCGCGAGGGGTCTTGGAACGGAACCCTCGCGATAATAGAGGGGTCACTGTATTAACCCTTGAATTTAACTTTTTACTGTATTGTTTTATTGTTGTGAGCTGCCCTGAGTCCTGTAGGATTGGGCGGCATATAAATCAAAACAAATAAATGAATTTCCTAGCTATGCGTGAGATATTTCAAACTGGCTAAATTCTAATCCCATCCATACGGATTCCAACCACCAAAAATCCCACCCAAAATGGGGCAATGGGAAAGGCAGGGACAAATGCAAAATGGGAAAATGAAAGAAAAGCAGAAGATACTTCGCTAAAAACTACTTTTTTATTTTTGTCAGGCAAATAATAACAGGAATGAAAACCGAGAAAACAGAGAAAAGAAAATAGAAAAAAGATATAGGGTCTCCTGCTTGAGCAAGGGACTGGACTAAAAGACCTCTGAAGTTCCTTCCAGCTCTATTCTATTCAAAAATGGGTTGGGGTTTACAGGTTACACTCTGATTGCAATAATGTCTTTTCAAGACACTCAAGAAAGCCTACTTTGAAATTTGAAGAAACGTGCACACAGCAGGTATGTTTTTCAAACTTACATCATACCTATTTAGCCCTAAAATAGAGTCCAGTTATGGAGCTTTTAGATATCTCTAGAGGGGGGCAAAACATGAGATGAATAACCACCAAAAAGCCAGAGCAACTAGAGATAAAATCCATTTTGTAGCACTATATCTAAGTTATCTGAAGAATGAACACTAAATGTGACAGAGAAGCTGATTAATAAAGGAGCTGTTTGAACACATAACAAAGAGATAAGGCATGTGCCACATTCAATTCTAAGTTAAAATTTCCGTTAAATCCTCCATTACACGTCTGGTCACATATCAAGCGTTTCACTCTAAGTTCTCTCGCTTTACAATCTTCTTGAAATGTGGTATTGCCTGTTAACTGTTTCTCAATTAACTAACGTATTGGCTTTTTTCTCCCTGACAGAATTTTTTGAATGATTCATTGAACAGTAAAAATCAAACCTGCCTAACGCTTGCCCCACGTAAAAATTAACTGGACTTCTCAAATCTGGGTCACTGTTTCAACTTGTACATTTCTTCCACACAAAACTGATCTGCGAGAAGTGTTTGCATTTCTTTATTTTTTTGACTAGCTTTCCCTCGTGTTATTTATTATTATTATTATTATTATTATTATTATTATTATTATTATTATTATTATTATTATTTAGATTTGTATGCCGCCCTTCTCTGAAGACTCGGGGCGGCTCACAAGAGTGTTGGGGAATATGATGGCTTTCTTTCTAATTGTCTGGAACAGATGCTGTCTTCACACATGCTTGAAAATTGTGACACAGTATTGCCATAAGCAAACTATCCCTCTTTTACTATCTTTTATATTTTGCTACCTTCCAGTTTTACCATCAATGCCTGAAACGGTATCTAGAGGGAAAGCATTTTGAAATTCCCTGACATTTCCCTGTAACTTGCGATCTAGTTAAGGCGCAGTCGTAGATGACATCATACCAAACGGCTAAGCCATGGAGAAATATCAGTAGCTGAGGAAGCAAGTTGTTGCCACAGTTATGCTCATTTTTGCTTCATTCTGCCAGGCAGCACAATTTGTGTTTTTTTAAACATGATTTTCCCTTGACTTTTAAACATTTTAATACAGTTTGTTTTTTCCCACTGATTTATTCAGTTTTTTTCACGAATTCCCTAATAATGCCCTGATATTTCCCTAGCCGCTGATTTCCCTAATAATTCCCTGATTTTCCTGTTTTCCAGGTTTGCTGGACACCCTGCTGGAATCTTTCAAAGGTTTTTCAAAACTTTCACGGGACTTAAGGCTTATTTTTCCATACTCTTTTTCTTGGAGATTGATAGGGGAGGGAAAGATGGCACCGCTGGTGGGAGGGACTTACTGCACCGTTTTTAAGGATGCTGGTTCACCTATGGTCCTCACTCAGCTTTCACCTGTGGCTCCAAGTACCTGTAACACACAGTGGTCACAGTCAAGGGAGAAATGTTTCCGGTTCAGGCATGCCTGCCAGTCATCGGAGAACTGATAGCGACTGTATCACAAGGCTTTGCCCACCCGCCGCAATTTGGGTTCTTTTACCCTCTGCGCATGCACAAAACCTTTGGCACATGTGCAGAGGGAAAAAGAACCCAAATGGGAGTGTCTGGACAGGTGGGCGAAGCCTCGCGCTGCTGTCGCTACTGGCTTTCCGACGACCGGCAGGCATGCCCAAACCAGGAGCATTTTACCCCGGTCACAGTCTAGTCAATGTCTCGGCAGACAGATCAAACCAGGAGAGGGTACTTGATCTTGGTGTCTCAGTGATAGATTGGTCTACTGCAGAGGCCTTCAAACTTGGCAACTTTTAAGACTTGTGCACTTCAATTCCCAGAATTCTCCAGTGAGTTTGGCTGACTGCAGAATTCTGGGAGTTGAAGTCCACAACTCTTAAAGTTGCCAGGTTTAGGGATCCCTGGCAGAGTGTGTTGACCAGACTGCTCAAAGGTCTAACTAACAGCCAAGAAGGCAGGTCCAGCAGACGTTGTGAAGAAGTAAGAACAATCTTACTTCTCATAATCTCATCTGAGCAGCTTCTCCAGTTCAGTTGGTTGAGAAGCAAAACATCTTCAAGAAAAAAACAAAGAAAATCCTTTTGCCTCTTGAAAAAGCACCTTCGGGACTACCATGACCTGGATGATTGAGAATTTCCATAGACATTTAGCTAAAAATATGACAAGACACTTAAATATCTACTGCAGGAGGAGACGGTCCCAGGCGTAACAGTTCCCCATGCCACTAAATTAAGGTCTATTTCTGCCAGGAGAGCAGGATTGCCTCTCTGCAACAGCTCTTCCACTTAAAACTCCACCAAGCACAGTTTTCTGTTGTGCCAGTCATACTTATAGAATTTGTTTCAATTTCACTGTTTGATACGTTACTATTATACCCTACACATTTCTAAAATATGCCTTCCGGCACTTTTTCATTTCAGTTTTCTCTGACTAACTAATACAGAACAGAATTATATTTTTTTATTAATCCTGTTTCAGAATTTACTAACAATTCCAAAAGGTTTCTTGAAAGTTGTATGGGTGAGTTATGCTTGACTGGTTTTGCTGGGTATCAAGACAGCTTTGGCAAGGTGACTCATCGCTGGATGTTGGATCCAAGGTGGCAGGATTTCTTGGGAACAAGGGAGAGATCCTTATGATCATCCACCTGACTCTGGAAGCAGCTCCCTGTGAGTTGATCACAAAAATTGCTGTTTTCACAATCAGTTGATTAATAAAGTGGCTGAGAGTTAAGACTGCATCTGTCACATTCACAAGGCAGTTTTTACATTAAGCTTGATTGACTCTTACATCATAAAACACATTTTTGGATTTTTATCTTTCGTATATTGAAGATGATTAAGACTTTTGGGACTGGCAAGATATTACTGTGTTCATCAGGTAAGTTTCCATCTCCTTAAAAGGTGATGGTATAAATTTGATTTAAAACTTAAAAATAAATATTTTTTTGAATATGCAGACAAAGGATGCTCTGTGGATTTTGGAAAGTTAGGATTTGGAATTATATTTTGAATTATTTGGAAGGTATTGTCTCATAGGAAAATAGAGATTTCTTTCATTTTTTTAATTATAAGAAAGCTTTAAAGGCTAGACATTAAAGCTGGAGGATAAAGAAAAAAAGAGCCGAAATCCCCAGGACAAATCTTTGAATACCTTTCTGCTATGTTCTTGGGCAGAATGGGTCAAAGGTTTAAGAGTACAGTAGTCTCTCGCTTTACCGCGCTTCACCTACTGCGGCTTCACTTCATCGCGGGTTTTCAAGAAATATTAATGAGAAAAATCATTCGCGGATCTTCGCTGGTTCGCGGGTTTCTGAGGAAGTCGATCGGCAGATTTAAACAGCCCTCCGAACTCGATCGGCAGGTTTTTCAAAAAAAAAAAATCTAAAATTGTAAATACTGTATTTAAATACTGTATCTAAAATAAATACTGTGTGGGAAGGGTTTATAAACACTTAAAACAATGAAAACTTACCAAACAATTACAATATAAATACTTAAATAAGTACTATCAGTCGATAAATTCCCCATCGCGGATTTCACCTATCGCGGCCGGGTCTGGAACGTAACACCAGCGATAGGTGAGAGACTACTGTACATTCTAATAAAATTACAAAACAAAGGTGGCTGCAATAAATCTCTAATTTTAAATAAAATTAGTTTATAAAAAGAATTTGTTAATAATTCTGACAGCCATATTATGCTGGTGATTTGTATTAATTACATGCCCTTTAAGATTTTACCCAATACATTTTACCCAATAAATAAGACTGCTTTTTTTCTCTGTTGAATTTTTATCTTGTTTGCTGCAACCCTTTTTTCAAGCTTCAAAAGCCTTTAAAAATGTGAGTCTGTTTTCAATAATGTTGATAAGGCTTTCTATCTCTGGGTTGTATGTACATTTGATAAGTAACCCATCCACATCCTCTGCCATATTTTTTATTTTAATTTTAATGCACAGGGCCGATTGATATAGATCAATTCATGAGCATTGGCTTACTACAGCTGCTTTACCATTCTTGCTCCAAACACTGTAGCTTAGCCCCTTTTATTAATAGGAAGACCACTTTATTTTTATTTTTTTTAAAGAGGTTGTTAAATGCTTTGCTGGTACAATATTAGAAAACTATGACTAAGCCATTTTCATTATCAGATATGAGAGACATGGCCTGGAATGATTTTTTTTCTTAAAAAAAGCTTTAATTCTTGTAAACGATACAATGATTCACACATGAGCATTGATATTTTATTCTAAAATGCTGCCATTTTTACAGGCTTTCTAAAATTTCCCACATTCATACTTATCCCATTTTGAAGTTGGAGACGTAACTTATTCACCACTGTTTCTCATGCATTATAGATAATGCTTCTGAGATAATATTTGAAAGCTCTTCCAGTACCTAACTGTATAATCACTCTTAAGAGGCATGAAATCATCTCTTTGCTTTAATGGGTACAAATCACCCTTTAGGTTGGCAAAGGTTGTATTTGCCACAGTTGTCATAAATCATCTTCTTTAAGCATCATCTTCCTCAAACGTCAACTTCCTTCTAATAGAGCCAAGGAAGCACTTTTTCTTACTTTTTAATCATTCACAACTATTGTTCATGTTGAGCTTTGGTCTTCCCAATATTTTTATTTGGAAGATATTTGTCAAGAAATCAGAAGCTAAGATAGAGTTCAAAAGTACTACAAGTTTATTTCATGCTATCTACAGTATACACAAGAATCTGATCTACTAACAGTCAAAATTGGCAGCAGATAAGAGTCAATGGACTTCAAGTTGGATGGGGTGACTGGACTTAAGATGTAGAGACTCCAAACTGATGACACATTTGACCCCAACATCAGCCATCACCTACAAAATCTGACTTTTTTTTCCCTCCATGGTTTTCTGACTTTCCTTAATGTGATACAGCCTCTTTTAAGTTCCACCAGCTCAATGGTTCTTGCTAAGCTATCATATACTGGCTTCTTTAAACATCCTCAGTTACTGTCTCATGGGAACAGTTTGTAGTTGTACCTTCACATATTTCAGTTTTTGTTATTCTTCAGAATTTCTCACCAAGGGCTTTGTACCTTTGTAAACAGATATCCAAAGTCTTGAATATCCAACACCTTCTGTGTTCTGAACTTCACATAACATGCTCACATTTCCCTTTAATATTTCTGACAATTGTATATCAATCAACTTTCCTATGAACCAAGATTACATTCAAGATACCAGATCCTCTTTCCATTTTCAACAATATTTCTTATACATTTATTAGATATTCTATTTATACAGTTATGACTTCTGATGATATTAGATCATTAAAAACCTCCATTATTACTACAACTCTGTGAAAGTTGCACCAAATGCTCCAGAAAAGTACCATTCGTGTCTATCAGTTACTTAGCAGTCCCTGTAATATTACCTTTTTGCCCGAACTAAAACTTTCATTTTTAAAATCAAAGATTTTCTATGCAAAAAAGCACACTATTGTCATGCAATTTCTCTCCCTCAATTCTAAGCCTATTTCATTTTAACAATAATATATACATACACATATCTTCATATGCCAAGCGCCTGATATTTGAGAGATTCAAATTATTGTATAAATCTTGCAAAATCACTACATCTCATAAATTATGGCATTCCCACCTGAAATCTTACAAAATTCAGGCAAGATTTCCCAGTTCTATTCAACTTTTCAACAAGAGCACCAAAATAATAAACAAAATTGCTATATTAATAAAATTGTATGCATTGTTTATCTTAAAATATTTAATATCACTATATTTAAGTAGTTCAATCACTATTACAAAAAAGAAAGTCATTAAAATGGTTAATTCAATCATTTCACTTATAAATGAACTGCCCTGTTTTACAAAATTAATGTAACTATATATAAATGTGACTTCCTTCTAGATGAACTACAATACTCAGTTTTCTATCAAAAGGAGAAAGGGAAAAAATATACTGTATACAACACATAAATGTTGATCTTCACGTGAATCTTCAGATTGCAAATACCCCAGTTCAACTGCAAACTTTAGTAACCACTTATGCAAAGTTTACCCCCCCAAAAATGATAAAGGTTCAGAAAAACTGTTTGAGCAATATGATAATGATTTAAATTAAATGGGCAATGGTAACTATGAAGCACTAAGATTTATTTATTTACTTACTTATTTACTTACTTATTTACTTACTTATTTGTTTACTTGTTTACTTGTTTACTTACTTACTTACTTACTTACTTACTTACTTACTTACTTACTTACTTACTTACTTACTTACTTACTTACTTACTTACTTACTTATTTATTAGATTTGTATGCCGCCCCTCTCCGAAGGCTCGGGGCGGCTAACAGCAATATAAAAAGACAATGTAAACAAATCTAATATTAAAAACAATCTAAAAAACCCCAATTTAAAAAACCACTCATACATACAAGCATACCATGTATAAATTCTATAAGCCTAGGGGGAAGAGAAATTTCAATTCCCCCATGCCTGACGACAAGATCCTCATGTTAAAAGAGCATTTATTGTCAGATCCAAGATAAATCATTTTAGTACTGTATATTAAAATGTTAATACTCTAATAGAAGAAGAAGGATTTCAATTTTCTAATTTTTTTTCAACGATTAAATAACAAACTGGCTGAGATTTGGCCACGATCTGCACTGAGTTCCAGGCTCGTGAATAAGGGAATAAATTCCAGGGAACAAGAACAGTACTTACTTCCAAGTACTGTAAAGTTGTACTGGATTATGTATTAAACCTCACAAATTCAGTGCAGTATGTCTAAAAGCCCATGCCTACCCCACATCTATGCATCGTGTACAAAAATACAGTCTGCAATCATTGGCTATTTTAATGTTTGCCTAAATATTACAAAGCGTGTTAATGTTTAGCACATACAAACTAAGTATTTGTTTGGCATTCATTTACTTACTTCATTTTACGATCAGGGGAACATATACTTTACACTCTCATTTATACCTAATGTCTTACTTAAGCATTATGAAAAAATATTCAATCTTCTGTTTACACAGTAGGGCAAGGTTAAATGTCTTGCCTACTGCTTGTCAAGACACTTGGCACCCTACTCTACTAAATAACATTTGTGTGCAGAATATAATCATGCTACCGTATCTTTCCATTTCCCTCTCATGTTTTGGAACAAGGGAAAGTATCACAGTAATAAAAGTTAACTTGCTCCTGGAAACAACCACCATTTGCATTGACCGACGGTGATCATTCTTGTCTGCTAATGCCTACATAAAATATCAATGACCAAATATGCGCAAATCAAAATTTTGGTTTTTCATTCATAGCAAGTACAGTGTTCCCTCAATTTTCGCAGGGGATGCATTCCGAGACCGCCAGCGAAAGTTGAATTTCCGCGAAGTAGAGATGCGGAAGTAAATACACCATTTTTGGCTATGAAAAGTATCACAAGCCATCCCTTAACACTTTAAACCCCTAAATTGCAGTTTCCCATTCCCCTAGCTACCATTTAGATTATTACTCACCATGTTTCTTTATTAAAGTTTATTAAAAAAATATTTATTAAAGGTAGATGAAAGTTTGGTGATGACATATGACGTCATCAGGCGGGAAAAACCATGTTATAGGGGGGAAACCGCAAAGTATTTTTTAATTAATATTTTAGAAAAACCGTGGTATAGACTTTTCACGAAGTTTGAACCCGCGAAAATCGAGGGAACACTGTATACTACTGTGCCAATAGTGGGTTTAAATAATTTTGCTACTGGTTCACGCATGCCCAGAAGCGTCCCAGGCATGTGGGCGGAGCCTCCCTCCACCAGCACTACCAGTTCTAAGAACTGGTGTGAACCAGGAGCAACCCACCACTGTACTGTGCCCAAGAATAACTTCAGCTTAGTGTTATGTCCAAATGTCTCATCATTTATAAGCAAGCCATAAATTATAAGTAAATAAACTTTAGACTGTAGCTTCTGATACTGTCAACAACAAACAAAGGAGATCTGGCTATGTTCCTAGAAAATGAAATTATTTTAAATGAAGTCTAATAACAGAAACAGCATGTTAGGAGCAATTAGCAGGCCTACCTGCTCATGAATAATAAGCCAGCACTCATCAGAGTTCTGACACAATTCTATCCAAACACTGTTCATTCCTGTAGGCAATCATTTTTATTATAACCAAGAACATGTAGGTATTTGGGGATGACTTTGAAGGCAAGAGAAAGGCCTTTGCTTAGGCTACAGAGTTTTTATCCTGCCATCCTGCCAAGGCCATTCCCAAATACCATTACAGCAGTGAAAATGTGATTAACAGAAAAGCCACATATTAGCATCTCTTACCTTGACAACAGGATGTCCACCAGTAGATGCTTTTACTGCTCCTCTGCTACCTTCCGTTTCATAATGTGCTCTGTGATGGGTTTTTGGTTGTACTTCTATTTTCAGTTCACATTGCCCATACTGTATGGGTAAAGGCCAGTCTAGAGGCGGCAATGAAGATGTGCTAAAACCAAGAAGTGCATATATTTCAATATAAATATAATCTTTTTCTAACCTCCCTTTCAATGTCCACACTTTTTGGAGGTAACACTATAAATATAGTAATAAAGCTATGACGTATTTTAAACAAAGTAAAAACAGACTGTATTTTGTTTTTAAAATAATTCAATTATAATTGTTTTTCAAGCAAGGAGAAAGCAGATGTGAACAACCAAAGGGGGAAAAATAGGAAAAAAAATTGCATCATTTGTGTTTTTCCCCAGACTCTAATAGCCCTCCAACACATGAAGAGGCACAGTTATGGCTAAAACTCTATTGCAAAAGTGTGACATACAGTATTTCATAAACCTGCACTATCTGCATGCATGATACTCTGCATGACCTAACTCATAACTTTCCAGAAGCATTTGAGCCCTTTGTCAAGCACACCAAAGTGAACTATCTGTGGAATTCCTTTCATTCAGTTTTACTATCCCTCTACAAAGACCCAATATGAATTGCAGTATTGTTGTCATGCACACATTAAACACGTGTTAATGGAACATCAAACTATCATCAGCTACACAGGATTTTTATTGCAGGAAAGATAAATATGAAAAATAAAAGGATTAGCTAGCAAGCTAGGATTTAAGCATATTGTACTGCGATAACATGAGAAAGTGCCTAATGCTATCTTAGCAAAGGAGGCAGATAAACATTTCAAGTCCATTTTTTTAAAAAAATGTTTAAACAGCATTAGCACCAACAATGAGAGCTTGCATTCAAATTCTGATAATTAGCAGAAACAGCCATTACGGAAGAACATTTCATACTACAAAGACAATAAATACAGAGGGCCACTTCACTGAGAAAACATTCTGTATTATTCCAAAATATTTATGACTAGGTTGTAAGACTCCACTTTCTGAAATAATGGAAAGACTACCGCTAATGAACATATAATTCTTAATTTCAGAGCACAAGCAGACACTGGCTATCAATAATCTACTCTGAATCTGTACAAAACTGACTTTCTGACTTTTTACTCAATAGATCCTAAACCGCTACAACTTTGCTTTCCTAATTGTCTGGTTTATTTAAACTTATCTTCTAAAATTAAGCAATGTCCTCCTTATTTAACACAATCACCAGAGTTTTTCCAGGTTAAAAGTAGAATTTTTAACGCACTTCTTACCAAATCAAGGAACTAGTCAACCACTCACCCTTTTCCAAACTACAGAAGATGGAAAATCAAAGAGAATTTCAAATATATATTTAAAAAGAAAGTGTGGAAAGAGACATATGGACTGCTAGGGTATGAAATATGAAAGATGATCCAAGATCTACTTTATAAACCAGTGGAAAAAAGAGCACTGGTACAGATATAGTTGCTTTATTAATAGTAACACGTAATATTCACCATTGCTTGGAGAATGGAACTTTCAAAAGGTCAAAAAACCCCAATAAAAACTAATAAATAAATAGCAGTGCCAAAAACAAAGGTACAAAAAAAGGTTTTGCCAATAATGGTGCAATCAGGGTTCTTTTCGCAGCGAAGGCCCTGTTCGTAATATAATCACCAGGTATAGCTTTGACCTGGCTTTACTGCTATTGATATTTCTTGTGCCCAAGATTAGAGAAATCAGTAATGATGGGCTGGTGTACTATTGAGAAATTGGTAATTAAATTGAAACTGATACATTAAGTTAGGCAAAACAAACAAAACATTCCTATTGAACTGGTTCCTTTATATATCTAGCTAATGGATTGTGCCAATCAAAGGTAAGTAAGATTAGATCTACAGGCACCCGTCACATAACATCTAAAAGGAAATTAATCAGTAAATCTAAATTTAAAACAGGGAGAGGATGTGACCGAGTAAAAACAGTAAGTTGCCTGCACCTGCACATCACTGTACTATTTTCCTCTGACAGATTTAACTTCAGTTAGTTATGGTTAGTACTGAAAGAAGCTGTTTACAGATGCTAGTGAGTAGTAGCCCCTGCGGTGAAGCTAGCCGAAAGCACAGCAGGACATTGAAGCATGACTACAGAGAGCCGGTTGCGCTTCAGCAAAATATCTCAGGGGTCAAATGACCAGCCATAAAACTTTCAAGATTTCTAATCTTGATCTTGGGCTTTTTGTTTTGAGCCAAGCTATTGTGAACACTGGAGGAGTTTTCTCAGGTTTGTTAAGCCAGGGTTGTTTTGCCAAAATTTGCCAGCGTAAGAAACAAACTGAAACAGTATCGGGTTGTTCAAAACCAATAGCAAATGAGATTGTTCACATTTCTGAAGTTTTTATTAAACCATGGTTCCCCAAACTTGGCAACTTTAAGATTTCTGGACTTCAACCTCTAGATTTCTCCAGCCAATGGATCAATTTTAAAGGGTCAAATGCCAGGTTGCTTTTTATTGATTTTGGAAGCTTTAGCCAAGTAAAATGTTGAGGTTTTAAGAGATGATTAGTAACTGGTGTACTGAATAAAAGTCCACTTGAGATGATGGACCCGTGATATAAAAATGTCAGGAGAACTCAGCTGGGAAACATAGGCAGGATAAAATATAAGAAACTCCTGCTTCATAAGGAATTTAGGAAACCTAATTGTGGCTTTAAAATCAAAAGCCAATGTTTAATGATTCAGTGTTTTATTGCAACTTTAAAATGTTAATATGTTTGCCATTAATAAGGAATTGAATTAAAACACTAGGTGAATAAATATGTGTAAATGTTTTAACTTCTTAATATCTATATACTTTAAAACATTTATTTTTCTAAGTCATATGTAGGCGCTTTGAAAATTCTCAACTTGAATGAGTATGTATCCCTTGGTCAACAAATACACTTTGGAGAGGGGCAGCATACAAATCTAATAAATAATAATAGTAATAATACTTGTAGGCAATGTTTAATCAACATAGCTGACTAGTTTATATAAATTATTGGTGAATAATCTAGATATGAAATTTTTGTTCAGGTTTCTTCTGTAGACACAGGCACAGCTACTAATAGCTTTCCATTGTAATGTCACAGAAAATATTTGAATTGCTAACTCAAAATTTGGAGTATTGTTTAAAAGTATTATTTGAACATTCTGCAACAGCCTAGCCAGAATGGACTATAAAAGAAATACCACTGGTTTCAACCTCCTTAACCAAAAGAATACTGTACTTAGAAGAACTGTATAGTTAGTAGCAAATACTGGTTTTTTTTCCTGGTTGCCCAACTCCTTTTCTCTTCTTGGTCTTTACACTGCCAACTTTCCTTCTAGCATCTTCCAATAGTCTTTTTTTTTTTTTTAAACTGAAGAGCAATTAAGAATTTTTAAAGTAATAAATAACAGTTAACTCCCTGCACACTTCTGATAAAAGGAGAACATCTGTTAGGTATCACTTGTGGTACTCCCCTTTCCTTATCACGCACATCAGAACGATGTTCGCTGGCCAAATCTCTTTGGAACTTTCTATATTTGGGGAGTGAAGAGGAAGAAAAAAGGGGAAAAGAAAAAATACATGTATTGCCAACTTTACAGGGAGTCAAAAACCAGACTTCTTAATGGCAGAGGAGAAGTTAAAACTAAGCTTGGTTAGTTTTAACTTTACAGGATTAGGGGAGGGGGGCTTAACCTTTGATATGAATCTAACCTTATGGTGATAGTTCTGTTATGTGAAACTCCAGAATTAGGTTAATGGCATAAACCAAGGATGTGGTAACTACAGTTTGGCTATCCACACAGTCTAGGTGTATGTTTAGCAGAATCCTAATAGAACAATAGATACCCTTTCAACATGCAGAGCTAACAGAAATAAAATATGACATATGCACAGATACTTTCAAAATTCCACTACTGTGTTCCAAGAGAATACACATAAAAATACACAATGTAGAATTTGTGCGTATTATTGTCTGATTGCTTTTGAGTCTAAGGGGAAATGTTCAATTCTGCAGCATGTTTTAAACTCAACTTTACTACTGTTTTTGAGAACAACTGAAACCGCTGATTCTCATCTCTAAGCCCATCAAGTTTCAGATACCTTCTGCCAGAGATGCGGCAAATGGTGGCTTTCAGATAAGACGTTTTCTTGGTGAAAACTCAACTCTGGAATTCTCTCCCCCATCTTAATACATTCATTAAAATGAACTTTCTTGCTCTTATTATTTAAAGCACTTTTCAAAAATTGGTGCCCTCGAATTATCCTACAGTGAGGCAGGTTGTGCTGAGAGAGAGACATTAACCCAAAGCCACTTCATGCCTTTTCATGGCTGAGGGTGAATTGGGACCTGGGTTTCCTTGCTTAGAGTCCAATACAGTGATACCTCATCTTACAAACGCCTCATCATACAAACTTTTCAAGATACAAACCCGGGGTTTAAGATTTTTTTGCCTCTTCTTACAAACTATTTTCACCTTACAAACCCACCGCCGCCACTGGGATGCCCCACCTCCGGACTTCCGTTGCCAGCTAAGTGCCTGTTTTTGTGCTGCTGGGAATCCCCTGAAGCTCCCCTCTATATGAAACCCCACCTCTGGACTTCTGTATTTTTGTGATGCTGCAGGGGAATCCCAGCAGGGGAATCCCAGCAGCGCAAAAACAGGCACTTTGCTGGCAACAGAAGTCCGGAGGTGGGGGTTCCCATGGAGGGGAGCCTCAGGGGAATCCCAGCAGTGCAAAAATGGGCACTTCGGCTGGCAAAAGGGGTGAATTTTGGGCTTGCACATATTAATCGCTTTTCCATTGATTCCTATGGAAAACATTGTTTCATCTTACAAACTTTTCACCTTAAGAACCTCCTCCCGGAACCAATTAAGTTTGTAAGACAAGGTATCACTGTATCTTCACAATTAACATCACAGCTAGGCCTGGGTTACAACCATAACAGTCCAGAGAAATAAACCAGAACGTTTTCTGAGAATGAAGTTTTCCAAAGAATAAGACCCATGTTTTAGTAATTTCCATTCCTTTTCATTTTCCTTCTTTCGTACAGATATAGAGAATATAGAGTATCAGAGTTGGAAGGGACCTCGGAGGTCTTCTAGTCCAAGCCCCTGTTCAAGCAGGAGAACCCTGTACCATTTCAGACAGGTTGCTCAAAAGCCACCTCTTAAAAGCCACCTCTTCTTAAAAACAGCATCACAACTTCTGAAGGCAAGCCATTCCACTTACATTAATGCACTTGTTAAAACAAACCTATCCTATATTCTCTAATATAAAGATGTTATAGATGCTAATATAAAGGTGCTATAGGTCAGTGATGGTGAACCTATGGCACGGGTGCCGCAGGTGGCACATAGAGCCATATCTGCTGCCACATGAGCCATTGCCCTAGCTCAGCTCCAGCGCACATGCACTTTACAACTTGCACAGAGGCTCAACTTGTTTTCGGCTTCCGGAGGGCCTCCGAGGGGATGAGGGAGGGTGTTTTTGCCCTCCCGAGGCTCTAGACAAGCCTCCTACTAAAAGTTGGGAAATGAGCCATTTCCGGCCTCCAGAAGACCTCTGGAGAGGCAGGGGAGTCCATTTTCGCCTTCCCCAGGCATTGAATTATGGGTGTGAGCACTCGCGAACACGCAATAGCGTGCACGCATGTGCTTTTAGCACCCAAGGAAAAAAAGGTTCACCATCACTGCTATAGATGCTCCCTCCCCCCCTTTCCTTTCCTTTCCTTTCCTTTCTTTTTCTTTTTTGCCTGCAGGCTGAAGTTTTAAACAGAAGGTTTTATCTGTGCTTGATGCTTTTCTGTTTGACAGCTGGCTTACTGTCTCTCATACTTCACTTTTGGTGGAAACAGCTCTGTCTTCAAATGCTTGTCATTCTATACTCCTGTTTGCAAAGCACTTCAGTACAGTACTTCTATATTCCTTAAATCTTATTTCCATGCATAAACCTCAATAATGGTTAATCTCATTAGCTGAAAGTTTACCTCTGATATCTCTGCTCCTAAAATATTTCTCTCGTTTTCTTGTTTTTAATTTAATTTAATATGTGTCAGTTCCACTGTGACAAGTTTTATGTTTTCCTAACTCCTTGTTTCTCTCATTCTACCTTTGAATATTCTGGGAGGAATGAGGAATTCCTCTTTTATTGCTATCGCCAGCAGGTAGCAAATCTCACCACAACATTATTCTAACTGTATTACTCATTTCCAGAATTATTTATGAAGTGTCAATGTACTCATTAACTCATTAATGTTGTACGCCACCTTGAGAAGGGCAGCATAGAAATCTAATAAATAAATAAATAAATAAAATTATTGTTATATTATTTATTATTATTATTATTATTATTATTATTTATTTATTTATTTATTATTTGGATTTGTATGCCGCCCCTCTCCGAAAACTCGGGGCGGCTCACAACAAGTGAAAAGACAATCCAATACATAATCCAATTAATTAAAATATTGTAAATTTAAGAAAAACCCCTATACTAACATACACACACACACACAAGCATACCATATATAAATTCAACGTGCCCAGGGGAAGATGTTTAGTTTCCCCATGCCTGACGGCAAAGGTGGGTTTTGAGGAGTTTACGGAAGGCAGGAAGAGTAGGGGCAGTTCTGATCTCCGGGGGGAGTTGGTTCCAGAGAGTCGGTGCCGCCACAGAGAAGGCTCTCCCCCTGGGGCCCGCCAACCGACATTGTTTAGTTGACGGGACCCGGAGGAGGCCCACTCTGTGGGACCTAATCGGTCGCTGGGATTCGTGCGACAGAAGGCGGTCTCGGAGATATTCTGGTCCAGTGCCATGAAGGGCTTTAAAGGTCATAACCAACACTTTGAATTGTGACCGGAAACTGATCGGCAGCCAATGCAGACTGCGGAGTGATGGTGAAACATGGGCATACCTAGGTAGGCCCATGACTGCTCTCGCAGCTGCATTCTGCACGATCTGAAGTTTCCGAACACTTTTCAAAGGTAGCCCCATGTAGAGAGCATTACAGTAGTCGAACCTCGAGGTGATGAGGGCATGAGTGACTGTGAGCAATGAGTCCCGGTCCAGATAGGGCCGCAACTGGTGTACCAGGCGGACCTGGGCAAACGCCCCCCTCGCCACAGCTGAAAGATGGTTCTCTAATGTGAGCTGTGGATCGAGGAGGACGCCCAAGTTGCGGACCCTCTCTGAGGGGGTCAGTAATTCCCCCCCCCAGGGTAATGGACGGACAGATGGGATTGTCCTTGGGAGGCAAAACCCACAGCCACTCCGTCTTATCCGGGTTGAGCTTGAGTCTGTTGACACCCATCCAGGCCCCAACAGCCTCCAGGCACCGGCACATCACTTCCACCGCTTCGTTGACTGGGCATGGGGTGGAGATGTAAAGCTGGGTATCATCGGCATATTGATGATACCTCACCCCATGTCCTTGGATGATCTCACCCAGCGGTTTCATGTAGATGTTAAATTATTATTATTATTAATTAGATTTCTATGCCGTCCCTTTCCGAGGGCAATACATTCTAACCCCAGGATTTCATCATGTGCCACACAAACATGTTCACACGTCTGAATCATACCCAGAGTTTTCTTCATAAGAATTCAAAAGTGATTTGCCCATGCTTTCTTCTAGGTTTCTTTTTTTCCCCAAAGTTTCTTTATTGTTTTCACAAGTATTTATCACATAGTTTAATCATTTTTTTACAAATCATAATCCAGCTTTGTTACCTTTTGTGTGTATCCTTAATCCTTTTGCATCTTACATTCAATATTACACATTGTACATTTATTTATTTGTTACATTAATATGTTACTTTTTCCATATAGTAATAAAAAAGAATGACATTTGCAAGGTGTATATTATTTGTTTTGTTTGTACTGATACTTTGTATTGTGTTATTTTTAGGTTCTCTTTTGAATCCATTCATGCCATTTGTACCATGTTCGTTTCGGTTCATTCATTTTATTTCCCTTAATTGAATTTGTAATTTCATCCATTTCTATACATGTATATACTTTATCTATTATTAAGGTTTCATTGTGGAGTTCCCTGTCCTAGGAGCATTGGCTTCCCTATTGTTATCAGATGCTTCCACATTCCTGATGGATTACTTTAAAGGTTACTCCTCCCCTTAGGATGTTAATGTCAAGTGTGTTCTTACTAGAAGCTCATTCCTATTGACATTAGGCACACTAGAGTTACAGAACCTCCTTACCCATGTCAATTAGTTGTGTTAATTAAAATAATTAGAATTACCTCCTAAGTGCGGATTGGAGGCACTGCCTTATAATAGTTTAATTTTAGTTATTTATTTTTATTTTATTTATTAGATTTGTATGCCGCCCCTCTCCGTAGACTCGGGGCGGCTCACAGCAACAATAAAACAATGTACAACAAATCTAATAATTTAAAAAACACTAAAAAACCCTTATTAAAAGCAAACATACACACAACTATACCATGCATAAACTGTATAGGCCTGGGGGAGATGTCTCAATTCCCCCATGCCTGACGGCAGAGGTGGGTTTTAAGGAGTTTACGAAAGGCAAGGAGGGTGGGGGCAGTTCTAATCTCCGGGGGGAGTTGGTTCCAGAGGGTCGGGGCTGCCACAGAAACGGCTCTTCCCCTGGGTCCCGCCAAATGACATTGTTTAGTCGATGGGACCCAGAGAAGGCCCACTCTGTGGGACCTAACTGGTCGCTGGGATTCGTGTGGCAGAAGGCAGTCCCGGAGATATTCTGGTCCAATGCCATGAAGGGCTTTATAGGTCATAACCAACACTTTGAATTGTGAGCAGAAACTGATCAGCAGCCAATGCAGACTGCGGAGTGTTGGTGTAACATGGGCATACCTGGGGAAGCCCATGCTTGCTCTCGCAGCTGCATTCTGCACGATCTGAAGTTTCCGAACACTTTTCAAAGGTAGCCCCATGTAGAGAGCATTACAGTAGTCGAACCTCGAGGTGATGAGGGCATAGAGTGACTGTGAGCAGTGAGTCCCGGTCCAGATAGGGCCGCAACTGGTGCACCAGGCGAACCTGGGCAAACGCCCCCCTTGCCACAGCTGAAAGATGGTTCTCTAATGCAGTGATTTTCAACCTTTTTTGAGCCACGGCACATTTTTTACATTTACAAAACCATGAGGCACATTGAGTGGGGGTGGGGTGGGGGTGGCTAAAAAAATATTGGACAAAAAAAATATCTCTCTTCCTCCCTTTCGCTCTATTTCTCTCTCCCTCTTTCTCTCCCTCTTTTTTCTCTCTCTCCATCCCTCTTTCTTTCTCTCTTCCTTCTTTCCTCTTTTTTCCTCTCTTTCTCTCTCCCTCCCTACATCCCTCTATGTCTTTCTCTCTCCCACATTCCCTCCCTCTCTTTCTCTCTCTATCTTCCTCTCTCTTGCTTTCTTCCTCTCTTGTTCTCTTGCCCTCTCTCTTTCTTTCTTTCTTTCTCTCTCTCTTTCTCTCTCTCTCTTTCTTTCTCTCTTGCTTGCTTTCTCTTTCTCTCTCTTTCTTTCTTTCTCTCTCTCTTGTTTTCTTTCTCTGAGCTTCGCGGCACACCTGACCATGTCTCGCGGCACACTAGTGTGCCACGGCACACTGGTTGAAAAACACTGCTCTAATGTGAGCTGTGGATCGAGGATGACGCCCAAGTTGTGGACCCTCTCTGAGGGGGTCAATAATCCCCCCCCCAGGGTTATGGACGGACAGATGGAATTGTCCCTGGGAGGCAGAACCCACAGCCACTCTGTCTTATCCGAGTTGAGTTTGAGTCTGTTGACACCCATCCAGACCCCAAGAGGTGGCCAATTCCAACTTATGGATTGGGAGGAGGAGCAAGCTTTGGATTTTGTCACTTCTTTAACATTAACACAAAGCCACCTGAGTAGGTCATCAGTTTAAAAGTTATGTATCCTCAGCATGCTGGTGGTATCCCATTATATACTGCTACACTAGGGATGTTGACACTGTCTTGACTCAGAATCTGCAGCATGTAATAGGTTGAAGATGAACCCAAACATATCAGAGATACGAACTGCCCATCAACGTTTCTTGATATCCCCCTGGTATTATATTTGGATAACAGCACTTCCCCATGAAAGAGTAGCTCCACAAAATATTGCTCCTCCTGGACTTGTGCTTACTACTGGATGGACAGAAGGAGACAATATATAAGGGGTATGATTTACGTGGGGTACCAACTGTGACTCTGTTTGGAGCGTAAAGACCTTGCAAAGCTAACCCATGCCCTTATCCCTGCTTACCTAAATTATCATAATCCATATACTACAAAACCCCTCATTGTCATGAGTTTCATATGGGCAAAATGGTGCATCACAAGGCAACAATTTTGGAACCAAGGCATTTCAAATAGGCTGCAAATAACGTACAGAATATATCCAAAATCTGGGACCGGTGACTTCCAAGAGAATGAAAAGGTGTGGCTACACTTCAATACTACTGCTTGCTCCTATAGACACGTGATGTGCCCATTTTCAACATTCCATGACAGTTTCCCAGCCAGTCTCGCAATCCCTTGTTCCTTCCCCAACCCAGCAGCAGCCACTAACCTGCCTGAAGGTTCCTATACAAGGAAACTCAGTAGGGAAGAAGTCAGAAGTCACTCCTGATCCCCCTCCTTTTCTGCCCACCCTGGGTCTTTCTATTTCTTTGCTTAGGTAAAGAAATATCCCTGAAACAATGAACAAACAGGCATGGATTGCCCATATGGGGCTGCCTTTGAAGAACGCTTGGAACATTCAGTTAGTGCAAATGAAGAAACCAACATACTGGCTGGTATTTGCTGACACAAGCAGGTTTGTTTGTTTATACGATTTATGTGGCCACTCATCTTGTAAGTTATTTTGGGCAGATGCAAAGTTAAAACGTCTATCCAGAAAAGGATAAAAGAAAAGATATAAAAATAGAGGAGAAGATATATGAAAGGAAGAAAAGATATATGAGATAAGGAGAGACAATTGGACAGGGGACAAAAGGCACACTAGTGCACTTATGTACGCTCCTTACTGACCTCTTAGAAACCTGGAGAGGTCAATTGTGGGTAGTCTAAGGGAGAAATGTTAGGGGTTGACACTACTGAGTCCGGTAATGAGTTCCACGCTTTGACAACTCGATTGCTAAAGTCATATTTTTTACAGTCAAGTTTAGAGCAGTTAATATTAAGTTTGAATCTGTTGCGTGCTCTTGCGCTGTTGCGGTTAAACCTGAAGTAGTCATTGACAGGTAGGACGTTGCAGCATATGATCTTGTGGGCAATACTTAAATCGTGTTTTAGGCGTCGTAGTTCTAAGCTTTCTAGATCCAGAATTGTTAGTCTATTTTCGTAGGGCATTCTGTTTCGAGAGGAGGAGTGAAGAGCTCTTCTGGTGAAGTATCTTTGGTTGTTTTCGAGGGTGTTGATGTCCGAGATGTGGTATGGGTTCCAGACAGATGAGCTGTATTCAAGGATGGGTCTGGCAAACGTTTTGTAGGCTCTGGTGAGTAGTGTGAGATTGCCGGAGCAGAAGCTACGTAGGATCAGGTTAACAACTCTAGAAGCCTTTTTGGCAATATTGTTGCAATGGCCTTCATTCTTTGAATGCAGAAGTTTAGTCAACTCCTAAACTAGCTTTCCATAAAGCTACCGGAAACCAACTACCAGTATTTGGTTTCTCTTTGGACTGGATGAAATTAAAGTATTGGTCATTGATTCAAATTTTAGGTAGAGTTGTTTCAATGGGGCGGGTGATTTGCTCCATAGATATTTGAATATACTGTATTATCTTTGTTCTGTACCTTGATTCTTTTTTATTGCAGCAAGTAAAAGTCAATAAATATGTCAATTTATATATATTTATATTAAAAATAGATTCTAGTTACATTTCTGATAAAATTCCTCAATATGCTTTGGGTGCAGAACATATACAGGATCCTAAATCCACATATACAAGAGGAAGAACAAGGGACATTACAACATGAACACTACTAGAGCAAAGACTAATTTGGTCGAAAGAATCTAGCAGGCCAAAGGATTATCTGAGGTTGGGAGGAATAAGAGTGGAAGGAAGAGAAGAGAAGAGAAAAATAAACTACCTAGAGAAAGGCAATGGCAAATCACTTTCATATTGTTGCCAAGAAATTTAATATAGTCACCAGGAGTTAAGATCAATTCAAGACAGGCTTCAACATGTTAAAAAATAGATTCTCAGTCTCTAGTCTTCATTACCATGTAATCTCCATTGCCTGAATATCTCTGGTCACACACATCACTGTTTCCCAACTCCGCTATTTCCCACCTGGCTGGGGAATTCTTGGAATTGAAGTCCACACTTTAAAACTTAAAATGAACCAAGAATAGGAAACACTGATGTATTGTAACAACAATACAAAATAAAAGGAAGAAAGCAGGCAAAACAAGTATAGGTAGAACAAGCATGAAACAAAAATCTGGAACTATTTATATGAACAGAAACTAGAGCAGAAGATAAAAAAAGAAAACATCTTGAAAAAAACAGAAAAGAGCACTACTCTAACAACATCTGTGAAGACACAAGTGCAAAGTTTTGATTTATCTGCACTATCCTTGATTCTAATATTCCTTTTACACAAATATCCTTTAACAATCTCTATCACAGTATTATGCAAGTTTAAAGGACAGCTGGTAAAATTATGTTTCAAGGAATCTCTGAGTAATGTTTCCACAACCTCTATATGTTCAGGTTTAGCAAATCTGTATGCATGCTTAATATTTACCGTATGTGCAGCTGTTTAGAAGTTCAAAATAAGAAATAGTTTCTTATATTGGCCCTTATAAAGGTTTGGACACTCTTTCAGCAATCTTCTAATCTTCTAATGCCTTCTTTCTCAGAAACAATAGTTTCCAAATATTTCCTATACTTTCCTTATAGCCTTCCTATTCTTCTATTATTTATTCCCCCCCCCCCACTCTTTATTAGTAGAAATTTTATAGCTCAGAAATATTGTTGGGCCTGCCTACATGCATGAGAGTGCCACAGATTATTTTAGTTATATTCACATTTGAGAACTGCGGAGGCCTTTTAACATCCTTCTTTCTTTTACGTATTTCTGCTTGAAGGTATATTTCAAATCGCTGCTTTGCTGCAAAAACCAAACTCTTTTCTCCTTCAGTTTTTTTTCAGACAGTGGGACATTGCGAGATTTTCCTTCGTTTAACTATGACATAAATGGATGTTAATTACTGTTTGCCTCTTTCTCAACTCCACTTTTATGTTGATATCAGTGTTCTTACATATAAGGCTAAAACACCTGCCAATAGAAATTCCACAAAATTGCTTTGACTTTTAATGTACTGTGTTTCTCCGAAAATAAGCCCTCTCTGAAAATAAACCCTCCCCAAAAAATATTTAAACACATGCACAGCCAGTCCCTGCCATTTCCTCTGGTTAGGGAGACAGAACTGGAAATCAGGTAAGACGGCAAGAGGAGCCCCCTTTGGCTCCACGCGCCCCAAAATAATAAGACCTCCCAAAAAATAAGGTCCAGCACTTATTTTGGGGTTCAAAAAATATAAGACAGGGCCTTGTTTTCATGGAGACATGGGATACTTTTTTGAACTTGTCTTACTTTCTGAAATGTTTCTGAAGACTGTATTTAAACATGGCCCAAACACCTATTCATTACAAGAGAAGCTGATACATTTATTCCAAATATCCCATGCTTAATTATATGTCCAATATATGATACCAATGAAACAAACAACCGAACCAGGGTAACAGTATGTTCACAGCCTGTGGTTAATGAACCATATTAAAACTAACATATTTTAACTAATACGATGCCATGGAGTGAAAGTACAGAAGAGTCACGTGAATGAATGGGTTTTAAGTTCTGAAAATAAGCAATAAAGGTTCCTTGAATTTATTTCTATGAAACCCATTTCCTAGATTTTTAAAAAAAACACAAGCACACTGGAAATGCCTCCTGGCCTTCAGTATGATGGCAGGATAACTCTGATTACACCTCTTATTAAAATATAATATATTCAATCTTTTCCAAGGAATGGAAACCAATTGTTTGAAGAAAGGTGTTTGTGCAGCTAACTATATTTCTTCCTACCACACCACCCAAGCATCCAAATACAGAATCTGACAAGAATGAACCATGTAAAGAAGTAAGAAAAACTAAGAAGCAAAGCTAAAAACACAAAGCGTGGTTATTACTTTTGCCTGCTACTTATTGCAAGTTAAGAAAATATTAACCAGCCATGCCACGCATGCCTTCTTAGTGTATTCTCACTCCAGAGAGGCTAAAACAAAGAGTCAGATTTCTAAGAAGCTTTCATATACTATTTTGAGATGGGGGTCACTAACCCAGCTTATCCTAGAGAGAATTAGCAAGCACATTTAATCTTATTTAAGATCAAATGGCTACTCATCCTATTTCACACTTTATATGAATGAGAATAATGTAACCAGAAAATTCCTGGAGAAAATCTATATATGTAGTCACTATGAGTCAATGTTGACTTCATGGCACAAAAGTAATCAATCAACTTGTAAGTATTAATTTTTAAAAGTTAATTAAGTATTTATTAAATACACATGTCTAATAAATATAAGTATACCCTCAATTTTTGCAAGTGAGTGACAATTTAATATGTTTCAAAGAACCCCTGTGACCACCTTGATCATAAATTCTTACAATTTAAAGGTAGGCCCATAGCAGGAGTGGGTTCCACTTACCTTCACCACCAATTTGCATTGCAAAGTTTCGCATGAGTCCCCTCGTTCAATTTCACTTCCGCACATGCTCAAAAGGTGGATTCAGCCCGAAACGCAGCTGAGGAGCTGATCAGCTGTGCTTCGGACAGAGTAATAAAGGTCAGATTTAACCCGGGGGCAGTCGGGATGATTTTTTTTTCAAAGCACAGAACAGGGAGCAGCCATAAACACACAAAAATTCAGAAAAAAAGATGGTGTTGAGCACAGACCGGCATAGACATGATGCCAAAATTACGTCACCAGTGAGTTGCTAACAGTTTGGGTGATCTGGACCGAACTGGGAGGAACCTACCCCTGCCTCTTAGCTTATTTTAAAATGCTAAAGTTAAAAGATCAGAATGCTTTCCATGCAAGGGTACATTAACACAAATAACCAAACTTCCTGGGGATTGCAGGAATTGCATCCTAAAACCTTATGACAAAAAGTACAAAAACTCTTATAAATTATTTCCTTGTTAATTTAATAACTGTGCAAGAAAATCTTGGGCTCATGAAAATCTTCCCCATCCAATAATGCCCCATATGCACCAACATAAAAACCCCCAAATGCTTTCATTTCCGTATCAAATAACAAGAGATGCTTCCAAATCTAAAAATATAGTTAACTTTAACTATAGCTTACATAGAAAAAGAACCAAGATCATAGGGAATTGTTTGGAATTGGCTTCTTTCACGAAACCACTGTAACAGAATGACCATAGAGTGTCTATTGTCAAAGCATAGCAATATACTGATTAGTAAAGAAAGCAAATGAAAGCCTGTTAAATATGTAGCCAAGCAGAAGATGCCACAGCTGTTAAGTGAATCACTGCAGTTGTTAAGTAAATCATGTGACTGTTAAAGTGAATCTCACTTTCCCATTGACTTTGTTCCTTGGAAGCCAGCTGGGAAGTGCCTAATGGTGATCATGTGACCGGGGACACTACAACCACTATACCTCTACCTACAAACGCCTCTACTTATGAACTTTTCTAGATAAGAACCGTGTGTTCAAGATTTTTTGCCTCTTCTCAAGAACCATTTTCCACTTATAAACCGGAGCCTCCGAAAATGTAACCGGAAAAGGCAGGGAGAAGCCTCTGTGGGGCCTCTCTAGGAATCTCCTGAGAGGAAACAGGACTGAAAAAGGAGGGGAGAAGCCTTTGTGGGGCCTCTCTAGGAATCTCCTGGGAGGAAACAGGGCTGGAAAAGGTGGGGAGAAGCCTCTGTGGGGCCTCTCTAGGAATCTCCTGGGAGGAAACAGGGCTGGAAAAGGTGGGGAGAAGCCTCTATGGGGCCTCTCTAGGAATCTCCTGGGAGGAAACAGGGCCTCCACACTCCCTGTGATTTCCCCAACCGCATGCATTATTTGCTTTTACATTGATTCCTATGGGAAAAATTGCTTCTTCTTACAAATGTTTCTACTTAAGAACCTGGTCACGGAACGAATTAAGTTCGTAAATAGAGGTACCACTGTACATCAGTTGCCAAGTGCCCAAATTCTGATCTCGTGACCACAGACATGCTGCAAATGTAAGCACGAGTTTTTCAGTGTCACTGTAAATTCCGAATAGTTGTTGAAGGAATGGTTACAAGTCAAGGACTACCGGCGGCATTCATCATGTTCAATATCCAGAGAAAGGCACAAGCTATAAAATCTAATTTCATTATCTCTAATCTACTTACCGAAATATAGGAGCATGGCCAGGCTTTGGTTTATTCCAGGTAAAATGTGAAGGAACAGAAAGGAATTGGTCACCAGGCAGATCTTTTTTTAACAAATGCTGGGATACAGAGCTATCGTCTATTGCAGTTTCAAGGGATGGAGATAAATTGCCCGGGTCTTCGGGACAAAGTTCCACTTTCCCAGAAATAATTGTCGTTTGATCCTCGGAGGTCTTCCTTGTTTTAAGGGGGATGTCAGTATCTCCGCAACACTGGAAAGCCGAAAGGCCCGGACTGAGACCGTGGAGGGAAGAATTCAACCACGTGTCTTCCGTGATACTCCCCCTAGGAGAATGTCCTGGGGATGGAGCGGGAGAGTGATGAGGAGAAAGGGAACCCAGGTAACAGAGTTCAGCACTAGAATGCCGGCGCTTCCCACATGGTGACGTAGGCCTTGAGGATGGCCTGGAGGTTGGTCTTGGGCTCAGCCAATTCTCATCAGTGATACTAGTCCTAGGAGAATGACAAGGGGATTGTCTTGGCGACAAGGCATTCCCGTATCCGTACGATTGTTGCCAAGGATCGTCAACTGGGCAGCCTCTTGGAGAACCTCCAGGAGATGCCAAGGGTGACCCAAGGTTAACGCGAGCAGCGGCTTCATTCAGTTCCGAATCCACGTCATCGTATATATGAGAGACTGACTCACAAGAGGAAGCATCTGAGAACCAGCTCCGAGAGGAAATGCTGCTGGCAGGACTTGGGCTAAGGGAGGATTCCCGGTAAGATGGCTCAAGAGGAAGGTATAAGTGGTCCCTGGAAGGCCTTTCCATATATTCATTTTGAGGGCCGTTTGTGTGCAACTCATTTTCACTGGCTTCTATTCCATGATGACAGTTTGGAGAGATGGAGGTAATCTGAATACTCGGACATTCAAAAGGCTTAGGCCCACCAAGTGGACTGTACTTCGAGTCGGGTATTTCACACGTTCCTTCGTAGTTTTTGTGACTCTGCAATTTTGCAGGCGAAGACAAAGGAGAAAGGTGTGTTTGAAAGCCATGATACGGGATACAAATAGGATGGTTTACAGATGATGAGTGGTCAACACTGAAAATGCATAAAGATGCGCAGTCGTCAGCTTCGAGATCTGGAAAGAGAAAAGGGAAACAGATGGAGATTAATATATTGTGTTGTAAGAATCTGGCTGCTTTAAGGCATTTGGATCTTGGGACGCTTCTACTCGTTGCACTGTGAGGCAACACCATTATGGATTCCAAACTTTTCTATAGAAAGCCTCCAGTTTACAACAGTGTTCAAAAGAATAAAAAAGCAATACACAAAAAAATAAGATATAGCACAGATGCTTAAAAAAAATCCAGGATTGAGCACAGTAAAATCATTATAAAAATCAGCCAGTACTATAGCTGTGAGCTCACTTGGCATGAAGACTAAACCTGACAACGGAATGGGTCAAGCTGGGGTAAATGAGCCCATATGTAACTTGCTTGTCTCCAATTCAAAACCCTTCACAAAGGCCAATCTCTGAAATCTAACCACTAGTACAGTAACTCAACAGCACTTTTTCACGTGGCTGTTGATAAAAATAGGATTGCCA
This sequence comes from Erythrolamprus reginae, assembly GCF_031021105.1. NCBI lineage: Eukaryota > Metazoa > Chordata > Lepidosauria > Squamata > Dipsadidae > Erythrolamprus > Erythrolamprus reginae. Next base: position 22,840,611 of record NC_091958.1, on the reverse strand, counting down.
CATGATCGCCAATGACCGATGACGGATAGGGCATAAGAAGAAGTGCAGTAATTACAGAGAGTCTGCAATTCACAAACACAATTACGACCAGAACTGCTGTTGCTAAACAAGATGCTTGTTAAGTAAATTGCACCTGTGTTTACAACCTTTTCCGCCATCGTTGCTAAGAGAACCACGATAGTTAAGCGAAACTGGCTTCTCCCACCAACTTGGCTTGTTGAAATCAGCTGCGAAGGTCACAAATAATATTAACGTGGGGGACTCCAGGATACTGCAACCCTCATATATATAGGCCAGATGCCAAGCGTCCAAATTTTGATCATAGGAGTGTGGGGGATGCTATGAGGATTGTAAGTGTGAAAGTGTGACTGGTTGTAAGTAACTTTTTTTTCAGTGCTTTTATAACTTCAAATGGTTGCTAAATGGATGGTTACAAGTCAAACACTACCTGTATCTGCATTAATCCAGTATCAAAATAAAGTCAAGCTTTCTTCATTTATATGACTGAAGCCACAATTATATTGTGCAGTTAACTAGATACCCAGATGTGAGGTTATGCTAATTCAGCTTGAGACACAAAACAGCTGTGATAACAAAGGAGACAGATTCAAGCCTTCCATTTTATACATACGCAACTGTATTACTGATTATGCATGTAAGTTTGTAGGTATTATTAAACTTCTATGGTACACATGTCGCTGAGATGACTTTATTATGTAATAAAGGTAACAATAAAAATACTCTGATCCTAACCAAAAAGATCCTAAATCATTGTGATGTGAATTTTTTTTTAAAAAAAGTTATTGCTGTATAAAATATTCATATTTAAAACTTTTCCACTAAATTCAGTATTTGAGGGGAAAGCAAATTACACTGGATAAATAGGCGATGGCTTCTGACCATGATTCATAGGCCACCCATATGTTCATAGATAGCCAAGAGTTTTGTTTTATTCTTAGCTTATCACCACTTATCTGGCTGTAGCTGGTTAGTCTCTGATTTTTAAGAAAAGATCAAGATAATCCTATAAGGATAGAATAACTGGATAACTTGCGAATAGATTTGGATTTAGTCACCACCACACTAGCCATTGGTTAAAACATATCTAAAAAAGCACCAGGGAATGGAAATGGTGCATTAGGTGGAACACACAACATATTCTTTAGAACAGTGATTTTCAACCTTTTTTGAGCTGCGGCACATTTTTTACGTATACAAAATCATGGGGCACATTGAGCGGGGAGGAGTGGGGGGGCTAAAAAAAGTTTGGACAAAAAAATTATCTCTCTCTCTTCCTACCTTTCGCTCTATTTCTCTCCCTCTTTCTCTCTTCCTTCCTTCCTTCCTCTCTTTTTTGCTCTCTTTCTATCTCTCCCTCCTTCCCTGCCTCTCTTTCTTACTTTCTCTCTCTTTCTCTCTTGCTTTCTCTCTCTCTCTCTCTTTCTCTCTTGCTTTCTTTTCTCTCTTTCTCTCTTGCTTTCTTTCTCTCTCGCTCTTTCTCTCTCTTGCTGAGCTTCGCGGCACACCTGACCATGTCTCACGGCACACTAGTGTGCCACGGCACACTGGTTGAAAAACACTGCTTTAGAATGAATGGGTTACTACGTAGTTACAAAGATGCTAACAAAATAGATACATTTTGTTTTCTATAAGCTCACTGAAGACATTACTGGAGAAGTGAAAAACTCCTATTTGCCACGTACTTTGCAAAGTGATAGGCTAAATCTTTAGCACCTGCTCAGGAGTTCAGACATAAGCTCTTCTCATCCGAAGCCCAGTTCTCTTTTCCAGCAAGCTGGTTTTCAAAAGGATTCAGAAACTTTCTAAGTTTTTTACAACAAATTTCCATAAAGCCATGGTTATCTTGAATAATCTTGTCATGTGACGGAGTTTGATAAACATCAAACCGCTGTTCTTGCAGACTATGCCATTTTTCATGTATTAAGTCCTTTATCAAGATCAATTCACATATTTCTGCCTATCAGGAATCTCAATATCAAATATGCCAACTGTCTTTCTCTGTTGCTTTAGTTTTTGCTCCACATTATTTTTGCAACCATTTTTTTCCCTCTATTCTTTTTTTAATCCAAAAAATGGAACTGGGATAAACAGTAAAATAGCCAACTATTTCATTGGTGTAAGCAAACCCACTTCGCAGGGTTGTAATTGTAGAGAAAATGGGAGCAGGAAGGTGTGTTGAATATGTTTGCCACTTTGACTTATATGGAAAATTAAAAAAATGATTCATTTACTTTATTTGTATGTCACCTATTTCCCTCAGGTTCTAGGTAGCTAAACATCAAAATCATTGCACAAAAGAATATCTGTACAAAATAATGAATATCATCCCCCATATAAACAAAAATTATCAGCCTTAAAGGTTATAAACCAGGAAATACAAAGTCATGTGCAGTCACAATATATTCTCTTCCTAAGCTGGAGAGTGATTGACCCAAAGTTACAGAGCTGACTTTGATAGCTAGGGCAGGACTTGAACTCATGAACATCTATTTTCTAGCTTGGTGCCTTAACACTAGAATAAACTGGTCCTTTGAACTTAATAAACTGTTAACAGCAACATCTCATTCTGTTGGTACATGAAAGCCATTCAGCCTTTGGAGAGAATCATTCAAACCAAAGATGTTTCAGGTTTTTTGTATTGCCTTGGCTAAAAATATCTACTCTCAATATTTAATACACAACACTGTTTTATCAATAAAGACAAGAGTTTTAATTCATCAATAATCGCCATCCTTCTAACAATCATGCAAAGAGCTACTTCCTTTCAGAAACGTCCAGAAAATATTTAAAATGTGGCACTTGTGAATATGAGTTCTAACAATATGAGGCTCCACCTAGTTCTTGCTTAAATTACTATCAATAGAATTGTGTTCTTAAAACTACAAATACTTCAGATTTCACTCTAGGGCATAGAGACTAAGAAGAAATGATAATTTAAAAAATATTCATTCAGTGATACATTTGCTCTGCACAGTAATAGCTTTTTAAAACACTGATAATGGCAGCACAGTTCCATCTAGAACCAATATGATCCCTATAAAGAAGAAAGTAATTTAGATTAAATACAGTAGAAGCTATTTTCCTCTCCTCTCAGAGGAAGTTATCTAAGGTGGAGCAATAGAGTGAATACTGCAATCCATTTACGTGGCTCACACTCCAATCTAAAGGCAAGATCCTTTTGATGTTTCAGTTTCAGATGGCATATTAAATTAAGCTTGGCAAATTGTGCTATTTCAGGAACTTATTAAAAATACAAATTGTTTTGACAGCAATTGTTGTAAATTTGTTTTGATTTAGCAAAACATGACAAATCTCCCATGCTTCCAGAAACCCAAGAAGCTTTATATAACAAAACCTAAAATGAATTAAAGTACTCTTGTTAGTATTGTTAATTAAATTGTCATTTAGATTTAAATACAAAGGATTTTTAGATTTTTTTTAAAAAAATCAAGCAGATCTGCAAACAAGATTAGTGTTGGAGCCAGTTCTGCTTTAAGTCAAATAGCTGCACAAAGAAAACCAGTACAGTTTCAACAAAAACAAATTACAGCGTGAATTTTGCAAACCGTCTTAATAGATAAATCCATTTTGAATATTAGCAACTGCACTGATATTAGCATCAGCAATGGTGGGAATGGGGCACTTTCTATACTTTAAACCTTTGACATTTCTACTGATAGACTAGAAGCACTACATGCTTTTAGCAGAAATATAAATTTCACATCCAATATAAATACATAAAGAACATATATTTAACAAGAACAAAATAAGACATAAAGCTTGGTAGTTTGCAGTGTAATCACGGTGGCTAAACTACTGTAGATTGCCTTTCTGTGGGCTTATATTATTATATGCAACTTATTCATATGTTTTTATTTGCAGGATGGAATCTAAAATCATGGTTACAGCATTCAGGAATAGTAAGTCCTTCCTTCATAAGTATGCCTCTAATTCAAATGTACTTTGAATTTAATTTATTTATTTATTTATTAAATTTGTATGCCGCCCCTCTCCGCAGACTCGGGGCGGCTCACAACAGCAACAGAAAAACAGTGTAAAATACAAATTCAATAATTAGAAAGCTAAAACTCCATAATTTTTTTAAAAAACCATTCACATAACATACCATACATAAACAGTATAGGCCTGGGGAAGATATTTCAGTTCCCCCATGCCTGACGACAGAGGTGGGTCTTAAGGAGTTTGCGAAAGGCAAGGAGGGTGGGGGCTGTTCTAATCTCAGGGGGGAGCTGGTGCCAGAGGGTCGGGGCCACCACAGAGAAGGCTCTTCCCCTGGGACCCGCCAAACGACATTGTTTTGTTGACAGGACCCAGAGAAGGCCAACTCTGTGGGACCTAATCAGTCGCTGGGATTCGTGCGGCAGAAGGCGGTCCCGGAGAATATTCTGGTCCGATGCCATGAAGGGCTTTCAGTCAAGACCAACACTTTGAATTGTGACCGGGAACTGATCGGCAACCAATGCAGACTGCAGAGTGTTGGTGTAACATGGGCATACATATTCTGTGTCCTATGTACTAAAAATATACTTATCAAATTCTAGAGTTTTTTTGTTAGTTATTTTGAAACCCATGAGTACCAAAACAGTTCGGTTTCTGCAATGACTTCCATCCAGATACATCTTAATTTTGCTTATTCCCACAAGTTCCTTTCCAACATGTACTTCCTGTCCACATACTCAGCAGGTGCAGTCCAGAAAACTGAGAAAAAAATATTTAAAAATAAGATTAAGCTAACAAGGCAAAATTTGATGAGGAAAAACATTTGCGACATGAGTGAAGGCAAACAGCAAGAGGGGATACATCCTCTCAAACTCTTTAAAAATGCTAGGGGATATTACAAAATAGCTCAAGCATGAAGAAGATGGGGCAATCACATCATTACCCATAGTTACGTATCAGGCTATTTTAAGCAGACGCCTGCAATAATTGACGCAAATATATAAACACTGGAATTAAAGGCTGGTTTCAACATCATCCCTTGTAGGGGGACATTATGTCAATAACTGCCAAGGAAGGAATGTTGACCATATGTACTAAATTAGAAATAAATGTACATTGGGCGAGAAACTAGATACCGGTAGTTACAAAGCAAGATGTAAAACACATCAGACCTATATAAGAAACAAGGAAACCACTCAGAAAAGTATCCTAACAAATGCTACTAATACAGGCAATGTGTATAAATGAAATGCATTTTATCATAACCAAAACACTCAGTCTGATTGGCAATTAAAAATCCATATACAGTACTATTATTGCTATTTCATTCAAGCATGGCTGCATTGACATTCTCAAACTGCAGCTTCTGACTTTGCTCAGAAACATCGATCAATTTTTTAAAATCAGAAAGTACTCTTTCCCAAAAGTGTGCTACATTTTTGTTTTCTATCTTCAATAAAATCTTTTGCCTTAATGTTTGCTTTCTGCAGGCAGCTGGAGAATGTTTGCTGTATTTTAAGAGCACAATGATTATTTAAATCAGGAGATCTCAAACCCTATTAAAAGCACTATTTTCTTCTTGCACATGAAACTCATAAATAAAGATATTTTCATAGCTTTTTAAAAATATTGGATCTTCCAAGAAAAGTGCAAACATTTAAATCAAAGTTTCTGCAACAGATGCATACATTACTACAATTTTTTTTCATACTGAACTTTTTAATCCTAGAAAACAAAAGCTTCAAAATTATGTTGTCAGTTGTAAGAATATCACTTACAGTCTTATACTATAGTAATTAACAGACTTGTCAAAAATGGTTTCTAAAACACAAGGCGGTTTCTACATTTTACACTAAGACATTCTCTAAAAATAACTCACAAGCTTCTCAATCTGCAGGGAGCTCCCCAGTAAAATAATGTCAATCCCAACTCTTTTACACGTGTGTTTATTTTCTTTAGTATAAGGTAGGCCTTTAGTATAATTAACAGGCATGCGGTGCTACTGAAATTATGCTGCGGCCTTTTTTAAGAAGCATTTTAAAGTTTCTGCATCCCTGACAGACCACTTCCCATTGATTGGGATGGGCAAAGGGAACAGATGTAATACCAAATTTTTGGGACAGCTAATTCAATATGCAGATATCTACTCCCTGCTCTTCAAGGCTCTTGCATACTTCTGTATTTCACAGCCAGGCAATAAACGACCACACAGCCGTGCATTTCCACAAGGCCCAGACAAGGCATTTAGCTTTGGACAATGTCTTCCAGGTTTTTGTTTTCTTTTTTCCTTAGCAACACAAATCTTTGATTTCATATACAGTATAGGGTTTTTAATCACTTATTTCTGTTTGCCATCTTAAGCCTTGAAAAGGAGAACAGCAGTGAGCAGGCAGATCTCTTCTGCTCTCTGTTAAGTCCAGTCTTTGCTTGTTTAGAGCTGCCAAGACCACACACACACACACACACACACACACACACACACACAATTACATCAGGAGCCCACGTCCATTATCTACAATAAAATGCTTCCAAAAACCAGACCCATCTCTACCAAGTAAGTTTCCCGAAATGCACATCATCCATCGACCCTGTTCTTAAAGCCAACAGGCATCTGGTTTTGAGGTTTCTAATGAAAATATTGCAGTACAACTTGATATAACTTCACACCAGCAGCAACTGCTCAGAGAAAAGCCAGCTGCAGGAACTCCAATTAAAATCTTGCTTGATAGCCCTAGGTAAATCATTTGAAATCTGCTACCACTTCCTTACTCTTGCCAAGAACATTATCTGGTGTTCATGAAATCACCAGGTGCCAAATGTGACTTCAAGAAACTATTTTTTTTCTATTACTAGAGCCTTAGTAATGTATTATTACCAGATTCTGCATATGTGAACGATAGAGACAACATGAAACAAAAAGAATCCCAGTCGTTATCCAATCTATTCTAGTCGTCTTAAAGTTCAAGATGCAGGCCCAAATGCCTTTAAATAAGCTAGTATCTAAGTAGTATTTAACTAGCTTAAATAAGATAGTATCTAACCAATACTAAGCAGATTTGCTTTTATGCTAAATTCAATCCTTGACAATTAAAGAGGATCTCTCATACTAAGACTAAGAAAAGACATGAACCATCCCTTCCCAATTATCTATAACAATACCAAGTCAGAGGAACCAATAGCCTGGTTTAGTTTAAAGCAATTTAGTAGGTTCAGTAAGCAGTAATACAGTATCATCATCATGATGAGTCCAATCTTCTCTTATGAAGTCTGCTGAATTCCAGAAAGGGTATATTTTCTGTCCTAAAAAATTCTAAATAGTAGGAAACCACTCTCTAGGTTGATCAGAGTCCATGCGGTCACAATGTAGCTCATCATGAAATCAAAACATCTGAATATGGATTAATATTTTCCCCAAACCATCCAGAAGTCCATTTGGAAATTTTAAATAGGTAGGAAAAATAATGCTTTGTTATATATCTAGTAACCCTTTCTGAAAGAGTCCCAACCTCCCAGAAGTCAACCAGATTCTAAATGTATATTAAAATAACCCTCATTCTCAGTTTTATTTTATTTTTTAAATAGATTTTTAAAATAGATTTGAAATGTATTAATAAATAGATCTGACCAAGTGCCAACCAACTCATCCAGAAGTCCATCAGGTTCTTAATATATGTTAGAAATAATCCCCATTCCCTTTTATTAAAATAAATGCTTTTCATACATTAATCCTTTCTGAAAGAGTCCCAACTATACATAAAGCAAAAAGACCATCATATTCCAAACACGTTACAAAAAAGCCTCATTTGCTTTCATTTAAAAAAGAACTTTTGATGCATTAATTCTGAAAGACTCCCAACTATACCCAAGGCAGAACATTCAAGCTTCGTGCTGTTGTAAAATATATATATATTAGATAGACAGACAGACAGACAGACAGACAGACAGACAGACAGACAGACAGACAGATAGGAATATATACAGTATATAAGATAGACAGACAGACAGACAAATACCCTTTCCAACCAAGTGCCAAACTCTGCCCTGTTGGGAGATTTCTAATTAAAAAAATATTGCTGTATAAATTGATATCACTTCACACTGGCACTAACTGCTCTGAAAAAAGCCAGCTGCAATGTCTCTGATTTAAAAAAAACTTGCTGGGGATAGCTTTAGTCAAGCACGGGTCCCCAAATTTGGCAACTTGAAGCCTTGTGGACTTCAACTCCCAGAATTCAAGTTTGAAGACCTCTGCCTTAAAGGGACCAATTTTAAAGTGTCGAATACCAAGTGGTATTTTTTTTATTGCTATTGGAAATTTTAGCCAAAGTAAAATGGGAGTTGTGGGATTTGAAGTCCCCAAGTCTTAAAAGTTGCCAAGTTTCAAGCCCTCTCTGCCTTAAGGGAAAGTCATTGGGAGATTTGCTACCCCTTCCTTCCTACTCTTTGGAAAGGGTTTCTCCTCCATGCCTGTGAGAAAGAAGCTTTGTAAGCAAGGAGCAAAGAGAAGGGGGAAAAGTCAAGGCAAGCTAAGCCAGAGGAGGGGGGGAAGGAGGAGGGGGAGGACTCCAGCCCCTTTAACCAAAGGATAAAGTTCAGGCTGTCACCCCACCAGGCAACTGGGTGGCAAAGGATTCGGCCGACACTAAAGGGGGGAGGAGAAGAGAGGCTTCAGACGGCTGTCTGCAAACACCAAAACAGGGTCAGGGTCTCCTCAGCCGCGCATGTCCCCCTCCTCCTGATAGGGGGGCCCTTCCAAGGACAGCCATATGGTCCCAGCAGGCAGGCTGAGAGAGAGATGGGGGGAAGGAGAGGGGGGGCAAACTCGCTTCTCTCTTCTCCCCTCCCCACATGCAGCCTGACACACAAAGCCCACTCCCACATCTGAATGTATGTCGCCCCCCCCCCCCCCCGCGTGGCAGGCTGAGCATGGAGGGAAGGAGGGGAGGAAGGAAGCACCTCTCCTTCTTTCTTCCCTCCTTGCCCAGGCCTGGCTGTGGAGCATGGGATTTGGGAGTCCTTCCTGACTGCAGAGCATATGGGTTGGGAGTTCCTCTGGCTGTGGAGCGTGGGGGTTGGGAGTCGTCGTCCCCTTCCCGCTGCAGAGCATGGGGTTTGGGAGTCCCTCTGGCTGTGGAACATGAGGGTTGGGAGTCCTTCCCGGCTGCAGAGCATGGGGGTTGGAGTCCCTCTGGCTGCAAAGCATGGGAGTTGAGAGTCCCTCTGGTTGCAGAGCATGGAGATTGAAGTCCTTCCCAGCTGTGGAACATGGGAGTTGGGAGTCCCTCCCAGCTGTGAAACATGGGAGTTGGGAGTCCTTCCCGGCTGGGGCAGTATGAGAGTTGGTAGTCCCTCCCTTCTGCGGAGCACGGGGATTGGGAGTCCTTCCCAGCTGGGGAGCATGAGAGTTGGTAGTTTTTCCCAGCTGGGGAGCATGGGGGTTGGGAGTCCCTTCCCGGCTGGGGAGGATGAGGGTTGGAGTCCCTCCAGCTGCAGAGCATGGGAGTCCTTCCCTTCTGTGTAGCATGGGCGTTGGGAGTCCCTCCCAGCTGTGGAGCATGAAAGTTGGGAGTCCCTCCAGCTAGGAGGCATGGGGGTTGGGAGTCCTTCCCGGCTGGGGCGTATGAGTGTTGGGATTCCTTCCCGGCTGGGGAGCATGGCGATTAGAGACCCTCCAGCTGCGAAGCATGGGAGTCCTTCCCTTCTGCGGAGCATGGGAGTTGGGAGTCCTTCCCGGCTGAGGAGCATGGGGGTTGGCAGTTCCCTTTCCCCCACACGCGCGCCCACCCTTCCAGGGCCTGCGAGGCACACCTGCTGCTGCTGAGGAGGCGGCGGCGACAGGCCCCGGCGGGTCGCAGTCTTCCTCGCCGAAGATGAGCCTGAAGTCGAAGTCGTCGTGGGCGCCCCCGCCGTTTGCCGCAGTCATCGGGGGGCGGGTGAGGAGCCCGGACCCCGCCGTCGTGGTGGTGGGGGGCGGTGGCGGGAGGGGGTCTCGCCGGAGGGGGGGGTCCGTCGGAGCGAGCCAGAAAGCGGGGACACCCGGCGGGCCGCGCTGCCCCGTCAGGGCCGCCTCGTCGCAGGCGCGGGGGGCGCTCGACGTCCTCGCCGCTCCGCCTCGGCGCTCGCCTGTCACTCAAGCGCCGCGAGGGAGGGGGGAGAGGGAGGCGCACAGGCCCCGCCCCTCAGCCTGTTAGCGGCCGCTAGGACGCTGATTGGCCAGCCGGAGGGGAAGCGGCGGCGGCTGAGGGAAGGGGGCATCTTTCGAGCGCTGCGGCGCAGCCCTCACCTGCGGTTCTCCGTCGCAGCGAGCGCCCAGACGCTGCGCCGTAGGAAGTGAACGGCGGGGGACAGTTCTCGCCCATTGGGGTTTGGTTAGTCTAGCTAGCGCAGGGGTCTCTAACCTTGGAGGGCTTCAACTCCCAGCATTGGTCCGAAATGGTCTGTAGGGACTTCTGCTTGGGCGACGGGCGGGGTTGGACTAGACGACCTCCAAGGTCCCTTCCCACTCTAATAATAATCTAAAGAAATCTATGGGGGTCAATACGTTAGTCGGAAAGTTGATCCGGGGGCCCTTCCCCGACAGGTGTTTCTTTACAAAAATTACATTTTTTTTTAATTTCATATTTTTTAAAAATTAAAAAAATATTTTATTTAGAATAGAATTTATTAGCCAAGTGTGATTGGACACACAAGGAATTTGTCTTTGGTGCATATTCTCTCTGTATACATAAAAGAAAAGATACATTTGTCAAGAATCATGAGGTAAAAAACACTTAATGATTGTCATAGAGGTCAAAAAAGCAATGGAGAAACAATCAATATTAATAAAAATCTTAGGATACAAGCAACAAGTTATAGTCCTACAGTCCTAAGTGGGAGGAAAAGGATGATAGGAATGATGAGAAAAAACTAGTAGAAATAGAAGTGCAGACTTAGTAAAAAGTCTGACAGTGTTGAGGGAATTATTTGTTTAGTAGAGTGATGGCGTTTGGAGAAAAACTGTTCTTGTGTCTAGTTGTCTTGGTGTGCAGTGCTCTGTAGCGACCTTTTGAGGGTAGGAGTTGAAACAGTTTATGTCCAGGATGCGAAGGGTCAGTAAATAGGGTCAGTAAATATATTCACTGCCCTCTTTTTGACTCGTGCAGTATACAGGTCCTCAATGGAAGGCCAGGTTGGCAGCCATTGTTTTTTCTGCAGTTCTGATTCTCCTCTGGAGTCTGTGTCGGTCTTCCTAGCTCGCAGAACCAAACCAGACAATTATGGAGGTGCAGATGACAGACTCAATGATTCCTCTGTAGAACTGTATCAGCAGCTCCTGGGGCAATTTGAGCTTAATTTACAATTAAAACAAACAAACAAACATAAAAAAACCAAAAGGACATAGACAGACGTGATATTCCAGTTTACATCGCTACCCAGAGTCCGTAAAGGAGTTGGGCAGCCTACAAATCCCATTAATAAATAAATAAATACATACATACATACAGTACATACAATTCAATTCAATTTATTAGATTTGTATGCCGCCCCTCTCCGAAGACTCGGGGCGGCTCACAACAATAATAAAAACAGTATAACAATGGAAAAAATCTAATAATAAAATTATATAAAAAACCATATTTTCACCTAGTTGTGAAAATGTCTCTCTTTCTCTCTCTCTCTCTCTCTCTCTCTTTATATAAATATATATTTATTTATTGAATTCAGCTTGTATGCCACCCAACTCCCGAGGGTCTCTGGGGCAGCTCATAACCAGAAAATAAACATACAGTATAAAATTAGGACATCAAAAGCAATTTAAAAACAATTTAAAACCAGTAAAAAGGGAAAAATACCCATACATGTCATTTATATGTAGAATAGAATTAGAATAGAATAGAATAGAATTCTCTATTGGCCAAATGTGATTGGACACACAAGGAATTTGTCTTTGGTACATATGCTCTATACTGTATATCTATATATATATACAGTATATCAAATGTATCTATATATGTATCTCTGTTTTATATACAGTATTAATGACATATTTCATAATATGAAAATCTATAACCTCTATAGTCTGTCGCTTAGATTATTGGCAAGAATGATGGAATGGGAACAGAAAACTCATACAAGGAGAATCTATACAAGATGTTCCCCAATGGGTGTTTCTGAAACCCCCAAGATAATAGGGGGTTTTCGTTTGGTTTTTTTTTTTTTTAATTTATTTTATTTTTTATTTATAGGCCACCCAACTCCTAACGGACTCTGGGTGGCAAACAACAATAAAGCAAAATACAACAGTTTAAAACCCTAATGCAAAAAACATTAATCACTTCTAGGCCAGAGCAGAGTGCGATGACTCAACGGCCCCAGGCCTGCCAGCAAAGCCATGTTTTTAAAGCTTTCCAGAAGGACAGGAGAATAGGGGCAGTGCAGATCACTGAGGATAGTTGACTCCAGAAGGTTGGGGCTGCCACAGAGAAGGCCCTCCCCCGCACTCCCACCAGTCGACACTGCTTGCACCCGGAGAAGGCCAACCCAGAGGGCTTGAATCGGCCTCTGGGAACTATGAGGCAGAAGACAGTCCCGCATGTAAGTTTGTTTGTTTGTTTGTTTGTTTGTTGATTGGATTGGATTGGATTTGTTTATTCCGTCCTTCTCCTTAGACTCAGGGCAGCTTACAACATCATCATCATCATTTATTAGATTTGTATGCCGCCCCTCTCCACAGTCAGTCTACTCAATTACATCCATACATAACATTTAATGGTCATAGAAGAAGGGGGCATGATCTAGCTGCCCCATGCCTGGCGACATAGATGGGTCTTAAGGGTCTTGTGAAAGGCGAGGATGATGGGGGCAGTGCAAATCTCCGGAGGGAGCTTATTCCAGAGGGCCGGGGCCACCACAGAGAAGGCTCTTCCCCTAGGCCCTGCCAGATGACATTGTCTGGTCGACGGGACCTGGAGAAGGCCAACTCTGTAGGACCTTATTGGCCGCTGGGATTTGTGCGGCAGAAGGCGGTCCCGTAAGTAATCTGGTCCGATGCCATGTAGGGCTTTATAGGTCATCACGAACACTTTGAATTGTGTCCGCAAGCCAATCTGCAGCCAATTGCAATGTTAACATTGCAATCCACAATTGTATTTAAAAAAACAAAATCCAAGTATTTCCATTGTTTGGAGATTCTTGAATTTGCCCTTCCTGGTCGCTACAACCCATTGAAAGCAATAATCACCACCACCACAGCCATAATAGTCGGGCCATTCACATGAAACCATCCCATTATTAGTAGCAGCAGCATCCATTCGAGACAAAGAGTTGCTACCGGTTGTGCAAACATCCTGAATCTGCTTCACACCCAAGCACAAGTTGGTAATTCGATTACACCCACACCCAGCTCGCAGGCAGAGGCTTCTCTTCCCAGTTCTGAAAGATTTTAGTAGCAAGTCGGGTTGGAACAAAATGCAGAAAGGGAATCCAATGAGATCAGATTATTATTAGGGTTGGAAGGGACCTTTTAGGTCATCTAGTCCAACCCCCGCTCAAGCTGGAGTCCCTACAACAGTGATGGCGAGCCTATGGCAGGGGTGCCACAGGTGCCACAGAGAGCCATATCTGCTGGCACACAAGCTGTTGCCCTAACTCAATTCCAGTGTGCATGTGTGTGCCGGCCAGATGATTTTTGCCTTGCACAGAGGCTCTGGGAAGGTGTTTTTCACAGGGGTCATTTAAGACCAGGGGAAAAGATAAATTTCCCATGCTGTTAGGAAGTAAACTTCTATTCTGGCGCCTTGGAACATATTTTTACAATCAGGTGTTTACAGTGGGGGTGTCCCTCTGACCTTCCTGTCAATCAGCTTAATGCTCTGTTGAGAGAATTGGCGCTAGACTTATGGTTGGGGGCCACCACAACAGAGGGAATTGTATTAAGGGGTCGTGGCATTAGAAAGGTTGAGAAGCCCTGATTTAAAGTATGAAATATTGTTATATTTCAAGATAAATGTAAAATCTTTTCAAACTGCACAGGCTATCTTCCATAACCTGTCAACTGTCTTACAGGGACATGTCTCAATGTGGTATTTCTCGGCCTCAATTTTGCACAAAAAATGCAAACTCTGCACTCTCGTTTCTCAACCATAACCACTTTCAGATGCATGGACTTCAACTCCCAGAATCCCCCCCCCCTCGCCCAGCCTACTGCCTGGGGAATTCTGGGAATTCTGGAAGTCCACGCATCTTAGAAGTGGTTGAGAAATACTGCTCTAAACCATGCCTAGAACAGTGTTTCCCAAACATGGCAACTTGAAGAGATCTGGATTTCAACTCCCAGAATTCCCCAGGGAATTCTGGGAGTTGAAGTCCAGATCTCTTCAAGTTGCCAAGGTTGGGAAACACTGCCCCTTCTCCTACCCCAGGAGTAGGCAAAGTTGGCTCTATGACGTGAGGACTTCAACTTCCAGAATTCCTGAGCCAATCATGCTAGCTCAGGAATTCTGGGAGTTGAAGTCCACATGTCATAGAAGAGCCAACTTTGCCTATCTCTTGCCCTACCTTATTATTCCATAATATTCAATGTTGTGGTGCAACAAGCGGAAACCGGAAGTTCAGTCGTTCACCATACCATTTAAGCCCCTTTGGTTGACAAGGGTCAGCGGTTCCGTCTGAGACTGTAACTCACAAACCCGAGCCAGAGCCACGCCTCCCGGTGACGTAACCAACTCGTCATTTGTCCTCCACGGTCCCCGTGTTAGCCACGCCCGGCGGCTCCGGCTCCTCCCCCTCAAAGCCAGGCTTGTTTGTCCGATGACGTCAAGAGACTTTCCACTCCCAGGGGAAGGAGGCGGGGCCCGGTGAGTCACATGGTGCACCCCCCTTCATGGGCGGCGCGTGCCGAGTTCTACAGTCGGTGCAAGTTTTTGAAAAAAAGAGATTTATTTTATTTATTTATTTTTAATCAACGAGGAGAGAGAGTGGAAATTAAGAGTCCTTTAAAGAGAAAAGGCTGTCTGTTTGTCTGTCTACAGCAGGGGTAAGGCAAAGTTGGCTCTTTGTGGACTTCAACTCCCAGAAGTCCTGAGCTAACACGATTGGTTCAGGAATTCTGGGAGTTGAAGTACACAAATCATAGAAGAGCCAACTTTGCCTACCCCTGATCTACAGTACAGTAATCTGGAATTCTTGCAGCAAAAAACATCCCGCGAATGTTGTTTTTTTAGTGCGGAAAAAAATTTAAATTCCCACCAATGTGACAGTTTGAACGATGTTTTGTTATGTTGTTTTGACTTTTGACCGGGAGCTTGGTGATAAGAGGAGCAATTGGAGTGGTTTTTTTTTTTAAAAAAAAATGCCCTTAACCCATCCAGTTTGAGGAGGTGGTCTTAAATCACATTAAGGCTTTAAGAGATTGTTTGTTTGTTTGTTTGTTTGACTTATACGCCGCCAAGATTAATCATTGTAAGGGAGCTTAGAGGTCATCTAGTCCAACCCCACTGCCCAAATACCAGTGATTCTCACTCTTTCTAATGCCGTGACCCCTTAATACAATTCCTCATGTTGTGGTGACCCCCAACCATAAGTCTAGCGTTAATTCTCCCAATAGAGCTTTAAGTTGATTGGCCGGAAGGTCAGAGGGACACCCTAACTGTAAATGCCTCATTGGTCGGATTGTAAAAATATGTTCCAAGTCACCAAAATAGAAGCTTTAGTTCCTAACACCATGGGAAATTTGTCTTTTCCCATGGTCTTAGATGACCCCTGTGAAATGGTCATTCGAACCCCAAAGGAGTCCCAACCTCCAGGTTGAGAACCACTGTTCTACACCGTTTCTGACAAATGGTAGTCCAGTCTTTTTCTGTCCTAATTCCAGCACTTGGCACGTTGTTTTGAAGCGGAGCATAACAAGCGGATGGAATTTGATCAGCGTTGAGTTGCTACCAGTACGGTACATCTCTTACGAACCAGTGGCGGTAGTGGGAGGGTTCCGCCTATCTCACCCCCCAGATGTTTCTGTGAAGAAACGTCATGCATGCGTGCAAACCGGTAGCGATGGGATTTTAGAACCCCTCACTGAATTTGATGTCACAAAATATCACAATGGTTTGTAAAAGAATTAGACCAAGACCAGGCCAACAACCTTAAATGATTCTAGGGGACCTTCAGGTTCAGAAAATTCCATTTTAATCAGTTACATTACTGTACTCTCTTCCTCTCACGCCCTCTGATCTTCCTGTGAATTTGTCGGTAGTGCCAAATGACTTTCAATAAGTACATTAAACCGCAATTGATTTAACACATTCTGCTCTGTTTTGATTTGTTCAAATGTATTGAAATGAGTTCGGGATGAAAATAAGTGAATGAAAAGGGCACTCTCTGTTAGGAAATTCTCCCCTAACTATTTTAAACAAATTTTAAAAAATGTCTAATGTCTTGGTCACCGAGTCAAGATATATACATGTTTGTGTGTGTGTGTGTGTGTGTGTGTGTGTGTGTATACATATATATTAACTGCCTTGGAAATGGTCCTGGGTTGGGCCGAGAGGCAAATAAGGAGCTGTGATGTTCCTTCAATACACCAGGGTGATTCGACACAAAAATACCGTGTTTCCCCGAAAGTAAGACAGTGTCTTACTTTCTTTTTATCCCCAAAAGCCCCACTATGTCTTACTTTCGGGGTATGTCTTATATTGGAAAAAAATTGTTGAATTTTTTGTTTTAACCATAAAATTAACATTTATTAACAACCTGAACAGTATTGTATTCACCACAAAACAGCAGATGATACCCCAGTATGCCAGTGTGTATGTTTTACTGATGTATGATTAATACTGTGTGCATTACCGTATTTTAAGCAGGAGGCGGCAGTGACAAGTGCAGAGGACGGCACGGTGACGTATGGAGAGGGGGACAGTGCGGACGTGGGCAGGAGGCGGCGTGCAGCTAGATGAGAGGGAGGCGGCAATACCCCCGTGTTTCCCCGAAAGTAAGACATATGTCTTACTTTTGGGGTATGGCTTATATTAGCCGACCCCCCTGAAACCCCCAATACGTCTTACAATCGGGGGTGTCTTACTATTGGGGAAACAGGGTATGTAACCCTTCCCTGGTGCAGAGCTGAAGGGATTGGATACTGTAGCCTAGAGGATAATTCTCTGCCTTACAAGGCAAAGGTTGCAGGTTCAAGTCCCAGTGGGTATGGCTAGCTGATGAGGCCAAAATAAGGCCGAAATAGATCTATCCTAGTCTCCCTTAATTTTCAAATTCAGCAAAAAAAAAACCCCATGTGACACATATAGATAGAATTGTCGGCTATCAATAAAATTAACTGCCTTGGAAATGGTCCTGGGCTGGGCCGAGAGGCAAATAAGGAGCTGTGATGTTCCTTCAATACACCAGGGTGATTCGACACAAAAATATGTAACCCTTCCCTGGTGCAGAGCTGAAGGGATTGGATACTGTAGCCTAGAGGATAATTCTCTGCCTTACAAGGCAAAGGTTGCAGGTTCAAGTCCCAGTGGGTATGGCTAGCTGATGAGGCCAAAATAAGGCCGAAATAGATCTATCCTAGTCTCCCTTAATTTTCAAATTCAGCAAAAAAAAAAACCCATGTGACATATATATATATATATATATATATATATATATGTCACATTTTTTTTGCTGAATTTGAAAATTAAGGGAGACTAAGTAGGATTAATAAATAAATAATAAATAAATAATAAAAATGTTTATAAGTATGAATATATATATATATATAGTATATATATATATATATATATATATATATATTCTATATATATATATATATTCATACTTATAAACATTTTTATTATTTATTTATTATTTATTTATTAATCCTACTTATATGCCACGCAATTCCCGAAGTACTCTGGGCGACTTCCAACAAAGAAAAGCAATATATAAAAGCAGTTTAAAATACTTAAATAAAACCCTAATAAAACATACAATTATTTGTTCATATTTATTGTGTACAGCTTTGTGTAATACTTCATGTGTATGATTTATTTATTATGTATAAAATATACTACTGAAGAACGCTAGTAATTATTTGGGACTTGATCAGAAAAAGATTAATGTACAAACATAGAAACATAGAAGATTGATGGCAGAAAAAGACCTCATGGTCCATCTAGTCTGCCCCTAAACTATTTCCTGTATTTTATCTTAGGATGGATCTATGTTTATCCCAGGCATGTTTCAATTCAGTTACTATGGATTTACCAACCATATCTGC
Source organism: Erythrolamprus reginae (assembly GCF_031021105.1). NCBI lineage: Eukaryota > Metazoa > Chordata > Lepidosauria > Squamata > Dipsadidae > Erythrolamprus > Erythrolamprus reginae. The sequence goes on along the minus strand of NC_091958.1, from coordinate 22,822,394 downwards.
TGGAAGTTTGTTCCAAGCCTCTACTACTCTTTCAGTCAAATAATATTTTCTCACGTTGTTTCTGATCTTTCCCCCAACTAACCTCAGATTGTGCCCCCTTGTTCTTGTGTTCACTTTCCTATTAAAAACACTTCCCTCCTGAACTTTATTTAACCCTTTAACATATTTAAATGTTTCAATCATTTCCCCCCCCCTTTCCCTTCTGTCCTCCAGTCCAGACTATACAGATTGAGTTCGTTAAGTCTTTCCTGATAAGTTTGATGCTTAAGACCTTCTACCATTTTTGTAGCCCCTCTTTGGACCTGTTCAATTTTATCAATATATTTTTATATAGAGTATAAATGTATAAAATATTGTCATGTTTTTACTGCCTCTCAGAAGGCCATGAGGGTGGGGATTGTGCGGATCCCAGTGGAGGAGTTGATTCCATAAATCAATTCCATAAATCAGCACACCTGGAGTACTGTATTCAGTTCTGGTCACCACACTTCAAAAGAGACATTGAAACTCTGGAGAAGGTGCAAAAAAGAGCAACCAAGATGATTAAGGGACTGGAAACCAAGACTTACGAAGAGAGACTGAGGGAACTGGGCATGGATATCCTAGAGAAAAGGAGGGCCAGAGCGGACATGATAGCAGTCTACAAGTATACGAGGGGATGTCACAGAGAGGAGGGGATCACTTTATTCTTCAGGGCACCAGAGGGCTGGACGAGGAACAACGGCTGGAAGCTGACCAAGGAGAGATTCAACATGGAGATAAGGAGGAACTTCCTGACGGTCAGAGCGATCAACCAATGGAACAACCTACCAGCGGACGTTGTGAACTCCAACACTTTGGACATTTTTAAGAGAAGATTGAACTGCCACTTGACTGGTGTGCTATAGGGTTCCTGCTTGGGTAGGGGGGGTTGAACTTGATGGCCTTCATGGTCCCTTTCAACTCTAATATTAGATAGATAGATAGATAGATAGATAGATAGATAGATAGATAGATAGATAGATAGATAGATAGATAGATAGATAGATCAATCTAGTTCATACCACAAACCAAAATCCTGGTTCTCTTTGCTGCATTCCTGAATTGTCAGTGGCAAATTTGCAATGGGATTCCGATCATTTATCACTTTAAAAGATTTTTCTGTGAATCCAGCTAAATCTAGAAACAACCACTGTACCAGCTTTACAGATTTTTAGAGCTCCAGGCTACATTTTGTTTACAAGCAATGGCTTTTGACTTTTAATGGCCTTTCTAATCAGTGGCATCTCTGACAAAAATTCCAGAACTTCAGGGTTCCTTCTAAAACAGGCCCAGCATCATTGTTAACATTCCTGAACTTCTGGAACCGTCGCTAGGAAAAAAACCCAAAACAAACCTCGCTCTTACGTTGCCCTTCCTCCATTCTGGGTCATCACTTCTACCTCCTACCTTTTTGAAGTCCCGATAAAGCAGACTTTGATCGGTTTCGTTATTTGCCTTATGCCATTAAGCACTTACAACCACACATATTGTGATTGTAATACTACACCTCGGTTTACGTGGGTATGATGCCCAACTGAATTCAGCAGCTTCTACTTCTCTATAAGTATCTTGAATTCCTATTAATTGTTAACTCTAAATGATTCATTATTATCAATTATTACTTAATTATGTATATACTTAATACAATGATCTATTATATTATTACTTTGTCCCCATCTCTTCTCCAAGAGAGTTCAAGGTCCTTCTTTAACCATGGCATCTTGGTCCTTCTTTAACCATGGCATCATGCTGTTTGTCAGTCTTCTGTAGACAGCAAAAGCACTTATATACTGCTTCACAGGGCTTTGCAGCCCTCTCTAAGCGGTTTACAGAGTTAGCATATATTGCCCCCAATAATCTGGATCCTCATTTTACCCACGTCAGAAGGATGGAAAGCTGAGTTAACCTTTAGTCAGTCAGAATCGAACTGTTGGCAGTGGGCATAGTCAGCCTGTAATACTGGATGGATGGATGGATGGCCAGATAGACTGATGGATGATGGAAGGAGGGAGGGAAGGAAGGAAAATAGCAATAGCCTTATATACTGCTTCACAGTCCTTTATAGCCCTCTCTAAGAAGATTACAGAGTCAGCATTTTGCTTCCGACAATCTGAGTCAGGAAGGAAAGGTAGGTATGTAGGTAAGAAGGAAGGAAGGAAGGAAGGAAGGAAGGAAGGAAGGAAGGAAGGAAGGAAGGAAGGAAGGTCTCTCTAAGTGGTTTACAGAGTGACCTTCTTGTCTCTCTAGAGATAGTGCTGGTGTTGAGAAAAATGGAAGGAAAAAGGAGAAATAGGACAACCAACAGCCAGGTGGATGGATTCAATTACAGGTGATGAAGGCGCTATTTGGAAGACTTGAAGAACCAAATTAAGGACACAACATCATGGAGAAAATATATGTTAATGCTAAGAGTTGACATCAACGTAATAGCATGTGATCAATTAATGGTCTATCTTGAAGGCTTTCTAATTGCGCAAAGCTACTAGATCTAAGTTGCAAAAATACAAATGCCCACCAGGTGTCAAGGGGAAAGGTATAGCACATTTCAAGTGTTTGCTGCCATCTTGTAATCAGCTGTATTTTAACATCCCTAATATTAATCTGTCTCAAGATTATCAAGTAGGCTTTGGGGTTGAGCTGGAATTCGAAGCCGTGTTTCCAGGCTTGACTTTGAATATTTATTTTCTTCTAAAAATGAAAACATACTTGATTATTATTGTTGATATCATATTGCAGCTTACCAATATCCATCTCATTTGTCATTAATGGAAAAGCAGACAATTTATAGAATTTCGTGCCTCTCAACATCTAGTACATTCTTCAAATGCTTCAGAAGTTCTAAGAATTCTAGTCACCAACCACATGAACTTGATATGCAAAAGGCTTGAATAAGAGTTTTAATTCATTCCAGCTGGAATAGCAAATGTACATACAGTACTGTACTTACTTTAATGATTCATTCAGAAACAAATTATTTAGTGATTGAATTTGTTATATTAAATAAGGTTATGTTTGGTGAACAGTTTCAACACAGTTACTCTTTTATACATATGAGATATATACTGCTCAAAAGATAAAGGGAACATTCAAAGAACACATCCTAGATCTGAATGAATGAAATATTCTCATTGAATACTTTGTTCTGTACACAGTTGAATGTGCACAATAGCAGGTGAAATTGATTGTCAATCAGTGTTGCTTCCTAAGTGGACAGTTTGATTTCACAGAAGTTTGGTTTGCTTGGAGTTATATTGTGTTGTTTAAGTGCTCCCTTTATTTTAAATTTTTTTGAGCAGTGTATATAAAAGTCAGCAACTTTGTTGAAACAATTCACCACTTAATGTTTTAAGCTTATCTTTGGCAAAGTTCACACAAACCAGAAAGTTTAAAATCTTCATAGTTTCCATTTTTGCAATAAATCAATTAAAACTCCAATTCAAAATCTTAAGCCTGATTCTATGCGCCGCAATGGTTTTTTGACTTTTAGTGGCTTTTTTGGGAGGGTAACTTTGAACAGTCACTAAATGAAGCATTGTAAGTTGAGGACGACCTGCAACGAATGTTCCAAGAGCCATTTCCCCACTGTACAATTACCATCTGTCTGAGATCTTTCGACAGGAGCCTTGCGGTCACAGCCCTAGTTGGCACCTTGAACCTGCTGCGGGACGGAGCGGAGGGCAACGGAGGAGGTGGGGGGATGTTGCTCAGGAAAGGAAACCAGCTGGAGAAATGTCCCCGTGCTGGAACTCGATGTACCATGAACACCAGCCAGGCAAGGGCACCGAGGGATCCTTGCCTGGGACATGGATCTGCCCATCAGGAGAATGCCACAGCCTGCGACAGCTGCTTCTCTCGCTGCCCTTCGGCCAGAGGGTCTAATCCTCTGCATGTACAGTAGACAGCCCTTGCATGGTTAAAGAGAAGAGCGAGGGGACAGGAGGAGAGAAGATGATGAGAGAAGGGGAAAGGAGAGGAAAGGGGAAGGGGACTGGAGGGAAGGGAAAGGAAAGGAAGAGAAAAGAAAAGAGAAAGAGAAAGAAAATGAAAATAGAAGAGAATGAAAAGAAGAGAAGAGAGAATAGTAGAGTACAGTAGTAAAGGAGAGGAGGGAAGGGAAGGGAAAGGAAGAGAGAAAAGAAAGAGAATGAAAAGAAAATGAAAAGAGAAGAGAATGAAAAGAAGGGAATAAGAAGAGAAGAGAAGAAGAGAGAATAGTAGAGTACAGTAGTAAAGGAGAGGAGGGAAGGGAAAGGAAGAGAGAAGAGAAAGAAAATGAAAAGAGAAGAGAATGAAGAGAAGAGAAGAAGAGAGAATAGTAGAGTACAGTAGTAAAGGAGAGGAGGGAAGGAGAAGGGAAAGGAAGAGAAAAGAGAAGAGAAAGAGAATGAAAAGAGAAGGGAATGAAAAGAAGAGAATAAGAAGAGAGGAGAGGAAGGAAGAGGAAAGGACAGGAAAAGAAAGGAAAGGAAGAGGAAGAGATGGAACAGAACAGATGAAAGGAAAGGAAAGAAAAGTAAAGGAGAGAGGAGAGGAAGGGAAGGGATAGGGTGCACTTTTACACTTGCAGGAGTCTGCAGAATAAACAAATTCTTGATCCTAAGTAGCTTAAGATCTCTTGAATAGCTTTCAAGCCATTTCAATGGACTATTAGTATTTTGCCAACTGCCATTCCTTCCTTTCTCTGTCTCTCTGTGTCTCCCTCTCCCTCTCCCTCTCTCTTTCCCTCTCTCCCTCTCATCTACATGTGCATCTATCATTTACATGTGCATCTATCATGCACTTCTCATCTACATGTGCATCTAGCATGCATCCATCATGTGGAAGGACTAACCAGATTGTGGGCTGCAACAGAATCTCTTAGAAGCAGCTACTTCTGAAGGAAGCTGACCCACAAATTAGCATTGTGGCATCCTATACATTTGCATTTTATGATTATTTTTTCTGACCCTTAATAATACTATTTTTAAAAAATTGCCCTTCCCTCAAAGAAGGCAACAAGCGGCCGAATAATGCCGAAAATGAATATTTATCTCAAGCAACAGTTGTGTCCCCGTAGGGTTTGAATCATGGTTTGCAAACCACAGCAGCCAGTTTCAAATAAAACACAAAGCCACAAATAAGCCAACTGCAGTTTGAGCTTAGCCTATGATGTTGTTGGACGGACTGTCAAGAAAAATTAACCAAAACAAAAAAGAAAAATCGCTCTCGTCCCTTTGCTCTTTGCTGATTGGCTAGAAAATGATTCATGAGGAAAGCGAATATATTTATCCATCTTAGACTGGAATCTGATGTAACTCAACCTGGGAATTAATTCTTCTGAGCACAACAAGGTTGTGCCTGAAGTCAACATACACAGCTTGGTATCTTTAGTAACACGTGCAAAAAAAACCCAAAACCCAACCAAAATATTTTTTCTTATTATTATTACATTCCCTACATCCACCCCACAGTATGTCTGCTGGAAATACCTGTTAAAGTGATAAAGCTATATCTAACACGTTTGAAGAAATAGGTTAATTTCTTCTACTTTTTTTTTCTTGCAATATGAAATAAAATAGAAACCGTCCTGGAAAAACATGGGTATGCCTTCTCTGTTTTAGTCCGAAGAAAATTGATTGATTGATTGATTGATTGATTGATTGATTGATTTTGTCCATTGCACAATGAGAGTTATATTGGGTATACATATAGTAAATATATAATGAGCACTCCCTAAAGCTCATAGGTAAGAAAGCAAGGACAAATAAAGGGAAATATTTCTTCACCCAGAGGGTCGTTGGTTGATGGAATTCACTTCCAGAAGAGGTCATGATAGCTGTCAGCCTTGATAGCTTCAAGGCAGGATTAGACAGATTCATGGCTGCCAAGTGTATCGGTGGTTATTGAGGCAGGCAGGATTCCCTTGAGTACCATTTGTTGAGGGTCAGGGGAAAGGGACGGTCTTGCCTGCTCAAGATCCCCATGGACAATTGATGGGCCACTGTGTGACACAGAATGCTGGACTCAGTGGGCTTTGGCCTGATTCATCATGGCTCTTCTTAGGTTCTTATGTTCTCCAGAGCCCAGGGAGGGCAAAGACACTGCCCCCATTGTGTTGCAGGAGACTCACTAGGCCACGCCCACCATGGCCACACCCACCCAGTAACCGGGCAGAGAACCCCTTGCTAAAAAATTTGAAGCCCACCTCCTGATAGTAGGGCAAGGCAGGGCAGGACAAAATAGAACAAAATAGAAATATTCCTCAATTTATGACCCACAATCGAGCCCAAAATTTCTGTTCTGAGACATTTGTTAAGTGTGTTTTGCCCCATTTTATACTTTTCCTGCCACAGTTTTTCGGTGAATCAATGAGGCGGATAAATTGTTAACCTGGTTGTTAAGTGAATCTGGCTTCCCCATTGACTTTGCTTGTCGTGAGGGGATCATGTGACCCTGGGACAATGTGACGGTCATAAATCTGAATCGGTTTGCCACGCAACCAAATGTTGCTCACATGATCCCGGGGATGCTGCCAAGGTCGTAACTGTGAACAATGGCCATAAGTCGCCTTTTCCGGTGCTGCTGTAACTTTGAATGGCCACCAAACGAACCGAATCCAGGGACTGGAAAATTCATTGTTAAGTGGAACAGTCCTTAAACAAGACAAGGCACGGCCATGACATGTGACCTTCCATTGATGCAACCCAGATAAAATCCAAGTGGAAGAATTCTATAAATGGAATGGAATCAATCGATTTGGCTGTTGTTTTTCTTGGCGCTTCTCTTGTCACAAGATCGGCTGGTTTTGGCACTGCACTTTCCTTGTACTACGATGCCATGGATGGTGCATGATGCCACATGGGGCTTGGGGTTAGGTTTATCGGCTTGTCACAGAGCCTGATGCTGTTTAGAGCCGGGAAGGAGCGGTTGGACACACAACTGACTGCTGTGCCAAGTAGAGAATAGAGCAAAGCTGTTGTTATGGTTATGGACACAATCTGAAGTTAGTTGGGGGAATGATCAAAGGCAACATGAGAAAATATTATTTTACTGAAAGAGTAGTAGATCCTTGGAACAAACTTCCAGCAGACGTGGTTGGTAAATCCAAAGTAACTGAATTTAAACATGCCTGGGATAAACATATATCCATTGTAAGATAAAATACAGGAAATAGTATAAGGGCAGACTAGATGGACCATGAGGTCTTTTTCTGCCGTCAGTCTTCTATGTTTCTATATTTCTATTGTTGTTTAGTCCCTAAATCATATACAACTTTTATTTACATCATGGACACAGCACGCCAGGTCCTCCTGTCTTCTCCTGTCCCCAGAGGTCAGTTGCTAAGGTGGAACAGTGACGTGTGCTCGCCCCCATGGCTCTGAATGCTAGCGGAGTCCAGCACAATTCTACTACTGCAACTGGGCAGATAGTGAAATCGCGCACGGACATGCAGGGGCGCCCCCGTCCCAAAAAAAGACCCCCAGGACTTTCCCTACTGGTGTGATATTGTTGCCGCAGTATTTTTCTCTTCTTCTTCTTCAGGCTGCCTGTTTTGGTTTCAGCTGAGGAACATCTGCAAGCATCTGCAGAGATCTGACAAGAAGATGACCTTTTAAAGTTAGTCAAGCTGAAGGCTCACAGCTACTCTGGCGTGGGAGTCAGAAGATGTGGTCAGAGATATTTTGGCATAGAGGAAGCTAATGGAGTTGTGCAGCTTCCTTATCACCCACCCACCCTCTTCCTAAAGAAACTGACAGAAATTGTGTCAAGTAACTCGAAAAGAAGAGGAGGAAATGGCCACGTTGCTACTTCAGAGGGAAAAAATCCATTCATTTCTGAGTCTTCTTCGTGGTAGCAAATCCACTGGGACAGGGGTGGGTTCTGATTTACCTCGCTGCCGGTTCGCTTCCTCACGCGTCCACCCAGCAGTGCAGTGCTAAAAACAAAGCTTTTACACATGCATAGAAGCAAAAAACAGCCTCTGAATGTGAGTGGAAGCAAAAAACAAGATGCCGTCGGCTATGGCACCACCAAGTGAGCCAGTTCAAGGGCGTGTCCAGATAGTCATTGCTGCCGGTTTAGCAAGCAGGGGGAAATTCCTGCTACTGGTTCTATAGAAGCGGTCCAAACTGGCCAGAACCACCTCTGCTCTGGGGTAGAAATAACCCTCAATTTATAACCATTTGTATAGTCCCTCTTCAGTTACAACAGTGCTGAAAAAAGTGACTTATGAGCTGTCCTCACAGTTACAACTGTTGCAACATTCCGATCGCTGCGGGATCCACCATGAACAAGGGCATCAGCAACTACCTTTCCTTCTCTCCATTTCTCCCACCAACGATCCAAGTTATACAGGTAGCCCCAACTGTTGCGGTTCTTCCTTCTGGGTGCTGCCATCATTCACCTGTTTGCCACTTATAACTAGGTGAGCAAGTACGAGGGAAGCCCAGAAAGTAATGCACCACATTTTTTTCCTCAACCTACAGTAATGGTACAAATGCGAGACTTTAGATATACATTATTTGAATAGTCAGGAGTGTGTGTGTAAATTTTACGTAGCTGCATCAGTGTTTCGAAATGGCGCCTGTAAGTGATGTACGTTACAAGCAGCGCGTCATCATTGAATTTCTCACTGCGGAGAAAGAAACTGTTGGGAACATTCACAAACATTTGTGTACAGTTTATGGAGAATCTGCAGTCGACAGAAGTACGGTTAGTCGCTGGGCACAGAGGGTGAGGCTATTAGAAGACGGTTCGGCAGAGCTCCAACATTTGCAGCGTTTGGGGCGGCCAACCACGGCTGTCACACCTGACAAGACGCAGCTTGCTGATGTGCTCATTCAAGAGGACCGACGCATAACGACTCGGCAGTTGGCGCTGAAGTTGTCAATCATCCATGCTCTTGATTACTCAAAAGTATGTGCACGATGGGTTCTGCGCTGTCTTACGGTGGACCACAAATCTCTCAGAAAAAAAATTCCTTCTGAGCTACTGAAACATGTTGAAGCTAAGGTTGAAGCGTTCTTGTCCAGGATTGTGACAGGTGATGAAACCTGGGTTCACCCTTTTGAGCCCGAAACAAAACGACAGTCGATGGAATGGTGTCATCCTCAATCTTCATAGAAGAAAAAATTCAAAGCAACTGCTTCCACCAGTAAGGTCCGGGTCCGCCTTCTGCCGCACAAATCCCAGAGACCGGTTAGGTCCCACAGAGTCGGTCTTCTCCAGGTCCCATCAACTAAACAATATCGTCTGGCGGGACCCAGGGGAAAAGCCTTCTCTGTGGCGGCCCCGACCCTCTGGAACCAGCTCCCTCCAGAGATCAGAATTGCCCCCACCCTCGTTGCCTTTCGTAAGCTCCTCAAAACCCACCTCTGTCATCAGGCTTGGGGGAACTGAACTACCCTTTTCACCCTAGGCCTATATAATTTATGCATGGTATGTTTGTGTGTATGTTTGGTTTTAATAAGGGTTTTTTAATTATTTTAAACATTAGATTTGTTACATGCTGTTTATTACTGTTGTTAGCCGCCCCGAGTCTACGGAGAGGGGCGGCATACAAATCTAATAAATAAATGAATGAATGAATGAATGAATGAATGAATGAATGAATGAAGTCATGATCACTGTGTTTTGGGACTGTGAGGGTGTCATACATGTTGATGCGATGCCAAGAGGCAGCACCATTAATTCTGAAGCTTATGTGAAGACATTAACCAAACTCCAGAAACGCTTCCATCAACTTCGGCGCCATAACAACCCAGGTGAATGTTTGATTCAACATGATACTGCTCGGCCTCACACAAGTTTGAGGACTTCGGAACACATCACTAAACAAGATTGGACAGTGTTACCCCATCCACCCTACAGCCCAGACCTAGCTCCCTCAGATTTCCAATTGTTTGGGCCAATAAAGGATGCCATTCGTGGAAGACAGTTTGAGGATGGTGTCGACAGGGCATACACGCCCTTGTGTCTCGCTGGAGGAAAGCCATAGAACAGGATGGAGATTACGTGGAAAAATAGAGAGTGTAGAAGAAACCTCATTCTTTCTTGTGTGTAAGTTTCATCGTGTTCAATAAATAATTGTAGAAGAAAAAAAATGTGGTGCATTACTTCCTGGGCGACCCTCATATGTGGGCAATAGGGGTAGGTGAAGAGGATGGTGGGCCAGGCAGGTGGAACTCTTGAGAGTTGGCATGTTATATTTGGAGGAGATTACACTGTGCTCATGTCAGAAGCACCAAGGTGATTCTAGGTTGAAAAGATTAGCCAGTGACATCACCATTGTCCTGAGGATGCCCAGTTGGGAGCTCCTTTCATGTTCCCCAACATGAACAGGAGTGAAGGATGGTAGCTCAACCCTGCTCCAGGACCTCTTGGGGCTCAAACCCAGGCTTGCTAATCTCCTGCCCAGGATAGATAGATAGAAGATGGATGGATGGATGGATGGATGGATGGATGGATGGATGAATAGATGGAGAGAGGGAGAGAGGGAGACAAGACAAAACAGGCAAAGATGGGTGGGTGAGACAATAGAGAGGTCACCCATTTTTTTTAGAAACAGTAATGCAGATCAGATGGTAGAAGAACAGGTTTATCCCTGTTCTGCAGTAGTTGTGGCTAAGGAGTCAAACACAAACCTCTTAACTGGGCTGTTTGTGTGCCCTAGTAATGAGCAACCTTTGGATGCCCTGACAGTGGCAACGGAAAGTGCCTAGATCATCAGTTACTCTTCCTGTTTTCGGGGGCGAATGTGGTGGATTTTCTTTTGGTATCTGCACTGAGATTATTTTAGAACTCAGCTTATGTTTTTACACTTTGAAGCTTTCCAATTTTGGAGAAACGGTGCTTTTGATTTTCAACAATAATGGTGAGAAGGTTCCTATGGCTTTCAATAGGTGGTGCCTGCCCATTTCCACCCAACCCAAGCTTCGAGTAGGTCAGGCTAGCTGCAGAATCATCATTCAGCTAAAATCTCTGCTAGATATGAGCTGGGATTTTCAGCCAAGAATGGAATGGAATGGAATAGAATAGAATTCTTTATTGGCCAAGTGTGATTGGACACACAAGGAATTTGTCTTTGGTGCAGATTCTCTCAGTATACATAAAAGAAAAGATACATTTGTCAAGAGTCATAAGGTACAACACTTAATGATTGTCATAGGAGTCAAATAAGCAATGAGGAAACAATCAATATTAATAAAAATCTTAAGGATACAAGCAACAAGTTACAGTCATACAGTCCTAAGTGGGAGGAAATGGGTAGAAATAGAAGTGCAGACTTAGTAAATAGTTTGACAGTGTTGAAGGAATTATTTGTTTAGTAGAGTGATGGCGTTCAGGAAAAAAACTGTTTTTGTGTCTAGTTGTCTTGGTGTGCAGTACTCTGTAGCGACGTTTTGAGGGTAGGAGTTGAAACAGTTTATGTCCAGGATGCGAGAGGCCAGTAAATAGGGTCAGTAAATATATTCACTGCCCTCTTTTTGACTCGTGCAGTATACAGGTCCTCAATGGAAGGCCAGGTTGGCAGCCATTGTTTTTTCTGCAGTTCTGATTCTCCTCTGGAGTCTGTGTCGGTCTCCCTGGGTCGCAGAAACAAACCAGACAGTTATGGAGGTGCAGATGACAGACTCAATGATTCCTCTGTAGAACTGTATCAGCAGCTCCTGGGGCAGTTTGAGCTTCCCGAGTTGGCACAGAAAGAACAGTCTTTGTTGTGCTATTTCCATAACGTACCTCCCAATATCCAAAGCAATCTCTTAAAGGGAAGAAATCCACCCTGCATTAGACAGGTATCCATCAACACACCCATCACTGTTCACCAGCACTAGGTCAGCACAAAGAAAAAAGCACACATACACATAAGCGCATCAGCAAAATAAAAGGCAGCTTCTCCCCAACGGGTGTGAAGTGTGTAGGCGAGCTGTTCTCAGCCTCATCCTACACAAGATCCTGGATGGGGACTTTGCAACTTGGGGCGAAAGGTTTTGTGTTTGTTGTACATCTAAACAGGATGAGGTTAGATGGTCTGCATTCACAGCAACACGGCAAACGTTTTAGGGCAGCTCATTTTGCCCTTGATTTATTTATACATCACATGATCTAGCTGTGTTCGGAGGGGCAGAGAGAGGGAGAGAGAGAGAGAAGGATGGGTGGACAGAATCCTTAAAACAACAACAACAACAACAACAGGAAGACACACTTGCTTCTCTATTTTGTTTTGATGTAAACTATAAACGGGTCTTGGAGGTTCAGGGAATACAAGGCACCAAGGTTGGCTGACCCATAGTCCATTATTATTATTATTATTATTATTATTATTATTATTATTATTATTATATCAGTACAACACAGCAAACGAGATCACTATGCTGGATTTCATATTTCATCATCAGTTGGGCGCTTCCCAAGCACCTAGGACTGCGTGATGTAGCGGCAAATTATGTTTGCCAATCCCAGTAAAGTGGCCTTTTGCAATTGACAGATGGAGATTTTGTCAATTCCGATGGTTTTCAAATGTCCGCTGAGATCCTTTGGTACTGCGCCCAGCGTGCCAAGTACCACTGGGACCACTTTCACTGGCTTATGCCAGAGTCGTTGCAGCTCGATTTTTAGATCTTCGTATTTCACTAATTTCTCAAGCTGCTTCTCCTCAATTCTGCTGTCTCCTGGGATTGCGATGTCGATGATCCATAATTTCTTTTTCTCCACGATCACAATGTCTGGTGTGTTATGCTTCAGAATTCGGTCAGTCTGAAGTCAGAAATCCCACAATAGTTTTGCTTGCTCATTTTCAACCACTATTATTATTTATTATTATTATTATTATTATTATTATTAATTATATTTCTATGCCGCCCTTCTCAAAGCGACTTGAAATACCCATAGCATACATTTCTGCAACATATTGCAGTGCATTGAGGTTTCCTTGCAAAAAAAATCACAAGGGCAAGGGTCCCCCAGCCCTCCCTCAGAAAGCAACAAGTTGGAAATTGATCCATTAAAGAACGTGTTGGTCTCCAACCCATAAGTATCATGCGGCCCCCTCCTGCCAGATATTGTTGAGATACAGTTGGTTTATGCAACACACTATGAACACCCACGTTGTTTGTGAACATGGTATCTCTCTTTCACATCTAACTTCCATATCCATCTTTCAGTTCTCTCTCACCCCCTCTCTCTTTCATATATTCCATCTTTCTCTCTCTCTATCTTCCATCTACAGCATCTATCTTTCATATCTTTTACCTCTCTCCTTCTTTCATCTATCTGTCTGTCTGTCTGTCTGTCTGTCTGTCTATTTATCTATCATTTATCATATCCATATCTATCTTCCATATTTATTATGTATTTATTTATTATTTCGATTTCTAGGCCACCCTTCTCCGCAGACTCAGGGTGGCTTACAACATAAAAATAAATATAACAGATCATAGCACGTTAGAAATCAAAGTTAAAATTAAACTAATTCACAACCTAAGACCCATTGTAAAGTTCTAAAATCCAATTTAAAAACTTATCCTAAAACCCATATATTAAAACCATTCAATCACATTCATCCACATCCCAATCCTAACGTGGGATGGAGCAGAATATCCAGAATATCTTCCATCTCTCTCTCCTTCCATCTCTCTCTTCCATATTTATCTTCTGTCTAGTATCTATCTTTCATATCTTCCATCTCTCTCTCTCTCTCTCTCTCTCTTTCTCTCTCTCTCTCTCTCTCTCTCTCTCTCTTACCTTCCATATCTTTCTTCCATCTGCAGTATCTATCTATCTATCTTTATCTATCCACCTCTCTTTCTCTCTCTTTCATATCTTCCACCTCTCTCTTACCTTCCATATCTTTCTTCCATCTACAGTATCTATCTATCTTTATCTGTCTATCCACCTCTCTTTCTCTCTCTTTCATATCTTCCAGCTCCCTCTTATCTTCCATATCTATCTTCCATATTTATCTTCCATCTCTCTCTCTTTGTCTATCCACCCATCCATCCATGTGCCAGCATACATTGTCAAGGAACCTTTTATCTCAATTGTTTTTCTAAATTGTTGTTATATACAACAACCTCCATTTCTTTTCTATGTCAAGTTCCTCCAGTTACGTAATGACAAAACCAAGAAATTATGTACATTTGCGTACATTCTGCGTATCTAATTACATCAGAAGACAATGAACAAAGCAATTGGAGATGGCTGATTCATATTCAGACAAAGTCTTTCCCAACCAGGGACCTTCCTGATGTCTCCAAACTCAGACTTCTTAGCTTAGATGGCCTTGACTTCTTTTAGGCACATGATAGTAACACAGCATTACCAAAAAAGTGGGGTTGGCCCCACACTGCTCCATGTATTTGCAGGTCTTCTTGACTGTAGGAGAAGGAGTGGCAGAACCTGGGATGGAGTTAAAAGAGGAATCAGCCTAGAATCCCTATGTAGCCACAAGCAAACAAAGTTCAAACTCCCTTGAACTCTGTGGCCTTTTCTCAAACTCCTAGTAGGTGCTAACAGTTAGTTGAATAGATTCCTGTTGCATAGGCATGATTAGCAATAAATCAATTTAAACAGACCTCAAGTGTGGATCTGGTTTGTTTGTTTGTTTAATCGGACTTATATGTCGCCCGTCTCCAAGGACTCGGGGTGACTTACAACATATAAAAATATGAAGTATAAAATCAAATTCAAATACCAAGCCCAATATTAAGTAATTTTAAAACCCCACTAATCTAAAACCCATTTAAAATCATACATATACACTCACACTCATTCATGCCCCAATCAACTTCAAAATTAGCAATGTTAAAACTCTACGGGCCCAGGCCTGTGGCGTAAGTGAGTTTTTAAAGTCTTCTGGAAGGCCAGGAGAGTGGGGGCAATGCGAATCCCCGGGGGTAGCTAGTTCCAGAGGGTTGGAGCCACCACAGAGAAGGCCCTTCCCCTAGGGCCCGCCAGTTGGTATTGATTGGTTGATGGGACCTGGAGAAGTCCGAATTTGTGGGTACATGACATTAGCCAGCTTAGATTAGTTTAGATTAGCTTCCTCAAGGAAACTTAAAACATCCCCAAGTAGGCAGATCTAAAAAAGCACATTTCACTCCCACCAAAGCAAACTGTTTCTGCTTCCTCTTTTTCTCCCTTAGCAGACAATTCGCTTGCTCTCTACTTCCTCACTTGCTTCCGGAAAGCAACTTGTTTCCAACTACACCCAAACTCAATACAGCCTCTATCGGCGTTATCATCCAATACATTGGCGCGAATCTTTCACAACTCCTAACACTCTCTCTTCAGAGAACTTTGGCAGACTGAAAAAAAGGGAGGAAGGCAGTGGTGGGCTACTAGCCAGAGTGCTAAATTTATTTATTTTATTTTTATTTATTTACTTGTCATACAAATATAGTATTATAGGGTAGTATGTTTAACATAGTACAAGTATAAAGTAGAGATAGAAAAGATAAAAAGACATTAGGACAGGAATGGTAGGCACAAAGGTGCACTTATGTACGCCCCTTAAATTCCGCTCGCCGCCGCTGCAGCTCATAAGTGCTAGAAGGGCCGCTCCGAGTCTCGGGGCGGCATACAAATCTAAATAATAATAATAATAATAATAATAATAATAATAATAATAATAATAATATTGCTTCTGCACCTGTGGAGGTTGCAAAATCACGCACGGAGCCGCAGGTACACCTGTGTTTTAGCATGTGCAGAAGCAAAAAATCCCTCACCGAAACACATTTGCTGCTCCGTGCACGGTTTGCTACCTCTACAGGTGCAGCAGCAAAATCGTGTTGGCCTCACAAGCATTCACGAGCCACGGTGGTGAGTGCAATTTAGCGTTCTGGCTAGTAACCCAACACTGGAGGGAGGGATATTGCTAGATCCAGCCACATCAACACAAACCTATTTTGAACACTCAACTGGCTCCTTTAAATGGACAATTCTTCCGTTATCTTGTTAGTGTAGAACAGGGGTGTCAAACTCAAGGCCCGAGTGCTGGGGCTTGCCTGTGGGGTGCTTAGACCTGGCCGGGGTGGATTGCCATTACTGCCGCTACTGATGCGCTTGGTGCACAGCTTCGGTTGTCTTACATGTGTGTGTGCACATCCTCAGTGTGTTTTTGCTTCTGCAGGGAACAAAAACACACTGAAATCTCGCGAGAGGATGTGCATGCGTGAGAGATTTCAGCTATTTTTTTTGCTGAAATTGCCAAAATCTCATACACACACGCATCCCTTCATGAGATTTTGCTTCTGCACATGTGCACGAAGCAAAAAAATACAAAAAATTGGAGTAAAAAAATGGCAGCTTCCATAGGACTACCACCAGAGTGGTTGTGCGCAAATTGTGCAATCTGGCACCTGCTACCAGTGTACAGTCCTCTATTGCACTGGTAGCCACCCACTACGGGACCTGGCCCACGGGACCACTCTGGAAACATCGGCCCATGGTGATGCTGCCAATGAAAATGGAGTTCTGCCCTCCCGAGCTCCAGTTTTGCTGGCAGAATGTTCAGTGTTCCCTCTAATTTTTTGGGGGGGGGGGGGGCGGAAAAGTATATAAATCAATAAATCAATAAATAAACAAACAAACAAATAAAACCACCCTGTTTTGCCTCAGATAATTTCAAAATAAAATACTGTACTGTGTGTCTATAACAGTGAGCTCATAATAGAGCAACTCTATCAATATCAAAATGCCACTTAAATAGTTGAGCTAGTTTCAAACTAGATTTTGATTTTCTTTCTCTCTTCCTTACTCCCATTCTTTTTCTTTCTCTTTTCCTTCCTCTCTTTTTTCTATCTGTTTCTCTCTCTTCCTCTCTTCCTCTCTCTCTCCTTCCCTCTCACTCTTTCCCTCTCGGCTTCTGGGCAGGTTTGGAAAACTCTGAGTTGATGTTGATTTTTAAGTGAGCGATTGCTCACTGCTCAGCTTAGAGGGAACTATGAGAGTGTTGCAGGAGGCCATCTCAGTCATAAACAGAGCTCGGGAGCCCATTTTCACTGGTAGAGCATTCGGGCCAACAAAAGCGCCCGACACGAGTGATGTTGAGCTATACACGCCACCCTGACCACGCCCACCCTGGCCCCCCAAGGTCAAAAATAATCCTGATGCGTCCCTCAATGAAATTAAGTTTCATATGTGGTGGTTGTGCCCTGAAGCAAGAGGTTACTGGAAAAAAGTACACAACTGGATACAACAAATCACAGAAAGAACAATAGAACATATCCTGGAATTTTATTTGTTGGGAATAATAAGAAAACAGCATCCAAAAAACATATAATATTTACTGCAGCAAGAATTGCACGCACCCAATATTGGAAGGACAACAAAACTCCACCTGAAAATGTGTTGATTGACAAAATATACAGGTGTGCTGAGATGGATATATTGACTATTGAACTTAAAGGACAAAATAAATTGGACTATTATGAAATATGGACTAAATGGTACGATTGGACTAAAAAAAAGGAAAGACTGTGAGACAATGTGACACGAGGACAATGATATGAGTATGTAAACTTGAAATATTGTATATTAACAAATAATAACAATGTATGAATTTGGGTGTAGATTTGTATTAAAGTAACATGTTTAAAGATTAAAAAAAACAATGAAAAAATTAAAATGAAATTAAGGTTGACACCCCTGGTGTAGAACATTGAGATACATGTTTGTGAGAAGAGTTGTGAGTCAATGTCACTAACTAAGAACTGCGCACGACAGGGCTCTGAATCCTATCCAAATACCAAGGCGCACAGCTGGTACACCCAGAATTTGTCATCAGTTCTTGGAATACCAGGTGTGGTGGGTGAGAATTTTAGGGTTTGCAACACCCAAGAGATTTTTCATCATTACTGGTTGAAGAAACTTCAAAGGGTCATTCCGAGTAGAGTGATTCATTCAGCGGCTTAAGCTGGTTAAGTTGGGTTGCAGGTATTTTTCTGGGCAGTAATTGGTAGTGATTTTTTTGCTCAGGTGCCAAAAGGGCATGCATCCACGTGATGGCGCAATGGCGCATGCTCACAGCAATAATGCAATGTCCTCCCCTCATGCATGTGCACACAACAGTCCGTCCCCCCTCTGGCATTTCCAACTTCTGTTTAGCCTTTTGGGCCATTTTTTGCCATCCACAAGCTCTGGAAGCTTTTCTGAAGCCTGGGGAAGGTAAAAAACAGCCCAAAAGGTGAAAACAGCCTCCCCCACCCTCCTGAAGGCAGAAAATCAGGTGACTACTGCATGCATGCATGCAGGAGTTGACACAGGGCAAAGCCTTGCGTACCTTCAGATATGGCTCTGTGTGCCACCTGTGGCACCCATGCCATAGGTTCGCCATCACTGGTGTAGATTTTCCTGCCTGAGCAAGGAGTTGGACTGGAAGACCTCTAAGTTTCCTTCCAATTCTGTTCTTCTGCCAAGGCAGGTCCCTTCCAAACTTAGAAAGGGGCTAAGAAGTAGATACATGCCAGAATGGAGGTTGGTCAGCAGTGGTGAGATTAGCAGTGAAAAAACTTGTTGCTTTAAAGTAGGGGTGTCAAACTCAAGGCCTGGGGGACAGATCTGGCCCGCAGGGTCACCTGTGGTGCCTCCGCCAGTGGAAACTGAGCTTGGGAGGGCTGTGGGCTGCCCTCTGGAGCTCCATTTTCGCTGGCAGAGAGTTGCAGGAGGCCATCACAACCAAAAATGGAGCTCTGGAGCCCATTTCCACTGGCAGAGCACTTGAGCGTCCTTGACACGAATGATGTCGAGCTAGCCACCCCCACCCCGGCCACCCCCATAGTCAAACAGAACCCAGATGCCGCCCCTCTGCTTTACATGATATGAAGAAGTACTTGATTAAATGGATATACCCTGTATGTTGCCATCTTTATTTTATTAGTTTTATCCTGCCTTATTTATAAATAACTCAAATCGGCAAACATGCTTAATACGCCTCCCCCTCCTCCTATTTTCTCCACAACAACCCAGTGAGGTGGGTAGAGTTGAAAGAGAGTAACTGGACAAGACACCCCACCAGTTTTCATGTCTAAGGCAAGACTTGAACTCATGGCCTCCTGTTTTCTAACCTGGTGCCTTCATCACTAGACCAAACTGGCTCAGGTCATAGGGTTTTTTGACAACTGGTTCATTGATTTTATATCCAGAATTTTTCTTTTTAAAGGATCTTGTAATAAGAAAATACAAAATTGTAAGAGATACTTTTATTGTGTTACAAAGCAAAATTTAAAAGACACAGAGAGAGCGAGAGAGAGAGCTGGATACTTGTGCTTTCATACGAAACTGAACTCCTTAGCATGGAGTAGAATGTCTAAGCTCTCAGCACACAGGCGGGATGATTCATGCCCTGGCTACGCCCACTGGCACTTGGAACAGAGTTCTTTTCAGGTGGGGAGGGGGAGTAGAACGTTTAACTCCTTTGCATCAGAGCATCTTAATAATAATATAAGAAATAACTAATGATCTGATGGTCACTTCAAACAATTCTTTCTTAGCAAGCACCTAGAAGCTGAGAGGAACATATGTGCCAAGTGTCATGTTTGTAGGCTTTACGGTTCTGGAGATTTCGTGATGATGCGTGATTGGTATTTTGCTTTTATATAGAAAGATAGCCATCACCTTGACTTTGTAAATTGATCCAGCCGGGCAACCCAGCTTAGTAGGAACGTTGGTTTTAAAACAAAGTTAGGTAAAGGGTTGAAAACATTCTTGAGGGAGAAGTGGCTCAACACGGTGAAATATCTGGTTTGCTGTGCCAAAACACACCGAGCAGTTTCTGACTATAGTACACACTTTTTTTTTCTGTAAGAGCGACTCAATTGGGAATTGCTGGCCCAATTAGTTGCTTGCGGGAGTATTCTCTGTCACCAAGGGATGCAGAAAAATCCCTGCTGGCAAGCTATGTTCTCTCTCTGTAATTCATTATAAGCAAATAAACAGAAGTGCACTGGAAGGAGGTCTTACATTCAGGATTAACCCTTTAGTCGTTCAAGAATACAGGAGCCTGGCTGGCAGGAACTAGAGACTGACAGATCCTCTTCCAAACCTCAAGAAACCTCTGAGCGAGTGTGGTTTTCAGGCGGAAGGGCAGAATTCGAACAGAGGGCCTTGGGTCATACAGAGGAGAAATGATTCTGTTTTCTTAGCCACCGGTTCTTCCTTGCCACCTTTTAGGTCAGTGTTTCTCAATCTTGGAAACTTGAAAGTGTGTGGGACTTCTGGGAACTGAAATCCAGGCATCTTCAAGTTGAGAAATAATGTTCTAGATTCTCATCTAATGCATCACTTACTGGATTTTTCTTTTTTTTTCTTACTCTCTCCTTTTTTTTTCTTTCTTTCTTTCTTTCTCCTTTCTCTCTTTCCTCTTTCTTTCTCTTTTCTTCCTTCCTTTTTTCTTTCTTTTCTTCCTTCCTTCCTTTTCTTTCTTTCCCTTTCTTTCCTTCCTTCCTTCTTTCCTTTCCCCCTTTCCTTTCCTTTCGTCTCTTATCCTTCCTTCCTTCCTTCTTCTATTCTTTTTCTTTCTTTCCTTCCTGTCTTTTATCTTTTATTTTCCTTTCCATTCCATTTTTTCCATACACTCCAACTATAATTTAATTTGGAAATACTGTACAGTTAAATCCTATGTAGATTTTACTTCCAACACTTCTGGAAAAAAATAGCAACCTCTGCTTACTTTCACAACTTACATATATATATTTTAAAAAGTTTGAAAGTTGGCAGGGAATGCATCTCCCAGTTATGCATACAAACTGAACTCAACACCCTCGCGAGGCTCCGACCCAGGGGTTTAATTTTCTCCAAAGCCGTTCACGCAATGCTGCTCTGGTGGCGTCACCAAAGCCAGCAGCAGCCTAGCAGAAACCCTGCAGAGACTCAAAAGAGAGATCTTGGCTTTTGCTCCAAAGTCTGCAGCTCCAATCTGGCTCGATTAACTTAAATGAACTTGAGGCAGAAGGCCGATTTAGCACAATCAATGGACGAGTAAAGGAAAGCAAGCCACTGGGTCCATTTAAAAAGAAACTTCATAATACTCCTTGACTTAGGCCCGCAATTATAGAGCCGGGGTGGCGCAGCAGGTAGAGTGCAGTACTCAGGCCACTGAAGGTGACTGTAGATTTGCATGTCAGCAGTTCAAATCTCATCACCGGCTCAAGGTTGACTCAGCCTTCCATCCTTCCAAGGTGGGTGAAATGAGGACCTGGATTGTGGGGGCAATAGGCTGGCTCTGTTAAAAAGTGCTATTGCTAACATGTTGTAAGCCGCCCCGAGTCTTGATACAGAAAGAAAGAACCTAACTCAACATTCACTCAAATCTGGTCAACGTTCAAACTTTTAAGCTTCCTGTTCAATTAAAAAAAAAATTACAGAGCATTTATTTATTTATTTATTCATTTGTCCAATACACAAATACATAGGAAGAAAAATAGACATGTAGTAATATATATAAGGGTAAAGTGAACTTAGAGGAGAGGATATATGAAAGAAAGAAAATATATATGATAAGTGAGAGAAAGAAAAGACAATTGGACAGGGGACGAAAGGCACACCAGTGCACTTATGTACGCCCCTTACTGGCCTCTTAGGAACCTGGAGAGGTCAATCGTGAAGAGTCTAAGGGAGAAATGTTGGGGGTTAGGGTAATGAGTTCCACGCTTCGATAACTCGATTGTTGAAATCATATTTTTTACAGTCAAGTTTGGAGCGGTTCGTATTAAGTTTGAATCTGTTGCGTGCTCTTGTGTTGTTGCGGTTGAAGCTGCAATCTTTGCATGCAATCTGCTTCTGGAGGACTGACGCAAGGCAGGAGAAAGCGCACCCGAATTATTGCAGTTTGGTTCTTCCCGATGCACAGAAATCCTCTGAGCATCTCGTTCCTTCGTCCCGTCTCCTGCCTTGGCTGGAGAGTGCGGGGGGGGGGGGGCACAGCGGTGGGGAGAATGACCAAGAGCTCCCACAGAGGCTGTGCACTCGGCAAAGTTGATGCTGGTGCCAGTCCAGACCAAATTCACTAACAGGGCCATTTCTGGGTCTCAGTTAGCACAACAGCATCTCTGGACATAATAATAATAATTTATTAGATTTGTATGCCGCCCCTCTCTGAGAACTCGGGGCGGCTCACAACAATAATAACAATTTTTATTTATTTATTTATTTTATTTATTTATTTTGTCCAATACATATTGAAGAGGATAGACATGAAGTATTATATATAAAGAAAAGATCTAAAAGTAGAGGAGAAGATATATGAAAGGAAGAAAAGATATATGATATATGAGATAGAATAGAATAGAATAGAATTTTTATTGGCCAAGTGTGATTGGACACACAAGGAATTTGTCTTGGTGCATATGCTCTCAGCGTCCATAAAATAAGATATACATTTGTCAAGAATCATGTGGTACGACACTTAATGATTGTCATAGGGGTCAAATAAGCAATGAAGAAGCAATATTAATAAAAATCTTAGGATATAAGCAACAAGTTACAGTCATACAGTCAACATGGGAGGAAATGGGTGAAAGGAATGATGAGAAAAACTAGTAGAAGTGCAGATTTAGTAGAAAGTCTGACAGTGTTGAGGGAGTTATTTGTTTAGTAGAGTGATGGCGTTCAGAAAAAAACTGTTCTTGTGTCTAGTTGTCTTGGTGTGCAGTGCTCTGTAGCGACGTTTTGAGGGTAGGAGTTGAAACAATTTGTGTCCAGGATGTGAGGGGTCAGTAAATATTTTCCCCACCCTCTTTTTGACTCGTGCAGTATACAGTATACAGAGACAATTGGACAGGGGACGAAAGGCAGGCTAGTGCACTTATGTACGCCCCAAATCCAATATCTAAAAGCAATTAAAAAACCCTTATTAATAATCACACAACCCAAACAAACCATACATAAAACAGTAGTTAGGGGAGGTGTCAATTTCCCCATGCCTGGCGGCAAAGGTGAGTTTTCAACAACTTACAAAAGGCAAGGAGGGTAGGGGCGGTTCTGACATCTGTTTTTTGTTCCTCGATAGGGTGACAACCCCCCCTTTCTTTTGTCAATGAGCGTTGCCTTGCACGAACACCTGTTTTCGTGACATTCAGACTTGCTGAGAAGCATCCTGCAAAGTGCATTCACTGCAGGCCACAGGGGGTAAGCGCCAAAGGAAAAGAAACCACCAGCACAGCACTTCTGAAGCCCGAAACGGAACAGCTGAGCTGTCCTGCAGCCGCTGCCTCAACGCTCTCCAAGCCAGAGTCCCTGGAGAAGCGCTGGATCTGCTGCTATTCCGACTGCACCGAGCCCGACATTAAGCCTGACATTCCAGGGCAAGGCTCGGCTGCGCGCCCGGGACATTCCAAAATACGTTCTGCTAACATCTCCTCCGGAGAAGGAAGCTCCGAATGCAGGAGTATCTAAGGTCAAGGGGCATTCGAGACCTCCCTCTGTGTCTTTTTTTGAGGTGCCCACAAGTGTCCTGAAAGAGGAGGACATGGCAGCGTGTCATGCACGGAGCTCCTTTTTTTTTTTTTGCAAAGCATTGAGGTCTCTTCTGTGCCGGGTCTAACGGGAGGGGGCACGATAAAAGAGAGTTGGGGGAGGGAGGAAATGCAGAAAGATCTTGACAGTGGGACCCTTGGCGCCCTCTGAGCTTGGCTGCTTTCTTGCAGACGTTTCATCACCCAACTAGGGAACATTATCAGTGGAAGAGAGGAGGAGGAGGAGGAGGAGGAGGAGGAGGAGGAGGAGGAGGAGGAGGAGGAGGAGGAGGAGGAGGAGGAGGAGGAAGAGAAAAAAATTGTGGAGCCCTTGGTGCTCTCTGAGCTTGGTTGTTTTCTTCAGATGTTTCATCACCCAGCTAGGTAACGTCATCACTACTAGAAGAGGATGCACTGTGGGAAGAGGAGGAGGAGGAGAATAAGGAAGAAGCCTGCTTGGTCCTCAGTGTTGAGTTTGGCTGTTTTCTTGCAGACGCTTCATTAGCTAAATAGATAACATCATTAGCGTTAGAAGAGGGTAGGGTTTGAGAGGAGAAGGAAGCCTATAGGTAACATCATCTGAGCTAGAAGGGGATGTGGTTTATGAGGAAGAGAAGGAGGAGGCCTGTTGGGTCCTTTGTGCTCTCTGAGCTTGGTTGTTTTCTTTCATTATCCCAATAAGTAACATAGCAATAGCAATAAGACCTATACTCAGCGACCGATTAGGTCTCACAGAGTTGGCCTTCTCCGGGTCCTGTCGACTAAACAATGTCGTCTGGCAGGTCCCAGGGGAAGAGCCTTCTCTGCAGCGGCCCCGACTCTCTGGAACCAGCTCCCCGCGGAGATTAGAACTGCCCCCACCCTCCTTGCCTTCCATAAACTTCTTAAATTTCACCTCTGCCGTCAGGCATGGGGGAATTGAGGCATCCCCCCCCCCAGGCCTATACAATTTATGTATACACTGTAGTATGTTTGTGTGTATGTCTGCTTTAATAATGGGGTTTTTTAATGTTTTAAAAAATTTATTAGATTTGTTATGAATTGTTTTATTGTATGCTGTGAGCTGCCCCGAGTCTACAGAGAGGGGCGGCATACAAATCTAATAAATAAATAAATAAATAAATAAATACATACATACATACATACATACATACATACATACATACATACATACATACATACATACATACATACATACACCACTTTATTGTCCTTTGCAGCCCTCTCTAAAGTGGTTTTACAATGTCAGCCTACTGTCCCCAATCATTTGGGTCCTAATTTTCCCCATCTCGGAAGGAAGGTTGAATCAACCTGGAGCCTGGGATTTGAACTGCCAAATTGCAGGCAGCCCATAGACAGGAGAAATTCATCATTGTGCCACCGAGGCTCACCATCTGTGCTAGAAGGGAGAAGGGTCCGCTTTCGGTTTATATGCAAGCATTATGCTGTCCTTATTTAAGGCACATTTCCAAGCCGTGCACAGGCGTGCAAGCCACGTTCACGAGCAAAGCGCATGCGTGGAAGGCCGTGCGCACGCCTGCACTCACATTCGCAAAACGTTGGGGAAACTTAAGTGAATACCAACCCTGCTGGACTAGGTGAACAGAGGTCTTCAAACTTGGCACATTTAAGACTTGTGGACTTCGACTCCCAGAATTCTGGGAGTCGAAGTCCACAAGTCTTAAACTTGCCAAGTTTGGGGACCCTTGATACAGAACCTTCCAATGTTTTCACTCAGAAGCTCCCCCGTTATTTATTATTTATTTATTGGACTTTTATGCCGCCCCTCTCCAAGGACCTGCACTGCAGGTTTTGGGGCTGCAAGAATTCTGGAGACCTCCTGCTATTCCCTGCTGCTTTCCTAAGGCAAGCGGCTGGGAGGATGGAGAGCCTGCAGTGTGTGCTGCCATCTAATGGGCACAACAGATATGACAACTTTCGACTCCAGCTGGTGGGCAGGAAGCATCTTTTCTCCCTCAAGTCGAAAAGGAGGCTGGCCAGCCCTCGGCTTACAAAAGTTCATTTAGTGACCGTTCAAAACACACAACAGCACTGAAAAAAAGGGACTTGTGTCCGCTTTGTCGCACCTAACAACGTTGCAGCCTCCCTGTGGTCATGTGATTAAAATGAGAGATGCTTGGCAACCAACTCATAGTTGCAACAATGGCAGTGTCTTGCGTGTTATGTGATTTCCTTTTGCAATCTTCTGACAAGCAAAGTCAACGGGGAAGCTGGATTCATTAAATGACCATGTGACTAACTTAACCAGCTGGAGTGACTCGCTAAACAACCGTCGCGAGAAATGGGCTTGAATCAGAGTTTAGGATGGGAAATGCCTTTTAATTGTGACTTACAGACCATAAAGGACCTCTATTTGCTAGGCAGATTCCAAGAGTCACGCTTCCATGTTATTTAAAATCATGCTCCACCAAGAACAAGGTGCAATGAATGGCACAAGGTTTCTAAATCCAATCTGGGTCACCCAGGCTCTCCTTAAAATAAAATTAACACTTGATGCTAATCTATCTATATATACAAGCAAAATACCACTCAAACATCATCACGAAATCTCCAGAACCGTAAAACCTACAAGCTTGAAACTTGGCACATATGTTCTTCTTGGTTCCTAGATGCTCGTAAGAAAGGATTTTTCGAAATGACCATCAGAGGAATTCAGAACTTTTTTGGACAGGCATTTAAACTAGGTAAAGGGGACAGAGATGTAACTGATGTGGGTGATTTCTGTCCCCGACCAATGAGGATAAAGCAGTTTTTGGAAGCTTATGAAAAGGGAGCTGCAAATAATATAGATGTAGTTGTTGATGATAAGGGGCAAACTAATAACGAAAATAATGTTCTTCGGGTAATGTGCACAAATGCTCGAAGCTTGAGCAACAAGCTCTGTGAATTAATGGCCATAATATCTAGAGATAATTTGGACCTGGTTGCCATAACTGAGACATGGTTTAAGGATTCTAATGAATGGGAAATATCCATACCAGGATATACACTGTATAGGAAGGATAGAATAGAGAGAAGGGGAGGTGGAGTAGCCATTTATATTAAAGAAAGTCTAAAAACAACACTAATTCAAAATACGTGTCAAGATCTAGAGACTCTCTGGATTTGCATGCAAAATAAAGAAGGTTCTGTCATTAGAATTGGGGTGATCTATAGGCCTCCAGGGCAATCCGAGGAATATGACAACAAGATGGTGGATGAAATTACCCAAATGGCAGTAAAGGGAGATATTGTGGTTATGGGTGATTTCAACATGCCTGATGTTGACTGGAATATCCCCAGTGCCCTTACATGCAAAAGTAAGAATATAGTAGAGGCCTTTACAGGAGCAGCTCTGGCACAGCTGGTTAAGACACCAACTAGAGGGGAGAATATTCTAGATTTAGTTTTTACGAATGGGAATTGGGTTTCAGATGTCAAGGTGGGAGAAAATTTAGGTTGCAGTGACCATCTATGTTTGTGGTTTGATGTAAAAACTCATTGTGAGCAATCCTATAATGCAACCAAAGTATTGGATTTCAGAAAAACAAATTTTAATGCAATGGGAGAATATTTAGATAATGAATTAAAGGGGAGGGATAAAATGGCAGGAGCGAGCATCCAGTGGACTGTATTAAAAAAGGCCATCTTAAAAGCCACTGGACTGTATGTAAGACAAATAACTAAAGGTAAAAGGAAGAAGAAACCGCTATGGTTTAGCAATGATGTAAGGGCTATAGTCAATGAAAAAAAGGCTGCCTATAGGAGGTATAAAGAGTCTGGAAGTATAGCTGATAGGGAGGTATATAAAATGAGACAGAAGGAGGCGAAACAGATAATATATGCTGCTAAAGCCTCAAAAGAGGAAGAAATTGCCAAATCTGTAAAGAAGGGGGATAAAACCTTCTTCAGATATATTAATGATAAGAAGAAGAAAAACTGCGGCATCACGAAGCTTAGTACCGGGAATAATACATGCATTAATGGGAATAAGGAGATCGCTGACCATTTCAATAGCTACTTCTGTTCAGTTTTCTCAAAAGACACCTTACAAAATAATACTATAGAGGGATATAGCATTGCTTCCAGCTGTACGGATTCAGCTCCAGTGATCTTAGAAGCCGATGTCTTAGAAGAACTTGAACGATTAAAGATAAATAAGGCAATGGGTCCAGATGGCATCCACCCCAGAGTTCTTAAAGAACTCAGATCTGTCATTGCTACCCCCCTGACTGATTTGTTTAACCAATCCTTGTTAACAGGAGAAGTTCCTGAGGATTGGAGAATGGCCAGTGTTGTGCCTATTCACAAGAAGGGCAGTAGAGAAGAAGCTGGTAACTACAGGCCAGTTAGCTTGACATCAGTTGTAGTTAAAATGATGGAGACTCTACTCAAAAAGAGGATAAATCAGCACCTAAAAAACAATAACTTATTAGACCCAAATCAGCATGGCTTTACTGAAGGCAAATCATGTCAGACTAATCTCATTGATTTCTTTGACTATGTCACAAAGGTGTTGGATGAAGGTGGTGCCGTGGATATTGCCTACCTGGACTTCAGCAAAGCCTTTGATACGGTTCCACATAAAGAGCTGATAGATAAATTAGTGAAGATTGGACTTAATCCCTGGATAGTTCAATGGATTTGCAGCTGGCTGAAGCGTAGACATCAGAGAGTTATTGTTAATGGCGAGTATTCTGAGCAGAGTCAGGTTACAAGCGGTGTGCCACAAGGATCTGTTCTGGGTCCTATTCTTTTTAATATATTTGTGAGTGACATAGGGGAAGGTTTGGTAGGGAAGGTTTGCCTATTTGCCGATGACTCTAAAGTGTGCAATAGGGTTGATATTCCTGGAGGCGTCTGTAATATGGTAAATGATTTAGCTTTACTAGATAAATGGTCTAAGCAATGGAAACTGCAGTTTAATGTTTCCAAATGTAAAATAATGCACTTGGGGAAAAGGAATCCTCAATCTGAGTATTGTATTGGCAGTTCAGTGTTGGCAAATACTTCAAAAGAAAAGGATTTAGGGGTAGTGATTTCTGACAGTCTCAAAATGGGTGAACAGTGCAGTCAGGCGGTAGGGAAAGCAAGTAGGATGCTTGGCTGCATAGCTAGAGGTATAACAAGCAGGAAGAGGGAGATTATGATCCCACTATATAGAATGCTGGTGAGACCACATTTGGAATATTGTGTTCAGTTCTGGAGACCTCACCTACAAAAAGATATTGACAAAATTGAACGGGTCCAAAGACGGGCTACAAGAATGGTGGAAGGTCTTAAGCATAAAACGTATCAGGAAAGACTTAATGGACTCAATTTGTATAGTCTGGAGGACAGAAGGAAAAGGGGGGACATGATCGAAACATTTAAATATATTAAAGGGTTAAATAAGGTCCAGGAGGGAAGTGTTTTTAATAGGAAAGTGAACACAAGAACAAGGGGACACAATCTGAAGTTAGTTGGGGGAAAGATCAAAAGCAATATGAGAAAATATTATTTTACTGAAAGAGTAGTAGATCCTTGGAACAAACTTCCAGCAGATGTGGTAGATAAATCCACAGTAACTGAATTTAAACATGCCTGGGATAAACATATATCCATCCTAAGATAAAATACAGAAAATAGTATAAGGGCAGACTAGATGGACCATGAGGTCTTTTTCTGCCGTCAGACTTCTATGTTTCTATGTTTCTATCATTAGTTATTTCTTATATTATTATTTACACGCTCTGATCTAAGCAGTTGGACGTTCTACTCCCCCTCCCCACCTGAAAAGAACTATGTTCCAACTGCCATTGGGCAGGCCAGCGTGTGACTCATCCGGCTTGCGGGCTGGGAGTTTAGACATTCTGCTCCATGCTAAGGAGTTGTTTTGTAGTGAAGCACGGGTCTCCAGATACTAGTTTCAAATATGTTTCTCAGCATTCAATCAGGATGGACACATTTGATGCTTAATGTTAATAACATAGCTATTATCCATTACTTTTTGTACATATGTTTTTATTACTGTTATTTCATTGCTCTAGTGGATGTTTATTTGTTTCCCCCCACCCCCCACTATTTTATATTTTAACTTTGGAGACAACAATAATTATTGTAAAATAAAAAATAGAATTAGGGGAATTGACAGTAAACATTTTGTTTGCTGCTATTCCCCCACTTCTTTCTCTAGAAAAGAATCAGCTGCAAACAAAGTATTAAATTCTTAATTTAATTCTTAAATTAAGTTCCGATCAGAATGGTTCAGAATTCCATCTTCCATTCTCGATTTTCAACTCCCAGAATTCCCCAGCCAGCCAGAAGTCCTCAAGTCACAAAGTTGCCATCGACAAAGTCAGCAGTGTGGCGTTTGTAGGCACCATGAAGAGTGACTTTACCCCCACTCCCCAGTCCTGAGGTGTGTGCAAGCTGCCACAATTAAATTTTAAAAGCTCTTGAAACATCATGTATGTCATGAGATTTTTGGCCGAAGAAAACAAGATGCTTGAGTGAATAGAGTTGATCTCTTGCAAGGTTTAATGATCTGGTGGGAGGGCCAACAATTGAAATAAAGAATCTGAGAAATGCCTGCTCGGTGACTCCAAGAGATGGAAAAGGCAAAAAAATTAATTGTCCTAATTAAAAAGTGCACAATAAAAATGATTAAGAGATTCCATGCCTATCCCAAGGGATATGGATCAAAATTCAAATTTACCTGTTGCATTTGACTGCCTCCAAGAAAAATAAAAGGGCAGAGAATTTGGGTGGAAACGGGGAGCTGCATAGTTGGTAAAACACCAGCGAGAGTAGTGTGGTGATTAGGAACTGTGGCAAAGGGATTCTTTGGGAAGAAAATGAGGCTTTTTGCAAACAGCGTCGACTTCAAAGCTGTCTTTGTGTTCGTCACAGTTCAAAAGTTCCCGATCTTGCCTCTTGCGTTTGTTGAGTAAGGTGTGATTGCCGTTTTCATCACGTTTGCCTTCGGGGAGGCCCAGAGTTCTTAAACAGGCAATTGCCGCCGCTTGTTCTGCAAGTTTCTTGGATTTTTCCCTGGGAAAGAAAGACGACGGGAATTTGATTGCTAAGAGTCTGAATTTTGATCAATTTTGTGCAAGGACTGGATGGATGGGTTACAACCAGTAATGGCCACTCCCAGAACAGTCGGGATCGTCATTCCGGCAGCGGAAATGGCGATGTGCATGCATCTGTGTGTGCCCAAGGCGCGCACGAATGTCCGGTGTGAGATTTAGCTTCTGAGCATGTGCAGCAAGCAAAATCTCATGCAAGGACACTTGCACACATGAGATTTTGGCGATTTTCAAGCTATTTTTGCTTCTGTGCATGTGCGGAAGCAAAGAAATCGGTGAAAATGGGGTTTCGCTTCTGTGCACATGTGCAGAAGGCAAATCTTGTGCTGGATGCGAGCCCAACCACCCCCAGGATCAGACCGGTAGTAGCCCCTCACCAGTGTTGGTGAACATTTTTTGGCTCGGGTACCAAAAGGGTGTACACATGCGATATTGTGCAGGTGCCCATACTCATAATGCTATACCCCCCCCCCCCCCGTGCATGCACACAGG
This sequence comes from Erythrolamprus reginae, assembly GCF_031021105.1. Taxonomy (NCBI): domain Eukaryota; kingdom Metazoa; phylum Chordata; class Lepidosauria; order Squamata; family Dipsadidae; genus Erythrolamprus; species Erythrolamprus reginae. Next base: position 22,791,379 of record NC_091958.1, on the reverse strand, counting down.
CTTCACTGAAGCCCCTGGACTTCCAGTAGGCCCACTGGGCTGTTTTTCGCTCTGGAACTCTGTGATTGGCTGCAGAGGCTTTCAGGAAATCTTTTCCAGCTGCAGAAGAAATAGGCCGAGATGTGAGAAGCCTGGCTGCAGGTGTCCAAAGCCAAAGAAGTTCCTGAAGACCTCTGACAGCGAAAGGGAGGTTGGGGGTGTCACACACGTGTACTTCTGGTTTTAGCAATTGCATGTAAATTAATCACCCGCAAGAACATCTAAGACTTGGGGACTTCAACTCCCAGAATTCTCTGGCCAGCAAGAGTTCTGGGAGTTCAAGTCCACAAGTCTTAAACTTGCCTAGGTCAGACACCCTGGTTTCACTTACCGTTGCTACTAGTTTGGAGATGTGTATGTGCATGCCACTTCTGCGCATGCGCAGATCGTCCATGACGGTGTCCAGATGGGTGGGCGGAGCTGCCCACTGCTGCTATTGGTTGGCCTGAACCAGGGTGAACCGGCAGTAACATGCCACTGTACCATAACAACATTCTGTAGCATTATCATTACTCATCTCTTTCCAAGTTGTCACAAACAACTTCACTTATAAAAACACTTCCCCAAAAGCTGCTTACCATAATGATGAGCTGTATTTTTGCCCAGCAACTGTCACCACAGAAGAGAACAGTCGATCCTGCGGTCTTTCGATCTAAAGCAAGGTGAGAAACAAAGGGGGGAGGGGTTGGAAGTCAACGCAAGCGATCCATTCCAATGGGCGTTGGGAGTGAAATGTTGGTGAAGCTATCAAATCCCCCGACAGGTGCCACATTTCCATTCGGGGCTGGGAGCAACCAGTCGCAGTTTAAAGCCAAGATCCAGAAGCTTAAGGCAGCTGGCCCACCGCATTCAAAGGGGCTTTGGGTTCTTTGGTTTTCCTGAACAGCTGCTCCTCCCAAAAACAGAGCAAACTGCTGGCGGAAAAGTTGGAGAATTTCAAAGGCAGCTTGTAGCACAAGAGGCTTGGGCCTAGTGTGTCAAGATCAGCCCCAGACACATAACAACAACAACAACAACAACAACAACAATAATTTATTAGATTTGTATGCCACCCCTCTCCGCAAACACCCCCCCCCCAACTATTTCTTGCTATTGGAGCTAAAGCTTTAAGAGGACAAGGGTTGCTTTTCAAATCAAATATTTATTGTGCTCGTAGACCAGTTTCAGGAGATCCCCTTTGAATGATGGGGGAACTGTGGATGGGTGCTCTACAGGTTCAACAGCTAGAGATAGATGATGTGGCAGAGGAAATATTTAGATTAAATAAACAGACTAAAAGTAATTTAGTAAAAAGTAAAAACGTAGTAATTATAACATGTTCTATTATATTTCAGTATATATAATACTATTTTCCCAATTTAAAAGGAGTTAGAAGTTACCAAAGAAGCATGAAAGTTTCAGCAAGAGTTGGAATTCTAAAAAGAACAAGAAATAATGGATAGATATAGAATATTTTTTAACATGGGTGGTTATTTTATTAAGTGATAGAAAAAAGAAGTAGAAATTGGGAAAATAGTATTATATATACTGAAATATAATAGAACATGTTATAATTACTATGTATACACATATGTTAGTTGAAAAGTTATGATTATGCATATTTAAATGGTAATATCACTATTAGAATTGTATGTAAAGTATATTGACCCAGACAAATACACTGTTCACCAAGCACTTATGGGTGTTAAAAAAATAAAAAGAAAATAATACATACATACATACCTACCTACATACATACATACAATCGGGTGGGTTCTAATTTACTTCACTGCTGGTTCGCTTGCTCTCACGCATGCACAGTGACAAAACATCCAAACCCCCTCCCCAAAAGGGAAAAAGCTCAAAACAAAATGGTGATGCATGCCCAGTGTTAGAAAGGTGGCTTCTGCACATGCGCAGAAGAAAAAAATTCGAGGGGGGGAAAAACCTTAAATAAATAAATTTAAAAAGGGCGGCCCCCACACACTGGCACCAACAAAACTAGTTGTGTGATATCATTGTGACATTACCAGCAGTTTGCTACCAGTTCAGCCAAACCAGTTGAAACAGGGAGGAACCCACCTCTGATCTCTCTCTCTACACACACACACACACACACACACACACACAGTTTGCCCCAAAATAAGACATCCCCAGATAATAAGCCCAATTGGACAGACAGATAGATAGATAGATGATTCCCATTGGGAAGGCATTGTTTAAAACAAATGAATTTCATCGCGCGGCATCTTACTGTTTCATAAGATGGTTGAAGCAGCTTCTCTTTCCTGCACCATTCCAGAAGATACATTTTGGGGGTAATTTGTGGGGGATATTCTCGTCTGAAGAGGGAAAAAGAAAAGAAAAATAAATAAATACTCACTGTAGGCCAGGGGCTACAATCATCTTCAACAGTCCAATCTTCTTAAAAGTTGCTGAACTTGAGAAGCCCTGATCTGTATGCAAAAGGTCATCTCAAATCTATTGACTTGCAGGTTCAGACAGGTTATATAGAACCGGTGGAGGCAATTTGAAGAAACCTGGGTTAGGGATTGGGGGTGCAAGGGTTTAAACTTGGCAAGTTTAAGACGTGTGGGCTTCAACTCCCATTCCTGAGCTAGCATGACTGGAGGAGGAATTCTGGGAGTTGAAGTCCACTAGTCTTTAAGCTGTCAAGTTTGAAGTTTGTAAAAAGTGTACATGGTGGTAAAAAGTATCCTGCTACACTGGTATTTTATTAAATAGTATATTACTACACCAATTGTTTCAGAATACTTTTTTCCTTGTTTTTTTACCTCTAAAATCTAGGTGTATCTTGTACTCTAGTGCGACTTATACTCCAAAAATATGATACGTGCAGTTTGGAGAACCGGTAAATTGCCCCACTGACTGGCCTCTCTCCTCCCCCTCCCTCCTACTTCTCAGGCTCATACACATAGAGCAAACATGAGAAGGAGGTGAGAAGCAGCTAGGTTGAACGCTAGAAGACTTGGCAGAACTTTTCTGTCGGTTCTGTGGGCGTGGCTTGGTGGGGTGGTCTTCCCCACCTCACTTTTAGTAATGTGGGGCAGCATACAAATCTAATAAATAAATAAATAAATAAATAAATAAATAAATAAATAAATAAATAAATAAATAAATAAATAAATAAATAAATAAATAAATAAATAAATAAATAAATAAATAAATGTCAGGTTGGCCATGCCCACTCAGTCACATGACCCCCATCAAGCCACACCCACCAAGTCATGCCCACAGAACCAGTGGGAGGAAAAATCTGAATGTCACCCCTGAATCAACTGTTGATCCAACCATGACTGCTTTTTAGGTTAATAATCAATCTATCAGAATAGAGCTGGAAGGGTCCGTCTTCAAAGGAAAAGCTAAGTCCAGTTGCCTTTTGAGAAAATACCTGTTGGAACAAGCATGACCTAGATCAGGGGTAGGCAAAGGTGGCTCTTCTATGACTTGTGGACTTCAACTCCCAGAATTCCTCAGCCAATCATACTGGCTCAGGAATTCTGGGAATTGAATTCCACCTGTCATAGAAGAGCCAACTTTGCTTAGCCCCTGACCTAGATGAATGAGAATCTCCAGACAAATGGAAGGTAATGAAACCTCACGGTGAAACTCATCCCCTAGCTTCATGAGAATTCAGCCAGCATGATTTTGTCACTGTAAGGACCACAATTCAAGCAAGTTGGCAGTTTAGCCGAAATCTGGTTATTTTAGTATCCAGTATGTGCAGAGAAGAGCAACCAAGAGGATTAGAGAGCTAGAGGCTAAAGCATATAAAGAACGGTTGCTGGAATTGGGTATGTCTAATCTGATGAAAAGAAGGACTAGGGCAGTGATGGCGAACCTTTTTTCCCTCAAGTGCCGAAAGAGCATGCAGGTGCGTTATTGCGCATGTGCGAGTGCCCCCACCCATAATTCAATGTCTAGGGAGGGCAAAAATAGCTTCCCCTACCCATTGGAGGTCCTCTGGAGGCTGGAAATGGCCTGTTTCCCAAGTTGTGGCGGGCCCAGTAGGCTCATGTTTTGCCCTCCCCAGGCTCCAAAGGCTTCCCTGGAGCCAGGGGAAGGTAAAAAAGTCTTCCCACATCCCTCTGGAGGCTCTCTGGAAGCCAAAAACACCCTCCCAGAGCCTCTGTGCAAGCCAAAAATCAGATGGCCGGCACACACATGTACGTTGGAGCTGAGCTAGGGCAACGGCTCGTGTGCTAGCAAATATGGCTCCGCGTGTCACCTGTGCCATAGGTTCGCCATCACTGAACTAGGGGATATATAATAGCAGTGTTCCGATATCTCAAGGGTTGCTACAAAGAAGAGGGAGTCAGGCTATTCTCCAAAGCATCCAAGGGCAGGTCAAGAAGCAATGGGTGGAAATTAATTAAGGAGAGAAGCAAACTAGAATTAAGGAGAAATTTCCTGGCAATTAACAAGCGTTCATTAGCAGTTTCCCCTAATATGGACAATTTTGGGAAGCAAAGTTTCTTCATAAAATACGAGAGAAATTAACTTTGGAGCAAACTGTGCTGTGGCTTGAGTCTAATTTGATACTGCAAGACCACACTTGTGTTATTGTGTGAATGCAACTCAATGATATATTCTGCAGCACAATGCAATTAAAATTGTGGCATAATACGATGCTTGAACACAGGCAACTGTACCTTATCAAACCAAGTTTAAACAGCCTATGGCTTAGTGTAACCCAGAAGTTCTCTCAATGTTTAGTCTCTAAAAGAAACAATAGATGCTAATGATATCACTTACTTATCAAACTTGACTGCCATTTTGATGACATCTGTATCTTCAATGTGATCATCACAATTTGGGTTCTTGACTTGTAGCGAAACCTTTTTCTTTTCCATGAAATCAGATGCTTCTTGGAAAAAACTACGCATCTCAAAAGCTTCACTAATTAAAAAAAAAATCAAATTAATTCCAGAAAATATTATTGGATTTATGGAATAGAATTTTTTATTGGCCAAGTGTGGTTGGACACATAAGGAATTTGTCTTGCTACACATGCTTTCAGTGTACATAAATGAAAAGATACATTTGTCAAGAATGATGAGGTACAACACTTATTGATAGTCCAGGTACAAATAAGCAATCCAATCATATTAACAACCAATCAATATAAATTGTAAGGATACAAGCCACAAAGTTACAGTCATACAGTCATTTGTGGGAGGAAATGGATTAATAGTAGTGCAGTAATAATAGTAGTGAATTAATTATTAAATAAAATTATGTTAAAATTATTATATTAAAATAATTATTATATAAAATAATTAATAGTATTGAAACTGGAATATATTTATATGTGCGCTTATGAACACAAACATACATACACTTTACACATCCATAAGCATACAGGTAGTCTTTGACTTAACAACAGTTCATTCAGTGACCATTCAAAGCTACACACTAAAACATGTGACTTATGATTTTTCACACTTAGGACCATTGTAGCATCTCCATGGTCACATGATCAAAATTCATACGCTTGGCAACTGGTTTGTATGTATGATGGTCGCAGTGACCCAGAGTCACATGATCAACTTTTGCGATCTTCTGATGGGCAAAGTGAATGAGGAAGCCAGATTTAACAATCAGGTTACTAACTTACCAACTTAAGGAATTCACTTAACAACTGTAGCAAGCAAAATTGTAAAATGGGGCAAGTTTCACTTAATGAATGGAAATGTTGACCTCAATTGCTGTTGTTAGTCGACAACTACATGTCTTACAAGAAGCACTGATGATATAGTAAATGGTAAAGAGGCCTCTTGGCTTTCCGATTAAAAAACCCCGAACATCAATGTTCATGTTAACATGTGTGGTTTTAATGTTTTAATGTTTTGTCTTGTTGCTTTTACTTTGTTGTAAGCTGCCTCTTATACGAGATTGGCAGCATATAAATTTAATAAACAAGCAAAGCAAGTGGCGTTCAAAAGATAATTCTTGATAATGTTACGATAACTTTTATATTACTTTGAATAGTATAAGATGAATAAGGTATGTAAGATTAAATTCCACCAGTGATATGAAGATTAGAATTATTTTAACAGAATAATGGAAGATTTTCTTCCAGCAATGGCATTTAACATACTTTAAAACAAGATGTAAACAAAAGTGCCAAAGTTTTTGCATTAAAAACTTTTAACGAATATTTTAACACATTTGCATTTTTATACTTTACACTGTTGGCTTTGTCCTGGGACACATTAATTAAAATTAAAAAAAAACATGAAAATGCCCTTACCAGATTTCCTCTAAAGACTGTGCAGAATGCAGCTTCTTTCCTTGTGTGTTTTCTAATTGGTCCCTTAACATCTGGCATAGGCAATACTTTGTATTGGTATAATGATTATCGTATCTCACTGCCTAAGGAAAACAAGATGAGTAACAACGCTTTAACAAAGGGGAAAGAAAAGTTTTACAACAAGAAAGTTCAAATAGTTCAAATTTTGGCTCAAATGTTTTGTAAAAAAAGAAGATGTCCATAATTATTTTAGACCTCATTAACAAAGCCTGGCCAGGCACCCAAACCCAATTCTTCTTCATTTCAAGAAAGGTGGATTTCCATCTCTCTTGAGTTGCAGGAAATTTTAAAATACGTGAGAAACCTGGTACTAAAACAGTCATCTTTCACTTGTATCAGAGATCTACACTAACAAACTGTGTAGCTTAGATGTGGAATAGCAGCGACTGTGAGAGGGATCTTGGAGTTGTGGTGGACAACCAACTAAATATGAGCCAGCAATGTGCAGCGGCAGCCGAAAAAGCCAATGCAATTCTAAGTTGCATGAACAGAGAGATACAATCTAGGACTAGGGAGGTACTCATATCACTCTATAAAGCCCGAGTTAGACCACACCTAGAATACTGCATCCAGTTTTGGTCACCACACTACAAAAAAGACATTGAAACTCTATAGAAAGTGCAGAAGAGAGCAACCAGGATGATAAGGAGACTGGAAATTAAAACATACAAAGAGCAGTTGCAGGAACTGGGCATGTCTAGCGAAGAGAAGGACCAGGGGTGACATGATATCAGTGTTCCTATATTGCAGGGGCTGCCACAGAGAGGAGGGAGTCAGACTGTTCTCCAAAGCACCAGAGGGCCAAACAAGGAATAATGGATGGAAATTGAACAAGGAAAGATTCAACCTGGGAATAAGGAGAAGCTTTCTGATAGTGAAAGCGACCAACCAGTGGAACAGCTTGCCTGCAGAGTTTGTGAGAGCTCCAACACAGCTAGAATTCTGAGAGTTGAAGTCCACAAGTCTTAAAGTTGCCAGGTTTGAAGACCTCTGTCCTAATGTCTAAACCACAGTAGCTTCCATATGGAAGTTTGACAACCACAGTGTTACTAATTTAACAGCTGCAGTGATATTACCTTCACAAACATGGTAAGAAAAGTTATAAAAATGGGCCAAAAACTCACATAACAAATGTCTCACTAAAAAATATAAATGTTGGGCTCAGTTGTAGTTGTTAAGTACCAGTATAGGGCTGCAGAATCTACAGTCCATGGTTTAATATTACTTCAAACACAGACATAATTACATTTTTTTAAGGGACCACTATCAAGAATGCATACGTATTTGATATATTCCAGCATGACATCCTTCAGGGGCAAAAGTCCCTCCTTCCTGAATACAGAAGGGTTCCACATGGCCGCCCGGGCCACCATTACGGAAGATGCCGAGGTTGCCTCCTGGAAGATCCGAAGGTCAGAATGGGCTTTGACGAAATCCTGAGATCCTCCACTGAAATAAGAGGATAATTCGCATTAGCAGAAGCAGTGCGTGAACGCGATGCAGATGGCAGGTTAGATCTTGTGCCTATGAAGAGTCTTACTTATCCAGGTCACAGTTGTATCAAAAGTGGTTTTTATTTTGAAAAGGGGGTGGTTATTTTATTTTAGAGGAAAAATAAAGGTTTTTCGCTTCCTATCCTGGGAGGTGCATCAGTTGTATCAGATGCTGGAGGAGAGTTATTGAGAGTTGAGATTAGCACAGGAAGCAAAATCTCGTTGGATGCAGGTATGATTGATATTTCGGCAATTTTTTTGCTTCCGTGCATGTGCAGAAGCAAAAAAATTGCTGAAATCTCACTCACACGTGTGTCCCTTCAGGAGATTTTACTTCCTGCGCATGCTCAGAAGCAAAATCTCGCTGGGACGTGCACGCACGCCAGAAACCCAAAGCTGCGCACGCAGCTCCAGTTTTACTTCCGGTGCGACATTCTCATCCGTACTGGTAGGAACCCAATACTGGCACAGAGGTAGAAAACAAGAAAATGGCGACGTCTTATCAAATGGCGCCCATTATCACCCCTACTTTTCATAACAGCTGAAGAAATTTTGTTAAACAGGATTAAAGGTAACAATGAGATACAGAGCATCAGAATTAAAGACCAGGAATACAAGGTCCAGGCATATGCTGACGATATGGTATTCTTTTTCGAAGACCCATCAGAATCCGGGTTGAAATTACTTAGGGATATAGAAAAATATGGCTAAAGAAAATCTACATAGTTTCCAAAGAAGTTATAGACTGATCCTGTACTCGCCTATATTTTAATATGCATTTTTTTTCTTTCTGTTTTTTTTTTCCTTTTCTTCTTTTTCTTTCTGTGTATTATAGTTATATTTGTAAATAAAAAAAAGAAAAAAAGAAAAAAGAAAAATATGGGTAGTTTTCGGGGTTAAAAATTAATAAACAAAAAACTAAAATCATGACTAAAAACATGACCCAAAAAGATAATATAGAATTGGAGAAAATCTTAAATGTGCAAGTAACAAAAAATATCAAATATTTGGGCTTAAATTTAACAAATAAAATTTCATTGATCAAAAAAGACAACTATGACAAACTATTTGTAGAGACAAAGACAACTTTAGAAAAATGGGGAAATCTTCAATTATCTTTTTTAGGAAGAATTGCGGCAAAAAAAAAAGGAAAAAAAAGAAAATGGCGACGTCTGGGAGGATGGGGCGGAGCCTCGTGCTGCCATCACTTCTGGTTCTCTGAACTACCAGCGGGTGCTGCTACTAGTATACCTGGAACAGGCCCTGGTCAAGGACTACCTACTATATTTTTCGGAGTATAAGACGCACCTTAGTTTTGGAGGAGGAAAATGGGGGTGGGGTGGGGTGGAGGATTCTGCCTACCAGATATTCATCTGGCTAGTCCTTAGTTTAGTCAGCTTCAGGATATTAGTTTGCTGGTTTTGAGCCCATGCGCTTGCTTTTCATCCCCGGCTGGGGATAAAAAAAGTTATTAAAACGCTTCACCTATCTCTTTCTTCAGAGAGAGAAACAATGACAAAAGGGAAGATCACTTCGCTAGCAAAGCACAGAAGATCGCTTGTTAGGGCTGAAAAAAAAGGCAGAAGATCGCTTGCTAGCAGAGCACGGAAGATTGTAGTCATTAGGGCTGAAAAAAGGCTCAGCTGAGTGTCGGAGGGAACAGCAATGAAAGAACCAGGCAAAGGGAAGATCACTTAGCTAAGAAAGCACAGAAAATTGTGTTAGCACCTCGTTAGGGCTGAAAAAATATCCTAGTAAAAGCTACATTTGTAGTATAAGCTATACCTACATTTTCAGCCTCTTTTAGGGGAGGAAAAGGTGCGGCTTATGCTCCGAAAAATACAATATATAGCAGTTGTCCAAAGCTCTGCCAACTGCAGATGAAGCAACATTTATGCTCACAATGCACTTTATCAATCCGTGCAGCTTGTTGGCACCAAACATTGGACCTTCCTGCCTTCGAGTGAATTGGTTCTACTTACTTGGCTATCACTGGGATAGAAACCGCCTTGGAGATGGCCTTGATGATGTCGCAATGGACAGGATGGTGAGGCCTCTCTTCTTTCTTCCTTCAGAAAGGAAAAGATCAGGGATTAGCAAGAAGGCTGCGTCAACCTTGAGCCGGTTAGAATTGAACTCCTGGCAGCAGGCAGTTAGTCCGAAACCGTTTTGGGCCTTGGATCTTCAGGCCTGCCACACTTAAATGCTGTAGGAAAGTGGGAGGGAGGATTGCATGGAGTTGTAGAGATATTTAGCCATAACCACATTCTTTTCTCTGAGAGTCAAGGATATTCAGCCTGCCCTTGGAGAGGCATAATTAGGAGGCATCCTTATCACCTTGAGGTTCGACTACTGCAATGCTCTTTACATGGGGCTACCTTTGAAGAGTGTTCGAAAACTGTAGGTAGTACAGAACGCAGCGTCGTGAGCAATCATGGGCCTCCCAAGACATGCCCATGTCTCTACAGCACTCCGCGAGCTGTACTGGCTGCCATTAGTCTCCGAACACAATTCAAAGTGTTGGTTATGATCTATAAAGCCCTACATGGCATCGGACCAGATTACTTACGGGACCGTCTTCTGCCTCGTACATCCCAGCGGCTGGTCAGGACCCACAGAGTTGGCCTTCTCCAGATCCCATCAGCCAGACAATGTTGTCTGGCGGGGCTTAGGGGAAGAGCCTTCTCTGTGGCAGCCCCGGGCCTATGGAACAAGCTCCCCCCAGAGAGGCACACTGCCCCCACTCTCCCTGCCTTGCATACAGTTTTAAAGACCCACCACTGCCAGCAGGCTTGGGACCAGTGAAATTTTAATATCTTGCCCTGCCCAATGAATGAATACATGATGCATGAATGTTTGTTTAATTTTTAACTATGGGGATTTTTAGATTGTAATTTTACTTAGATTTCTAACCTGTTTATGTTACCTTTGTTGTAAACCGCCCTGAATCTCAGAAGGACAGCATAGAAATCAATCAAACAAAAAAACAAACAAATAAATAAATCTCCAGTTGGAACGGTGCATTGATTAGACCATGTGATGGATACGTGGGTTCTGGGGCAGGGACTTGGACTTGGGACTTTCTTTTTGATGGGGAAAACCTGGAAGCTTTCAGATCTGGGTTTCCCCAGATGTACCAATATCACTTCTCTAATAAAAGTGGAATTCTGAAGAATGCTTAGTCTCGGAGTGCTTTTACAGCCCTCTCTAAGTGCTTTACAGAATCAGCCTATTGCCCCCAACAATCTGGGTCCTCATTTGACCCACCTCGGAAGGATGGAAGGCTGAGTCAACCTTGAGCCAGTGGTGAGATTTAAACTGCTGAACTACAGCTAGCACTTTGCTGAAGTATCCTGCAATGCTGCACTCTAACCACTGCGCCACCCCGGCTTATGTCCTTATGATGTAGGACTCACAAGATTTTTTTTTTCTTTTCAGAACGAGAATTACTTTACCTTCCATGAACGGCAATGGCAGTCACTCCAGCCTGCTCTATCCTCTTTACCAATCTTAGCGTTTCTTCTTCCTGAAAATGGTGTGGGGGAAAAAAAAATTCAGCACTCACCCAAAGATTGCTACTTATTTCACAAATAAGCACGCAAAATCTCTTCTTTGGGGGGGGGAGGGGTGCAGGGGAGGCAAAAAGCTGTTGTTGACTTTGGGATGGTGGCCAGTTGGTGTCGCCCATGAGTTGGACTTGCCCAATGCATGCACCAACACCAGCAGATGACATGGCTCCCCAAGTCAACAGAGACTGTGAAAACTTTTGCATCTCATTTGGAAATCAAGGACCCAGAGTATGGAAGAAGAATGGAGTGACACACACCGCAAGAGGCTTGAGCTCAAAATGTGAAGTTTCCACAGTTTGTGTTGATTTCCACAGTCTGTGTCATCTGCTGGTGTTGGTCCACTGTGCCTCATTAAGTCCAGAGTCAATGCAGCCGTCTACCAGGAGATTTTGGAGGACTTCATGCTTCCTTCCACAGACAAGATTTATGGGGATGCTGACTTCAATTTTCCAGCAGGACTTGGCACCTGCCCACACTGCCAAAAGCACCACAATCTGGTTCAATGACCGTGCTTGATTGGCCAGCAAATTCACCTGACCTGAACCCCATAGAGATTCTATGGGGCATTGTCAAGAGAAAGATGAGAGACATGAGACTGAACAGTGCAGAAGAGCTGAAGGCCGCTATTGAAGCATCCTGGTCTTCCATAGCACCTCAGTAGTGCCACAGGCTGATAGCTTCCATGCCATGCCACATTGAGGCAGCAATTGCTGCAAAAGGGGCCCAAACCAAGTATTGGTCCAATATTGTTCTATGTACAATCCTTGTTTTATTGATTGCATGTAATATTCTAATTTTCTGAGATGGTGGATTTGGGGTTTTCACGAGCTGTACCCCATAATCATCACAATTATGAAAAATCACGGCTTGAACTATCTTGCCTTGTGTGTTATGAATCTCTCTCATATACTACGTTTCACCTTTTAAGTTGCATTACTGAAATAAATGAAGTTTTGCACGATATTCTAATTTTTCCAGTTTTACATGTGATATCTGAAATGTTGCAATACATTCTTACCGATGACAAAATTCGGATTTTGCAGGTGACTGGCTTAGATACACCATTGACGAGCGTAGTCAGAATCTAAAGAACAGAAAACAACAGCATCTTTTAAGAACCAAAGGTGCAGAATGACGCTTGGGAAACTTGGGTGAATACTGCAAAAGATTATTTCCTCATTAGGAGATTTCAAAAATCTCTCCCCAAGTTCTCAAACAAATAATAAACAAGTTAAATGACTCTGAATGATTTCCTATTGCATTTTTCTCCAGCAAGGTCCACAATTCTCCCTGCAAGCTGCAGATAAATCTTTCTGGATTCTGCCTGATCCTCCAGACAAGCTCTGAACTAGGATCGGGGGAAGCTTGAATAAATTCCTGGGGTCACTGAACTTTAACATCTACCCTGGCCCATGACTGAACCTAGTATATATGTCAGGTTGAATGTGGATGATTGACTTTTTAAATGAACTAGGGTTTTAGAATAGGAATTGTTTAGATTTTTATATGTTTTTAGGATTGATGTTTTCTACTTAGAATTTTAAATGTTAGATTTCTTGTACATTTGTATTTGTTTTGTTGTGAGCCACCCTGAGTCTCAGGAGAAGGGCAGCCTAGAAATCTAAATAATAATAATAACAACAACAACAACTACTACACTCCACATTCTCATGCCCTGCTACCTTTTGCAGACAACCCTTCAGTTCCTTCAACCTCCACCTGATTTTATTCTTTATAAATAACCACATAAAATGATAAGCAGGACACTCTGCATACTCACAGACTCTATTTGGTCCGGATCCGACAAAAGTGCTGCTCCCATTCCTCCCTGGGGAAAATACACACACACACACACACAAAGACCTTCATTTATCATCTTGGCAACCCAAAATATCTCAGGGCGGTCCTACAGGTAGTCCTTGATTTAGAATAGAATAGAAAAGAAATAAGAATAGAATAGAAATAAGAATAGAATAGAGTAGAAATAAGAATAGAATAAAATAGAAATCAGAATTAGAATAGAATAGAAATCAGAATAGAATAGTATAGAATAATTCTTTCAGCTAAGCACAATTGTATTTGCAGCCTGCAAATTCCTGGGGGGTGGGGGTGGGGGTTGTATTTCAAAGGCTTGAAAGAAAAATGTGTTTCATATTTTTAAAGAGTCTTCGATGAAATGAATGAGAAAGTTGACAAAATTCAAATAATGATCCAAGTTATACCAATATTCATAAAATCGGAGGCATCTATAAGGACCCTGTTTTCCCCAAAATAAGACATCCCCTGATAATAAGTCCAATCAGCCTTTGGGTACAAGGCAACAAAGCCAGGCAGTTATTTCAGGGTTCAGAAAAAAATATAACATGGGGTTTTATTCTCAGGGAAATATGGTATGATTTAAAAAGAAAAAAACCTGCAGATGGGCAAAATCATACCTTTGTGGAGTATTCTTTGGGGCATCCCATGTTGACATCAATGCCAGCCACATCCTCCTCGCTGAAACGACAAAAAGAGAATCACAAATGCATAAGGAGATTTTAACATTTAGACACACACAAATGCCATGAAGCAATTCATTTTCAGAGCGACTTAGAAGTGGCTGAAACAATGAGATGCAAAGCAATATATTTATTCTGACAGATACATACACAAGTTTGGCTACTGCCAAGGCTCTCTCAGCATCAGCTGTGCCCTGAAAAACAGTGAGGGAAATAAAACATATAGGATTAATTTTCTAGAAAGATTATTCTAATTCATTCTTCAATTCAAGAGGTCCCCAAATTGCTCACATATACATTAAAAATATATAGATAGTCTTCATTTAAAAACCCTAAAAACCCAGGAACTGGCAACTCTGTCTTTAAAGCAAAGCAGCAGTTGTTAAATGAGAAATAATATGACTACAACTGCACTTTATGGCTGGAAAGAGACAAGACTACTGTCAGGTGCAAAGGTTCAGGACCATGTGTGAAGTGGCAGTAAAGAAGATTCATTGCTCATTCATTCATTATTTTAGTCAAATAAAATTCAATACTAAAGTGGCACCAGGTAAGAGTAAACAGAATTCAGGAGGGGTTGGACTAAAAGCATCTGTGGGAACATGATGGTTTTAGATTGATGACTCACTTAACCCTGCACTCCAGCACTGCCTGCTCTTCTCAAACCACTACTTAGAACAATTCAGTAAAAATGATAGGGAAAATATATAAATTTCTTATCGCTCATAAAAATATAGAGTTGACTCTAAAAGATACCATGATAAGATGGTGCAGAAATATAGGTAAGGAAATAGATATAGATACTTGGGAAAAAGTCTGGATTAATAATTGGAAAATGACCAAGTCAGTTTCATTAAAAGAAAACCAAATTAAAATGTTTTATAGATGGCACCTTCCACCAAACAGGATTGCAAAAATGTTTCCTAAAACATCCCCACTGTGTTGGAAATGCAAGAAAGATATAGGAACTTATTACCATCAATGGTGGACATGTGGTAAAGCTAAAATTTATTGGAAGATGATTGAGAAGATATTAAAAGAAGTATTAAAACATGACATAGATAACACCCCGGAATTTTACTTATTAGGAATTACTAATCAGACTTATAAGAAGGAAACTCTTTATTTAATCATACACATATTAACTGCGGCTAGAATAATATATGCGCAAAACTGGAAGGGGGAGGAAATCCCCAAGAAAGAAGAAGTTATAGCTAAAATATTAGATTGCGCTGAAATGGATATGATGACAAGACGATTAAACGATCAAGAAGATACAAAATTTTATGAAACATGGAACAACATATATAAATGGTTAGATAAGAAAAAATAAGAGATAGATCTGTTTTTATTTAGGTAATAACAATATTAGATGTATTTGTTGATGATTTTGATATAGTAGTTTACCCATAAGCGATATATTAAAAATTTTGTTTTATGTATGTTTAGTAATTGAGATTTGTTTAAATGTTTGATTAGATGAATATATTATACATAAACAACATATTAAGCATTTTTACTTATACCGTACTAATATTATATTTAAGATTTGAAAATTTTTTACTAGACTTTTTAACATTTAACAAATGTTTGATTATGTATTCTTTTTTCTATTTGAATGTATACTTTCAAAAGAAGCGGGGAAATACATCCCCATTTTATGTTTAATGTTTGTTTGTCTGTATGTCTGTTTTATGAAAAATAATAAAAAAAAAAAAAAAAAAAGGAGCACACCTTCAGCTTTTGTCTGCTAACTTCCCCGCGCTTTGAAAAGCTCACGTGCCTGCTTCCTGTCTTGTACACATTGAAAGCAATACAATTATGCTACTGCCCATTAGGCAAGTAGCTTACTCTCTTGAAAACTCTTTCTCTCACTCTCTCTAGTCTGTGAGAGGTTGGGGAAAGGTCAAGGAAACAAGAGATTACCTACAGGAATTAATTTAATTTAATTTATTATTTTTCTTTCTTTCCATTTCTCTTCTTTCTTTTCTTTCTCTTCCTTCTTTCTTTCCTTCTTCTTTCTAATATGATTTGATTGCTTATATGCACCCAGGCTATCATTAAGTGTTGTACCTTATTATTCTTGGCGAATTTATCTTTTATGTACACTGACAGCAGGTGCACCAAGACCAATTCTGTGTGTGCAATCAGACGGCCAATAAAATTCTATTCTATTCTATTCTTTCTTTCTTTTTCCTTCCTTCCTTCCTTCCATTTTTCTTTCCTCTCCCCACATGATCAACCCGATTTTACCACGTTTTTGTAGCAGTTGTTTTACTTTTAACAGTTACTTTTGCTTTTATAAATCATGCAGATTCGTACCATCTGAAAGACAACACGGTCTTTTTCTCTTTCACACGTTCTGAACACCACTCTCTCATTGGAGGCAACAAAGTCTACAGTGTCAAGGATTTCTGTCAGACACAGAAGAGAAAAAAACCCCTGTATTAAGGACTAAATTAACAGATTGTTAAACAATTATTAACACGCCAATATTGCCAGTCAAGATTTCACTTCTTAGATCACCACTACTGATGACAGACAGATAAACATGATATCCATGTTGAAAGTTCAGTGTTTAATTTTATTAATTTTGCTTGCTAAGGCACTTTTACAGAAGCTCTGAATACTTCCAAAGCAAGGATCCTTTACATAAGTGTCATAAACAATACATTTAATGATCTATAAATAAAGTTAAACATGCCAGCAATTTATAAGATGAGTCACAAGGAAGAGCAACAGGTCATTATTATTATTATATTCAAGTTTAGCTTAGTTTACAGCTGGAATGATTAATTATCTATACCATCATTTGATGAAAGTTTATGAGTTACATATTCAAATACAGTGGTACCTCGAGATACGAGTTTAATTCGTTCCGGACCTGGGCTCTTAAGTCGAGCAGCTCTTATCTCGAACGACTTTTCCCCATAGGAATTAATGTAAATAATTTTAATTGGTTCCAGCCCTCAAAAAACTCACAAAGTTAGTCTAAATTATGCAGAAAGATATGTTTTTAATGAAGAAATGTACATGTACATATAAATGAATAATGAAGTTTCTTTCACTTAACTTGTAAACTTTCTTAAACTTTTAAATTTACATATGTTCAACTTCTCTGCCACCCAATCCTGTAGGACAGAGGTCCCCAACCCTTTTTGCACCAGGGACCGGCTTTAAGCGATCAAGAGAGGAATGGGTGAATGAATGGACGGAGGGTGGGAAGGAAGGAAGGAAGGAAAGAGGGAAGGGACAGGAACAGAGGAAGGAAGCAAGGAAACTTATGAAAGGGGAGAGTAAGAGAGGAATGAGTGAAGGGAGGGAGGGAGGGAAGAAGGTGGGAAGGAGAAAGAAAAGAAGAAATAGAGGAAGGGAAGGTAAAAGAGAGAAAGAAAAAGAGCAAGAAAGAAAGAAAGAAAGAAAGGGGGAAGGGACAGGAACAGAGGAAGGAAGCAAGGAAACTTATGAAAGGGGAGAGTAAGAGAGGAATGAGTGAAGGGAGGGAGGGAGGGAAGAAGGTGGGAAGGAGAAAGAAAAGAAGAAATAGAGGAAGGGAAGGTAAAAGAGAGAAAGAAAAAGAGCAAGAAAGAAAGCTGCAAGCACCCCCCCGAGCCCCCCAGGCCGGCTGCAACCTTTTAAAACAGGCGCGCCGCTTCGCGTCTGTCTCCTGAAGCCGAACGCGGAAGTTAGCATTTGGCTTCAGGAGACAGCTCCTTGGCGCTTGTATCTCGAATTTGGGCTTGTAAGTAGAACAAAAATATCTCTCCCCTCCCAGCTCTTATCTCGAGTTGCTCTTAAGTAGAGCAGCTCTTATGTCGGGATTCCACTGTATGTACCAACCAATTATTACCATTTTTACTACTGTTAATTTCAGTTTCATCAAAGACACTTTAATTTCTTTAACAAGCACTTTATCTAAAAAAACCAAACAGCATTAATCATTGTCTTAAGCTTACCAGTTAGAAAAAACAAAACTTCTTCATGTTATTTTTCACTCAAATATCAGTTAAATACTTGCCATTTACAACTCTTTTGCACTGAAGCATCTTTATGTCAATCAGCTCCTTAAAAAAGAAGGCAGAGGTTACCAAAGAATTGTATCTCAACAGAAAACAAACAAACAATTTAAAAAGTAACCACCCTTTTTTTCCTTTAGAAAGGGGGAAAGATATCCAGGCTGTTTTATTAGCAATAATGTCTGTCACTGCTGTCTTCTGAGATATTTCAAGACAAGTTTTCAGCTCTGGAAATTCCCTAGTGGTGTCTCTTCCCAATTAGTATTGGTTGATTTTGCCATTTGCTGAGACAAAACTAATTATATAAATACAGTGATGCCTCATCTTACAAACACTTCGTCATACAAACTTTTCAAGATACAAACCCAGGGTTTAAGATTTTTTTGCCTCTTCTTACAAACTATTTTCACCTTACAAACCTACCGCCACCGCTGGGATACCCCGTCTCTGGACTTCTGTTGCCAGCGAAGCACCCGTTTTCCCCCTCCCAGCGAGGGGAGCCTCAGTGAAATCGCAGCATTGCAAAAACACAGAGGTCCAGAGGTGGGGTTTTGAGGACTTTGGTGTTTTTTCGATGCTGCGATTTCACTGATGCTCCCTTCGCTGGGAAACCCCACCTCTGGACTTCCGTTGCCAGCGAAATACTCGTTTTTGTGATGCTGGGATTCCCCTGCTGAGATTCCCCTGCAGCATCGCAAAAACACAGAAGTCCAGAGGTGGGGTTTCCCATGGAGGGGAGCCTCAGGAGAATCCCAGCAGCGCAAAAACAGGCACTTCGGCTGGCAAAAGGAGTGAATTTTGGGCTTGCACGCATTAATCGCTTTTCCATTGATTCCTATAGGAAACATTGTTTTGTCTTACAAACTTTTCACCTTAAGAACCTCATCCCGAAACCAATTAAGTTTGTAAGACAAGGTATCACTGTACTGAAGAGACTTTTACAATCAGGAGTCCCAAACACTTCAAATATGGTGTCTTGAAATCTAAGGTACTTGTGAATTTCTGTTCAGAGTACTTCCCTCAGAGTACTTGCTACATAATGGTTAGAATACATCATTACTACATAATGGTTAGTACACATTATGTATACACAGGTCAGAAAAAGGGCTGAGAAAGTATATACAAACACTCGCATCCTGGACATAAAACTATACTTATTTTTTCCCATATCTTATGCAGTTATTCATATTGTTTAATATATTTACATTCTCATATTTGGTGTTTGGTAGGTTTTTTATCATTAATATTACACTTATTAATATTAAATAGTTAATACAGTGTTCCCTCGATTTTCGCGGGGATGCGTTCCAAGACCGCCCACGAAAGTCGAATTTCCGTGAAGTAGAGATGCGGAAGTAAATACTCTATTTTTGGCTATGAACAGTATCACAAGCCTTCCCTTAACATTTTAAACCCCTAAATTGCAATTTCCCATTCCCTTAGCAACCATTTAGATTATTACTCACCATTTTTATTTATTAAAGTTTATTTTAAAAAATATTAAAGGCAGGCGAAAGTTTGACGATGACATATGACGTCATCGGGCGGGAAAACCCATGGTATAGGGAAAAAACCCGTGAAGTATTTTTTTAATTACAGTAATATATTTGAAAAACCGTGGTATAGCCTTTTCGCGAAGTTCGAACCCGCGAAAATCAAGGGAACACTGTACTGTAGTTAATTCACTTCACCTTTATATAATAAAATTATTTAAACTTGTCCCCTCAAGATGGCACTATTGTGCATTGCATGACAAAACAACTAGACACAAATACTGTACTGTATAGGTTTTTCCCTCTGCTGAACACTCAGTTACCAAGTGTCTTATACCTAAGTATATATTCACTCATATAGTATGGCTGTATTACTATTAATCTTCTTACCTTTTCTACTATTTTCTCCTATTAGTATTATATTATATTACTTTATATGTATAAAAAGGTAAAGGTTCCCCTCGCAGGTATGTGCTAGTCGTTCCCGACTCTAGGGGGCGGTGCTCATCTTTGTTTCAAAGCCAAAGAGCCGGTGCTGTCCAAAGACATCTCTGTGGTCAAGTGGCTGGCATGACTAAAGGTGAACAGAATGCTGTTATCTTCCCATCAAAATTGGCCCCTATTTTTCTACTTGCAATTTTTACATGCGTTCGAACTGCTAGGTTGGCAGAAGCTGGGACAAATAACGGGAGCTCATTATGTTACGCAGTGCTAGGGATTCAAACCTTTTGATTGACAAGCTCAGTGTCTTAGCCACTGAGCCACCGCATCCCTTTTATAGGTCTACTGAGAGCTTATGCATCAGAGGCAAATTCCTTTTTCGTCCAATTACACTAGGCCAATAAAGCCATGTAGTCTATTCCTATTCTATTATCACCTGAGAACAATGTGAAAGAGATGAAAACACCTGTGTCCCCCTACCTCACAATATACAATATCAGCACCATAATCCAAAGCCAGTAGTCTCATCGGCAGGGTCCCAACTCGCACCATTGGAGCCAGTATTGCTTTGTTTGTGAAAGTGAGGGCTGCGCGGTTCATTGGCATGATGTCTTTGGAATCAGCTGAAAGGAAGGAAACTGGGGAGGAGTGGATATGTTCAAAAATTAAAGAGTCCCACTGAATTGGAGCAGCATAAAAACTGCCCAATTAAATTATTCTTTACATAAATAAAACCATCTGTTGCACTTATAACAACTATCACAGTCAGACACAGCACCCAATCCTAGCTTAATTCATTTGTTGTTATACAGAAAAGGAAATATGAAATATTTAAGATAAATTAGTATAGAAGAATGTAAGACTATTATATGCAACAATGTAAAAGAAGTAATAAAAAATAATGAAAGAACAAATAATTTATAAAATGCATACACACACACACACATATACATACAATATCCATATATCTCTATCTCTCTATCTATCTATCTGGATATTATAACTGCCGGTATCAATATTCACCAATGTAAGCTTACAGTATATATGGGGAAATTGTACCCCTAATTGCTTGTTTTGTATATGTGTATGTTTTTAAAAAAAATAAAATTTACAAAAGGAAAGGGATTATTCTAACCAAAGAAAGACTTGATTCTGATAAAATAACTGAATCCATACAAGTATTTGACTTGCAACCATTTGTTTAACAACTGTTAGAAATTATAACGGCACAGAAAATTAAGTGACCTATGACTTTTTACACAACTGTGCAGCATGGTCATATGGCCAAAATTCAGACACAAGTTTAGGATTACCCGTACATAGAAACAGAGTTGCCAATTTCAATCTGATTTCACGGCTTGAATGTAATGTTACATACAAATCCATTGTCGTAGGTATTGCTTCTGAATTCTGCCATGTTAATCGGAATGTTAATTTTGAATTAATATTATACCATTATTAAGACACCTATTGTAATTGTTGTGGGGTTTTTTAATGTTTAAGTTTTATAAATACACTGCCCCCCAAAATAAAGGGAACACTTAAACAGCATAATATAACTCCAAGTAAATCAAACTGTCCACTTAGGAAGTAACACTGATTGACAATCAATTTCACATGCTGTTGTGCACATTCAACTTTGTACAGAACAGAATATTTCACTCATTCAGATCTAGGATATGTTATTTGAATGTTCCCTTTATTTTTTTCAGCAGTATATAAAAGTCAGCAATTGTGTTGAAACAATTCACCAAACATACCCTTGTATATAATGAATTCAATCACTAAATAACTTGTTTCTGAATGAATCATTTTTTGAGCAGTATATTTTATTGAAAGTCTTAAAAACATGAATATATGCATGCATGCTGACTGGAGTTAACTTTAGGTTTTAAGTAGGTTTTTATAGTTTAGATTGTACATTTGACTTCTTTTTATTGTTTTGTATTTTATATTTTTGTAAGCCACCCTGAGTCCTCTGGGATTGGGCGGCATAGAAGTTTAATAAATAAATAAATAAACATATGTAGTATCAAAATTGCAATACACAAACTAAACAACTAACAAAAAAAGCTGCTGCATAAACAACTAACCCAGGACCCAAAAACCCCAAAAGAGGGAGGAAGAAATAAATATTCAGTTATTGTTGTTTTTAAAGACCTCCCACTGAAACTGCAATGAGATTTATTTTTTTCATCGCCTATAGATCGTTTCATCTGTCTTGATCACGCACCCTATTTGCTCCCTTAAAACGATAGCTGAACAGGGGAGGCATCATATCCCTATTTTGGTTGACTGTTGCACAGACATGTAGAGCAACATCAAAATTGCGGGCCTTTCAAATCTGGCCCCATGTCTTCCCTTAGAGCTTCGGTTCTAGGAGAATTTTCTCCACTTCCGCAAGGCATTAAAGACATTCCTCTCTGATTCAGCATATTGAAATATCCTTGTTGTGGGGATCAGCAAGAGAGGAGGACATTGGAGAGGTTGGGAATGGTTTTTAACAAGTTTTGTGGTTATATTAGTTGTATTTTAGCTAAGTATGTGTATTGCCTACTGTCTGTCTTTGCTAGTTGTGTATGGCTTGCTATTATGCCCTTTCTTAAAAGGGCATTATAAATTATTATTATTATTATTATTATTATTATTATTATTATTATTATTATTGCTACTATTATTACTACTACTACTACTACTATTATTATTTCCTCAATATCCAAGCTCATTTAAGAATAACAGAATAACAGGAGAGAATTGGGAGGGGTCTTGCGAGATCGTCTAGTCCAGCCCCCTGCTCAGGTAGGGGATCATAAACCATTCCCTGAATTTACTATATTTTCGCTCCACCTTTGTATACATAATTCAAAATAACAAACCTCCGAGTCTTCGGAGAGGGGCGGCATACAAATCTAATTATTATTATTATTATTATTATTATTATTATTATTATTATTATTATTATTATTATTATTATTATTACTACGCTCCCACCCCGTTTTTCCCTACCACCCGAATAAGGGTGGGAGAGACCTCGGAGGTCTTCTAGACGAGCCCCCCTTTTCAAGCAGGAGAAACCTATACACAACTACCCTGGGAAATGGGCGAAGTGTTGCAGGAGGTTCTGTTGCAGGAGGTTCTGTTAGGCCCAGCCTGTCCTGGGGGGAGCTCCAGCCCTTCCCTCCGGCAGGGGACGGCTCGGTTCGGAAGCGGTTCCCGGCTCAACTCACCAGACGCCGGTTCCCATCGCTCGGGGTCAGCCTCAGCCTGCGTTCCTGCGCATGCGTAAGGCGACCAAATATGACATCAAGGCCTTGCGTTTTTCCCTCCGCGACAGATTTCCCTCCCAATTGATCTCTATATGTTTAAATCTCAAACCCTCTTATATAAACCATTATAAAACCTATGGGGAAAACATCCTAAATGCCCCAAAGTGACGTATTATCTCTCCATTAAGGAGAGGCTCCTCTACATTTTACACAGTCTATGGTTTTTAACCTCCTCGCGTCCTGGACGTCATCGAGGTGCGCCTCCACCGCGAGGCCTAAAAAACAACATCCGTTGGATTACGTCATCCATTGGCGACCGTCGCGTTTTCCTTTGTACCGCTCCATCATGGCGTTCTCACTTTGGAGGATTCGCAGACCCGCCACGGCCGCCCGGTTTCCCTCGTGGCTGCCGCCGGCCGCGTACGGCAGGCCGGTGCGTCGGGCCTTCGGAGCGTCCCCGCCTGATGACCGCGTAGTGCGGATCCCCCATGCTTGGAAGCTGAGGCTGGAGCGGCCGGCGGCCAGGCGGGAGCGAGGCGGGAGCCCCGAGAGGGAGCGAGGCGCGTCCTCCGGGGAAAAGCTGCTGCTGCGGACTCGGAGGAAGGAACTGAGCCAGGCGGCCCGGTACACGGTGGGCCGCCTGGACCGGCCGCGCTTGGTGTCGGACGGCTGGAAGCACCGCCTCTCGCAGGGGGATTATTTCCAGCTGGAGCGGACACGAAAGGAGCCTCCGCTGGAGCCGGACGACGAGGAGGCCCCAGCCACCTTCCCCGAACTGGGCTTGGAGCCTCGCGTGGTGACCCCCTTGCAGGAGGTGCTGGGCATCTCGCGGCCTTCGCCGGTGCAACAGCGCACCATTCCGGCCCTGCTGAAGGGGGGCCACGCGCTGTGCGGGGCGGAAACGGGCAGCGGTAAAACCTTGGCCTACCTGCTGCCTCTCATCCAGCGGCTTTTGCAAGCCCCAAAGTTATCGGAGGACAACGCTTATGCGACCTCTCCGCGCTCTTTGGTGGTGGTGCCCTCCCGAGAACTCGCTGGGCAGGTGCGTAGAGTGGCTGCCCTCTTGGCTGAGCCTCTGGACTTGCAGGTAAAGGAGATCGGTGGGGGCCGGGGCATGGCTGTGGTTCGGCGCCGGATCCATGAGGGTCCCACTGACCTCCTGATCGCCACGCCAGGGGCCCTGAGCAAAATTCTGAAGAGGAGGATGTTGTCTTTGGAGAAATTGCTCTTCTTGGTGTTAGATGAAGTGGATACGCTGCTGGATGCCTCATTCATAAATCTGGTGAAAGATATAGTCCAGCATGCTTTTTTGAAGGATGTCGCTCAGCAAGCTTTTCTGGACCCAAAGTTTGTAGACAGGGATGATGCTTGGGATCCCAAAGCCCAGCTGGTAGCTATGGGTGCTACTCTTCCAAAGGGGCTAAGTCAGATGTTGTGCGAATCTGCGGATCTTTCCAACTTCACCGTACTGACCGGCTCGAGTTTGCATTGTCTTCAGCCTCACGTGGAGCAAAGATTCATACGTTTGAAGGGTTGTAACAAAGTAGCAGAACTGGTACAGCTCCTCAAAGAACGAAGGTCCTCTTCTGGAGCTGTTATTATTTTCTGCAACAGAGCCAGCACTGTTAACTGGCTGAGTTACATTTTAGAAGACCATAACATCAAACATTTACGCCTGCAGGGAGAAATAGCAGCAGATATACGAGCGGGCATATTTAATGCCTTTCAGAGAGGCGAATCTGACATTTTGTTATGTACCGATATAGCTTCCCGTGGATTGGACACCATTCATGTAGAGCTCATAATTAACTACGACTTCCCTTTAACATTGCCAGATTACCTGCATCGTGTGGGGCGAGTCGGTCGCATCAGCAGTAAATTCCTTGGGACTGCGGTCAGTTTCGTAACTCATAGGTGGGATGTAGATCTTGTTCGGAAAATAGAAACAGCAGCTCGCAAAAGAAATCCACTCCCAGGACTAGATATAGTTGTTAAGGAGTCTTTGGGCAAAAAGTGGAAATTTTGAATTTGCCTGGAGGACCAATAATTAATCTAATGTTTGAAGCAATTCCTAATATATTTTGGACATTCTGTGTATTTGATTTTGGACAACTCAATTCCTTAATAAAACTGCTAATATATGGAACAGCATGCTGTAGTCACCAGATTTATTCAACGTATTAACATATGTTTTGTATTGGGCAAATTGACTATATATTCTACAAATGGCAAAATCCAGCAGTTCAGGTTCAAAATGGTCTGGTCCTCAACCATACAAAACCCCCTCCAGGCTCTGCTCTTCTAGGTGCAATTTGTTAAGTTTCCTGGAAATATATTGCACATACTGGAAGCAGTTCAACAAAGACTGTTTATTACATTCTGAATTCAGAAAATTGTCTATAGCTAGTCCTGCACATACAACAGTTTGTTTAATGATCAAAGTTACAACAGCACTAAAAAAAAGTGACGTTATGACTGTTGCTACAATCCCATGATTATGTGCAAAATTCAGATGCTTGGCAACTGACTCATATTTATGACAGTTGAATGGAGTCCCAGAGTCATATGATCTCCTTTTGAAACATTCTGACAAGCAAAGTCAATGGGGAAACTCAATTAACGTAATAACCATGTTACTAACTTTGATGATTCACTTAACTGTGGCAAGAAGGGTCATAAAGTAGGATAAAACTCATTTAACAAATGTCTTAGTTAGCTACAGAAATTTGGGGCTCAATTGTCATAAGTTGAGGACTACATATACATATATGTTCCCTCTAATCTGCGTGGCCATGCAGCAGCGCACATAACGAGAGAATGATGTGCAGCAGTTTCCAGCTACCACGTGCTGTTTACTAATATCAGGCTTCACAACTGCATGCCCGCACACATGACTAGAGAATAACGTGCAGCAGTTTACAATTTATTTATTATTTATTTATTTATTTATTTATTTAATTTTTATGCCGCCTTCTCCTTAGACTCAGGGCGGCTTACAACATGTTAGCAATAGCACTTTGTAACAGAGACAGCCTATTGCCCCCACAATCCGGGTCCTCATTTTACCCACCTTGGAAGGATGGAAGGCTGAGTCAACCTTGAGCCGGTGATGAGATTTGAACAATTGACGCACGCCATTTTTAACGCTAGAGGGACCGTTGCTGTACGTCCTTAATTTTGTTTGAACTATTATAATCTAATGCAGTGTTGTGTTGCTACCGTTTCGACCCAGTATGGCAAACCACCGGCAGGAGACTCTGCTCATCTGCCTGGACATCGACAAAAAATATTGCGCATGCGCAGAAGTGCTGCATACGCGCCCACATACTCCCAAAGTGGTAACAAAGGTAAGTAGAACCCACTACTGGTCCATTGGATCATATATTATTTGTTTATATGGGCAGGTTTCTGGTATGGTTTTAGGTTTCTACAGACCGCTCTGCCTTACCAGATGTTAGGTTTGTTCATCCCAGCCAGTGGCTTAATTTTGGGGGAACAGCAAAGCTGCTGCAGTAAATGTAATGGAGTTGTATATCCCACCATTTTATAGTATTTGAGTTCTTTCAACCCAAAACCAAACCTCTTCCAAAGTTCCTATAACCATTGTTTGTGTCTTTATCATGCCTGCTATAAACCACTCTATTGACTCATATACTATTAGGATTTGTTTTTTTAAGTATCAGCTCTACTTTTGCTGCTGAACCTCACCAGGAGGTTTGATCCATAGCAGTTTTGCTTTCAGCGCCAGAACACATATGTTAAGAAGTGAAAGAAGTCTATCCTGTATGGGATAAAAAACTTTTTTGAAGCAGCAATGAAAGTTTGGTTTTAAGAAAACCTCTATGTTCATAAAAATCTATGTAAACTAAAGAGCATTTTTAATAATGAGATTAATCCTAAATCTAACATTTTACCAATTAGATGCAAAACTCCATGATTGATTAATTGATTTGATTTGTGTGCCGCCCCTCTCCGAGGACTCGGAGCGGCTCACAACAAGAAACAGTACAAATCCAATACTTAAAACAAATTAAAACCCTTAATATAAAAACAATCATACATCTCATACAGACCATACATAAAGCGGAAATGGCCCAGGGGAATCAATTTCCCCATGCCTGACGACAGGTGGGTTTTGAGGAGTTTGCGAAAGGCAAGGAGGGTGGGGGCAGTCCTAATCTCCGGGGAGAGTTGATTCCAGAGGGTCGGGGCCACCACAGAGAAGGCTCTTCCCCTAGGTCCCGCCAGACGACATTGCTTCATTGACGGGACCCAGAGAAGGCCAACTCTGTGGGACCTAACCGGTCTCTGGGATTCGTATATCATAAATGTAACAATGCTCCAAAAAATTATACCCTTGATTCCTTTCTAATCTAGCACTAGGTTAAGTCGTCTTCCTATACCACTTGTGATTTACATAGATCATAAATAAAGGAAACAATACATCAGAGATTCACTTTATTCTTGGTCAAACATTGTATGAGGAGAACCACGCTCATTTGTTGTAGGGGAAAATCTGGAGGCTGGTAACTCCTTTCCCTGCTACCATAATTTATTAAAACAGGAGCCACGGTTCATTTCAAGCTAGGCATCTGATTGTTGTTGTTGTTGTTGTTGTTGAATCTTACTTTCCAATCATTATTCTTGGCCTGTGGCCCCCTTGAGGGGGGCTGCAATATCATCGTAGGATCCATAAAGGCTTGAAGAAATATTATGATTTAAATCTTGAATGAAGATTTGGCCACAAAAGGCATTTTAAAGGAGATTCGTGGTAAAGTAAAGATTGAGAACCACTGACTTAGCATACATACGTATATACATACATACATACATATACACACACACACACACACACACTATATTTCAACTTCCTTTTTCTAAATGCAGCTATTTTACACCTGCCCAAGCAAGTTACAAATTCTTTTTCCTCGACTTACAGCCATTTGCTTACGAACTATTCAAAGTTACAACAGTACTGAAAAAGTACATCAGGTTATTGCACTTATCACTGCCACAGTATCTGTCTGGTCACCTAACTGTCATTTGCCACTTCTCAGCTGGCTTCTGACAAGAGCAGTCAATGGGGAAGCCAGCAAGAGGTCATAGTCCCATGATGTCTCACTTAACAACTGTGGGGGGAAAGGTCATAGAATCAAGTGGGGTCATGCGATGCCTTGCTCAAGGATTTCATCCCTTAATAAGTAATTTTATAGTTCCTATTATGGTCTTAGGGACGCAGGGGCTAAGACGCTGAGCTTGTCGATTGAAAGGTCGGCAGTTCAGTGGTTCGAATCCCTAGCGTTGCATAATGGAGTGAGCTCCTGTCCCAGCTTCTGCCAACCTAGCAGGTCGAAAGCACATAAAAATGCAAGTAGAAAAATAGGGACCTCCTTTGGTGGGAAGGTTACAGCGTTCCGTGTACCTTTGACATTAAGTCATGCCAGCCACATGACCATGGAGATGACTTCAGACAGCACTGGCCCTTCGGCTTTGAAATGGAGATGAGCACCGCCCCCTAGAGTCAGGAACAACTACCATATATGTGTGAGGGGAACCTTATTATGGTCTTACTTGAGGGGCTGTCACAGAGAAGAAGGGATCGATCTGTCCTCCAAAGCACCTGAGGGCAGGGCAAGAAGTAACCAGTGGAAACTCATTAAAGAAAAGATCCATCCTGAAATGAAGAAATTTCCTGATAATGACGGCAATTAATCAATGGAACAGCTGGCGGGCGATGCTCTAAGCCAGTGATGGCAAAGCTTTTTTTCCTCGGGTGCCAAAAGTACATGTGTATGCTCCCACACCCATGATTCAATGCCCCCCACATACCTTTCCCCCTGTGCATGCATGACCCCTCTGCTGCCTCCCCATGTATGCGCACACAACCCTCCCCAACTCCCCCATTTCCTGACTTCAGGTGGGCCTAGTAGGCCTGCTTTCACCTCCTGGCTCCAGAAGCCTGGGGAGGGCGAAAGTGGCCTCCCCCCCCCCCCATCGCAGAGGCCAAAAACGCCCTCCCAGAGCCTCCATGCGAACAAAAGAATTAGCTGGCCATTGTACACATGCGTGCTGGAGCTGAGCTAGGGCAACAGCTCGCATGCCAGCAGATTTGGCTCTGCATGTCACCTATGGCATGTGTGCCATATTTCGCCATCATGGCCCTAAGCCCTCCAGAAGTTGTTGGTTTTTAATCACTGGAGGTTTTAAAGAAGAGATTGGACATCCATTTTTCTGAGAGGGTATAGGATTTCTTGCGGTGGACTAGAAGACTTCAAGGTCCCTTCCAACCCCATTCTTAATTCTATGGTCATAAAATTAAGGACTGCCTGTACTTTGATTTTCACAACGTTGACCCAGTTACAGATTGTTGAGGGAGGAGGGAAACACTGCAAGTGACTGGACTTGTGTAACATACAACACAATTTACAAGCTATACCGGCTGGATTCACTTAGCATGATAAGCCAAAAAATAAACATTATGTCTTGGACAAAAAAGTCACATTATGTCTTGGACTGCCATGTGAATTGGACCAATATCTCAGCTGGACCAGACCACAGCAAGCATTGCCGAGCAAGCAGAGTAACTGTTTAGCAACAGGGACCGCCTTCTGCTGCACGAATCCCAGCGACCAGTTAGGTCCCACAGAGTGGGTCTTCTCCAGGTCCCGTCAACTAAACAATGCCGCTTGGCGGGACCTAGGGGAAGAGCCTTCTCTGTGGCGGCCCCGGCCCTCTGGAACCAACCCCCCCCAGAGATTAGAATTGCCGCCACCCTCCTTGCCTTTCATAAGCTACTTAAAACCCACCTCTGCCACCAGGCATGGGGGAATTGAGATACTCTGTCCCCCTAGGCCTTTACAATTTTATGCATGGAATGTCTGTATGTATGTTTGGTTTTGTCTGTATGTATGTTTGGTTTTTATAATAATGGTTTTTTAATTGTTTTTAGTATTGGATTATTATTGTATGCTGTCTTGTTATTGCTGTTAGCCGCCCCGAATCTCCGGAGAGGGGCGGCATACAAATCCAATAAATAATAATAATAATAATAATAATAATAATAATAATAACAACAACAACAACAACTGAGAAATGGAATGTTTTTAATGTGATGTGTTCCAATTTGCAAAGATAGACGAGACAAACGGTTCTTTTCCCATCACAGTAAAAGTAATCAGTAAAGCATTCTTACATCTGTAGTGCAATACAATAACAACAGGTTCCCACTGGCTTCTAAACTAAGGATTCCAATAATACACAATTATAAACTTTTGACACCCAAACAAAACCATATCTGGACACAAACATGAACCAACACTGCAGTGTTCAGCTTTGAACAGAAAAATACATCTTGACCTCTTCAATGTTTTAGAGGTAATACTATAATAAATAGCCGCAGTTCTAAATCTGGCCAAAATGAAGTGTCTGTGTTATGTATGAAAGCAAATTCTCCTGTCTATCTCCTATACATGGAACTTGCAACAAAATGTGGTAAACTGCATTTGAGGCTCAGTTTTAACTTCAGTGTTCCCAGATGGCATTCCTTTACTCGTGGCCAATCCACAGTTTAAATGCTGGGAAAAAAGTATGTCTCCTTTCCAAGCTTGTATCAGAGGTGGGTTTCAGCAGGTTCTGACCAGTTCTGGAGAACTGGTGGTAGAAATTTTGAGTAGTTCGGAGAACCGGGAAATACCACCGTATTATAATGTTCTTTTCCTGTTTAAAATAGCTTGGAATTTGCAACGTTCCTGAATCTACAATACTCATTACATTTTTCGTTCTTCAGGGTTGCAATCAAAAATATTCAGACCAAGACGGGTGGTGGCTGAAATAGATTTCAGACAGTCAGCAAAAAAATACAAAGTGCCACAGTCCATCCTTTTCACAACTGCAATATAAATTAACACATACCAAGAAAAAGGGCAAAATCCATTTTTTCCAAGCAGCATAAATTTTGCAACCTTGCATGATTTTAATGCACAGAGGGTTAAACTTTCCGAAAAGTAGTGCCACACGCAAAGCAACCATCACCCCCAAAAATATTGAAATGTTTTCTGAGAGCTGAAGGGCTAGGGCTTGGTAGCAGCCACATTAAGAGGGCTTGCTGTGCTGGGGGATGGAGAGGGGGTTGTCTCCTTTTCACTGCCTTTTTCAGTAGTAAGCAGCAGGTAAAAATTAGTACCTTCTGGAGAATTTGGAACTTTCCCTTCGGGGGATATGAGAAGTAGTTCATTGTCCTTTCAAAGTCACAAATGGACTAGGGATGAAAAAGTCAAGTGGTGACAACATAGAATGAGTAGCATAACCATGGGTAATATTACCATGGCCAGCATGAGAGATGGGTAGTTGGATGGGTAATATAACCATGGTAATCATAAGAGACGGGTAATATAATCATAGTGGACATGTTGGATGGGTAATATAACCATGGTAACATGAAAGATGGGTAATATAATCATAGTGAGCACAAGAGATGTGGGGGAGACATTCACATGCTGCAGGCCTGTTTTGCCCCCGGTGGAATCTGCTGATGAAGGCTCCTCTGACCAAGAAGACATGAGTGACAAGGAGGAGGAGAGTGTGGCAGACAGCTCAGAAGGAGATCAATTATCTAGCTCCTCCTTGGATTCAGAACAAGAGTTAATGATACAGCCACGCATGCGGAGAGCGATGCATAGGCAACAACAACTGAGAGATTATTATCAAAGAAAATGAGGCCACCTGTGTTTGGGTGGGGCTGTGGTAATTAGTGAGGCTGCTATAAAGAGCAGCCTGTGGGTTTGGCCATTGTGGAGGATTATCTGATCGTTGTGTTTCGTGACTGCTTTACTGACTTTGACTTTTTGTGTGCTGATTTTTCCCCGCTTTGAAACTAAACCAGAGCAAAGTGTGTTTCACTTTGTGAAAGAAGAAGGACTGTGAATGACCTCACAGCTGCAAGCTAAGTATCACAGAACTGATAAGGGACTTGTACAAATTACCAGTTTGTTTGGAGACAAGTGCTTTTTGCTATACCAAAAGAGGGCTTAGTTTAAGCGAATTTTCATTATAAAGAACATTGTTTTGAATTTTCAAACGTGTGTGTGTCTGAAATTTGTACCTGTGAATTTTTGGGAGGAGTCTACCAGAGAGCCCGACAGAACAGTAAGCATGAAAGATTGGTAATATCACCATGGTAAGCATGAGAGAGGGGTAATATAATCATAGTGAACCTGTTGGATGGGTAACATAACATTGGTGAGCATGAAAGATGGGTAACTTAATAATGATGAATCTGACTCATGAATAATATTACCATGGTAAATATGATGGATGAGTACTATCATCCTGAGGAACATGATGAAAGAGTTGCTCAGGGCAGCTTTCCCAAGAAAAACCCATTTCTGAGCACTTTTGCACCGCCACTCATTGGCTTTGGGTCCCGTACTACTTTGAGCTCCGGCTTCCCTTTCACACGTTGGTCGTGGAGTGAGTGGTGGAAAAGTTCTCCATGCGAACTCTCACCAGCTTGTCCGCAGGGGCCGGCTGAAGGAGGAACTTGCAAGTGAAGACTTGGCGGCAGGCGTTGCGGAAGTTCTCCGAGAGGAAAGCGTAGATGATGGGGTTGATGCAGGAGTTCCCGTAGGCCAAGCAGTGGGAGATGATGCGGAAGGTGAACGAGATGTTGTTCAGGGGGAACTGCCCAAATTCAGCCCACATTGTGATGATGTGGTGTGGGAGCCAGGAGATCAGGAAGACGGCAACAACCAGCAGGACAGTCTGGGCCGTCTGCAAGAAAGAAAAGAAAAAGATACTGAAGTTTTGGAGAGACAAATAGTGTAAACTGCAGCTTGAGCATCGCCATATTTTTTTTTTACAAAGATGCCATATGCCAAGCTTTGTTTAAAGTGAAAATGGTTGCAAGCAGCCGGGGGGGGGGGCTTATTTCTGATTGTAAAAAACCAATAAGCATCATTTCTTTCCGTTCATTTATATTTTTCTTATGTTCAGAAATGTTCAAACTTCCAATCCCACACTTTAGTAAAATTGAACACATTTTGCAAGCTAAACTATAAATTGAAAAAAAGTTCACAAATAAAGGGGGGGTCTCCCTTTTATGATCAAAATAAACCAATATGCATAATTTTTTTCAGTTCAATTTTCATATCATTGTGTGCAGAAATGTTCAGACTACTTTCCAAGTGAAAAAAGTTTTCAAATTGACCACCCATAAGCTCTTCAAATGAAGAATTTTCGGTCCAGGTCAGGGTGACCCTGGAACAGAACTCTAGGGACTATTTTTTTTCAGCAAGAAAGAAGCCCCCCATCCCCCAAAAATTCTCATAGAGAGAACTCCTGAAATGATGCAAAGCCATGAAATTTCAAGTTTCAGATATGCAGGGAAATTTTTTTTACAGGGTCTCAAACTTTGATTTCGGGTCTCACAGACCCGAACAGAACAACAGGGTTAACTACCATGTTTTTGGGGAGTATAAGACACACCTTTTTCCTCCCTAAAAGAGGCTGATAATTTGGGTTTGTCTTATACTCTGAGTCTAGCTTTTTTTTCCCCCAGACCTAATTAGCTGCTAATGGTCTTCTCAGCTCTTACCTTACATGCTCTTTCATTGTTTCTCTCTGTGAAGAATGTTTTCCAAACCCTAAGACTTTTCAGGGTTTTTTTCATTGCTCTAACTTGTTCCGAAAAAGTTTCTTTGCAGCCCTAACCAAGGGCTAACAATGTCCCCAGCTCTTACCAGCTTGCAAGCTCTTTCATTGTTACTCTCTGCAAAGAATGTTTTCCAAACACTGTCTTTCTAGAGGTTTTTTAAATTTTCATTGCTTTACTTGTTCTGAATGTTTCTTTCCAGTCCTAACCAGGTGCTAACAATGCTCCCAGCTCTTACAGACTTGCAAGCTCTTTCATTGTTACTCTCTGCAAAGAATGTTTTCCAAACCCTGTCTTTCTAGGGGGTTTTAAAATTTTCATTGCTTTACTTGTTCTGAATGTTTCTTTGCAGCCCTAACCAGGTTCTAACAATGTTCCCAGCTCTTACAGACTTGCAAGCTCTTTCATTGTTACTCTCTGCAAAGAATGTTTTCCAAACCCTGTCTTTCTAGGTTTTTATTTAAATTTTCATAGCTTTACTTGTTCTGAATGTTTCTTTGCAGCCCTAACCAGGTGCTAACAATGTTCCCAGCTCTTACTGGCTTTGCAAGCTCTTTCATTGTTACTCTCTCTGAATAAAGTTTTTTTAAAGCTCTAACCAGGGGATAAAATAATGTGCTGGCTAAGGATACTAGCCAGATGAATACCTAGTAAGCAGATTATTTTTCCTATTTTCCTTCCCCAAAACATATTCCGGTGCTTCTTATACTCCGGAAAATACCGTATATCTCAAGCGATGGGCAAGAGTTGGATTGTCAACATTCAATCTCACAGCAATCAAAAGGGTCATTTTTTTAAAGTGTAGTTCTTAAACTGGGCTCATAACGGATTGACAACAAACATAATTTTATTTTTGCTACAGAGAGTTGAGAGATTAATATTGCAAGGAATCTCATCCGTCAATTGAGCTTGAATATTTTCATTTTGGGGAAAAATACCACTGTTTTCTTGTTTAATTGTTCTTCTGCTGTTTGAATTGTATTCCTGGCAGTGCTTATAGTCCTGACATGAGGCCATCAAGAAATCTCAGTCGCTCTGTCATTCTCCCTCCCTCTTTTCTCTCTCACACAGACAGAGAAAGAGAAAGATAATTTAAGTGTTGTGCTGTAGTTATGGTGTTGGAATTGAATTGGGGAGAGTTCAGCTTTACTGTAATTTCCCCCCCAATCAAAGAATTTCACTGGGTGATATTGGATCAATCATGACTCCCTAGCAAATCAACCTGCTTTTATTACACTGCAAGGAAAAATAGGACAGGACTTTGGCTACTACTGGCTTGAAGCCCTGATTGATTGAGAGGTAGCATAAGAAAATCTTTAAAAGTTATGGAACAGGCACTTCCTAAAATTGGGTTTATACAACATGCTTAAGCAGATTGATTTCACATCTAGCAGACAGGTTCTCTCAGTGTGATCATCTCAATTAGTGATAACTTGAGTCACTTTTTTTACACTTCTGTCTGTGAATCCAATCTTCTCAGTTTACTGTTTAATGCAATGTCTCTCACCTTCCCCAGCAACTTTAAGATGTGTGGACAGCATGCTCATTGGGGAATTCTAGGAACTTAAATCCACATATCTTAATGTTGCCGACTATCACAAACACACTGGTTTCCCCAAATGGGCCCATTTATTAAACAGTAGTCTAAAGTTCTAAGGATCTTGGAAAGTTCCCATTCTTTTCCCAACTATATTTGATGACTTTCTGCTGACCTCTACAACCTCAAACTCCTACAGTAGTTCTCAACCTTTCTAATGCCGCGACCCCTTAATACAGTTCCTTGTGTTGTGACCCCCAACCATAAGTCCAGTGTCAATTCTCCCAACAGAGCTTTAAGCTGATTGGCAGGACGGTTAGAGGGACACCCCTACTGCAAACGCCTGATTGGTCGGGTTGTAAAAATATGTTCCAAGATGCCAGAATAGAAGCTTTAGTTCCTAACACCATGGGAAATGTGTCTTTTCCAATGGTCTAAGGCAGTGTTTCCCAACCTTGGTAACTTGAAGATATTTGGACTTCAACTCCCAGAATTCCCCAGCCAGCATTTGCTGGCTGGGGAATTCTGGGAGTTGAAGTCCAGATATCTTCAAGTTGCCAAGGTTGGGAAACACTGGTCTAAGGCGACCGCTGTGAAACACTCGTTCGACCCCCAAAGGGGTCCCAACCCCCAGGTTGAGAACCATTCCTGAATGGCTTTTGTAGTGTCTGAGGAACCATGTAGGGCTTACATGATTCCTCAGACACTACAAAAACCATTCAGGAATCTTTCCCTGGACTGAGGATTCAAGTACCCAAATAGTTACATCCTCATTCTAAGACAGGACAAACCCCCTCCCCAACACACAACCTTGAAGGCTTTTTCTGAACTGAGGATCTTGCTATAATGCGAAGTTTGACAATATGACTCCTTGTTGGCACTGGTGGACATCTGCGGTTAGTAGGGGGTTTTTTTTTTAGGATTTGGAGACTGTGTAGACTCGAACCAAGGTGAAATGTCCAAAATATTTTATTGAATAAATATTAAGAGAGATACCGATGGAAAAAAGACAGAGCAACCCACATCTCTTCAACTTGCCACGAGCTCCAAAGAAATGGTAGTGAATGAAACACCCTGAGTTGTCTGCCTGTTGTCCAGCATCTTTTCTTCCTGGAATTTTAGCACTATCAATACATCCAGATGGAACTATGTTCACACAACACTGTGCAAAGTTAGTTGAACCCACTCCCTACTATTTAAGTAACTATTTATTATTTGTTTGTTTGTTTTGTCAAGTACATCGCCCCCGGGCCTATACAGTTTATGCATGGTTATGTTTGTATGTATGTTTTTCCTTTTTAATAAGGGTTTTTTTGTGACTTTTAAATTATGAGATTTGTTGTATATTGTTTTATTTTTGTTGTGAGCCGCCCCGAATCTATGGAGAGGGGCGGCATACAGATCTAATAAATAAATAAATGTATTGGTGGTATACAAAGATATAACAATGTCTATATACATGATACTACTAAAAGAGAAACATTAGGACAGGGAGCAGAACGCTGGTGCACTTATGCACGCCCCTTACTCATCTCTTAGGAATCAGGAGAGGTCAACTGTGGATAGTCTAAGGGTAAAGTTTTGGGGGTTAGGTGATGATACTACAGAGTCTGGTAGTGAGTTCCATTCATCAACTACTCGGTTACTAAAGTTGTATTTCCTGCAGTCGGGTTTAAAGCAGTCTACTTTAAGTTTGTATCTATTGTGTGCTCGAGTGTTGTTGTGGTTTCAAAACGCATTTGAGGACAATACTTAAGATTATAGCAATGTACGCAGGTGGGTCCATCGTCTGAATGATGAAAAGGTGCGAACTGTGAGTGTAGTCAATAAACCAGGTTCTGTCTGTCTGTCTGTCGGTGATGAGGAAGTGAAAACTGAAGAAGTGGTTCAAAGAACCGTCAACAAAATTTTACGGGGCAGGGATGCATGCTCTCATTCAAAGGTGGAACATTG
Source organism: Erythrolamprus reginae (assembly GCF_031021105.1). Classification (NCBI taxonomy): domain Eukaryota; kingdom Metazoa; phylum Chordata; class Lepidosauria; order Squamata; family Dipsadidae; genus Erythrolamprus; species Erythrolamprus reginae. Next base: position 22,754,113 of record NC_091958.1, on the reverse strand, counting down.
CTATTGAGAAAAACGGTGACTATGTTGAGAAGTGTTCGGAAACTTCAGATCGTGCAGAATGCAGCTGCGAGAGCAATCATGGGCTTCCTAAGGTATGCCCATGTCACACCAACACTCTGCAGTCTGCATTGGTTGCTGATCAATTTCCGGTCACAATTCAAAGTGTTGGTTTTGACCTATAAAGCCCTTCATGGCATCGGACCAGAATATCTCCGGGACCACCTTCTGCCGCACGAATCCCAGCGACCAATTAGATCCCACAGAGTTGGCCTTCTCCAGGTCCCGTCGACTAAACAATGTTGTCTGGAAGGTCCCAGGGGAAGAGCCTTCTCTGTGGCGGCCCCGACTCTCTGGAACCAGCTCCCTCCAGAGATTAGAACTGCCCCCACCCTCCTTGCCTTTTGTAAACTCCTTAAAACCCATCTCTGCTGTCAGGCATGGGGGAATTGAGGCACACACACACACACACCGGGCCTACACAATTTATGTATGGTATGTTTGTGTGTATGTCTGTTTTAATAATGGTTTTTTTTAAAGTTTTTAAAAATTTATTAGATTTGTTATGAATTGTTTCATTGTATGCTGTGAGCCGCCCCGAGTCTACGGAGAGGGGCGGCATACAAATCTAATAAGTGAGTAAGTAAGTAAGTAAGTAAGTAAGTACGTACGTAAGTAAGTAAGTAAGTAAGTAAGTAAGTAAGTAAGTAAGTAAGTAAGTAAGTAAGTAAGTAAGTAAGTAGGGATGTGATCCACAGAGGGCCAGCTTCATTTTGATGTATGCTACATGTACCTGTGTTGGTAATTATACATTGTCCTAAATAAAACGGCATTACTTTTTGACTCACCCTTGTATGTTAGACGGAAATGTGGCGAGCTCATTTGCGCTTCGCGCACGTACTGCACACATCTACCCCTTGACAAATTTGGAGAGGGGAGAAACTCAACATCCCTGTTCAATAGAAAGCTATTATCTGCACTGTCCTTTTAACACTACTTACTTTCTGGAAGCTCACAATTATGGTCAGGCCTGGATTTGATTCATCACCCAAACTTTACCGCAGAGGTACCCAGACCTACATTAGCACTTCCAGGATTAAAGTGCTATTGAAAAATACTCTAATTACCCAGCTCTTGGTTACGTCCAGAAAGCAAAGTATTTTGTCCTGAATGCATTCAGTGGTGGGGAAGGGAGAAAAACCAGAGCTTCTGAGTCATTTGTTGAATAGCTTTCAATGGTGCTGCCTTGAGATTTGTTTTGGTAACTCTGACTAAATAATTGCCATACAAATGCCAAAATGGAAGGGTGGGAGATGGTGGAGGAAGGCAGTGAAGATCTGCAATTTTTTTTTTACTACCATACTGTAGGCGTGGCTTATTTTGTGGGTGTGGCTTGCTGGCCATGTGACCGGGGGTGGCTTAAAGGTCATGTGATTGACTTAAAGGTGGCCAACTTAACGTCACTCGCGTCAGGGATTAGGGTGCCTCAAAGAGATACAATTTCCCTATCTATTTACTATTTACTATCCCTATCTATTTACTATTCTTGAACATCCAAAATAGACTATTTAATTCTATGTATATATGCCATACAGTATGCATGTTATGTTTGTGTGTATGTTTGGTTTTATAATAAGGGTTTTTAGTTGTTTTAGTATTGGATTGTTACATGCTGTTTTTATCACTGTTGTTAGCCGTGAGCTGTGAGTCTACGGAGAGGGGCGGCATACAAATCCAATTAATAATAATAATAATAATAATAATAATAATAATAATAATAATAATAATAATGTGTACATACATATTACACACAGGCACACAAAAATATACATTATCTACTATATAAATTGTATGTGTATGTACACACACACACAAACACATATGGACAGCTCTTCTAAAATTATACACATTCAGCTTCATTTACTACGATAGGAAAAACACCCAGAGCCCAAAAGGGGAAAAAAAGGGGGGGTGAATTATTTTTTTTCTACCAGTTCTGCATACCTGACTGTGCCCGTAGGAGCCCATCACTGGAGGAAGGGCATATTCTGGCAGAAAAAACTCCAAAGGCATCCAAGTCAGGCCCAACCTTGGGATAGATTGAAGTGTAACCTTGGCCAATAGACAAAACAAACTGATGTTCGTTGTGATTACAGTGTTCCCTCGATTTTCGCGGGAGATGCGTTCCGAGACCGCCCGCAAAAGTTGAATTTCCGCGAAGTAGAGATGCGGAACTAAATACACTATTTTTGGATATGAACGGTATCACAAGCCTTCCCTTAACACTTTAAACCCCTAAATTACAATTTCCCATTCCCTTAGCAACCATTTAGATTATTACTCACCATGTTTGTTAAAGTTTATTTTTAAAAAAGTTATTAAAGGCGGGCAAAAGTTTGGCGATGACATATGACGTCATCGGGCGGGAAAAACCGTGATATAGGGGGAAAAAACCTGCGAAGTATTTTTTAATTAATATTTTTGAAAAACCGTGGTATAGATTTTTCACGAAGTTCGAACCCGCAAAAATCGAGGGAACATTGTACTTCTCAAATTATGACTGTTCATTCAGGCCTCTTGGCTGCTATTTCAACCTGTCCCTAAAATCTTTAAATAAAACTGCCAGCCAGAATATGCAATACTAGACTAAAGGGGGAAACGTTATCTGACATTTGTAAATCCCTTCCTTACTTGAATCGGATCTGGAATTTGTATGTCACAATCCTGCCCCAGCAGATGACAGCATTGTCCAAGCAGGCCATCTGTCTATGTGGAATACGTGCTTGGTCATAAAGCCAACAAGCCCAGATTTCTATCTATTCAGCCTCTGCAAATGATGAATTTAGACCAGAGGTCTTCAAACTTGGCAACTTTAAGACTTGTGGACTTCAACTCCCAGAATTCTTCAGCCAGCATAGAAGTTGAAGTCCACTAGTCTTAAAGTTGTTGAGTTTGGGGACCCTTGATTTAGACCTCGTGAAACAAAGCATGGGTTCCTCCCCTGAAGCTTGATATTTGTGAGGGAGAGAAGATGTAAAAAGGAAAAGAGATTTTGGAGAGAAGCAACTTAGAACTAAGGAGAAATTTTCTGACTGTTAATCAGTGGAACAGTGGAACAGCTGGCCTCCAGAAGTTGTGAATGCTCCAACACTGGAAGTTTTGAAGAAGATGTTGGATAACCATTTGTCTGAAGTAGCGTAGGATTTCCTGCTTAAGCAGGGGGTTGGACTAGAAGACCTCCAAGGACCCTTCCAACTCTATTATTATTATTATTATTATTATTATTATTATTATTATTATTATTATTATTATTATTATTATTCTGCATTCAGTGTAGAAGGGATTGCCACTCTCAGATTGGCCTTTTTAGCCACACTAGATGTTTTTCTAGGAACTCTTTCCAGAGCATACCATAGTCTTTCAAGACTGAAGGTTGCCAATAATAATGATTGAGCCCGGGTGGTGCAGCAGGTAGAGTGCTGTACTGCAGGCCACTGAAGCTGACTGTAGATCTGAAGGTCAGCGGTTCAAATGTCATCACCAGCTCAAGGTTGACTCAGCCTTCCATCCTTCCGAGGTGGGTAAAATGAGGACCCGGATTGTGGGGGCAATATGCTGGCTCTGTTAAAAAGTGCTATTGCTAACATGTTGTAAGCCACCCTGAGTCTAAGGAGAAGGGCGGCATAAAAATCAAATAAATAAATAAATAAATAAATAAATAAATAAATAAATAAATAAATAAATAAATAAATAAATAAATAAATAAATAAATAAATAAATAAATAAATAAATAAATAAATAAAATGATGATAATAATAATAAAAATAATAATAATAATACAGTGGTCCCTCGATCATCGCGAGGGTTCCGTTCCAGGACCCCTTGCGATGATCGGTTTTTCACGAAGTAGCGGTGCGGAAGTAAAAACACCATCTGCGCATGCGCAGATGGTGTTTTTACTTCCACCGCCGCCCGCCCTTCGCCCGCCCACCCCGTTGCTCGCGCCTGGGGTTTCCCCGCGCGCGTGCCGCCCGCCCACCCACGCCGTTGCTGGGGCTGCTTCCCAGCTGGGAAGCGGAGCTGGGGTGTCCCCAAGCGCGCGCGCACCGCCCGCCCGCCCACGCCGTTGCTGGGGCTGCTTCCCAGCTGGGAAGCGGAGCTGGGGTGTCCCCGCGCGTGCCGCCCGCCCGCCCACGCCGTTGCTCACGCCGCCGCTGGGGTCTTACCGGGGCAAGAGGGGGAAGACCCAGGGAAGCCGCCCAGCAGCTTATCTGCCCGGCGGGAAACTCCACCATCTACGCATGCGTGGCCATAGAAAAAAAGGCACGCATGCGCAGATGGTGTTGTTTACTTCCGGGTTGAAAACTCGCGATATAGCGTTTCGCGAAACTCGAGATCGCGAAACTCGAGGGATCACTAATAATAATAATAATAATAATAATAATAATAATAATAATAATAATGGTCAAAATCTCCATCTGTCAATTGCAAAAGGCCACTTTATGGGATCAGCACACATAATTTGCCGCTACATCACACAGTCCTAGGTGCTTGGGATGCGCCCGACTGGTGGTGAAATACGAAATCCAGCATAGTGATCTCGTTTGCTGTGTCGTATTGTTGAAATAATAATAATTAATAATAATAATAATAATGTTATAATAATAATAATAACTATTATTAAGAAAGGATCTCTCTCATTTGCACTATTGTCCCCAACCTGATCTACTCTTTGTATCAGCCCATCCTGCCCAAGTGATCTCAAACAAAGAAGCCTTTACTACTCAACAGATCCATCCCTGTTTCTGCATGAACCAAAATTATCACATTGTTTCCCCCCTCCCCAAAAAATACCTCCCAATCCTAGTCTGTGGGTAAAACAACACTGGGAATGAGTGATTAAATGAGTGTAAAAACCACCAGCCAGGTTTGAAAGCCGTCAATTCAAATAGTAGCTCTGCAAACCCCTGGCCTCGCGCTGTGGCAATTAGAATAAAATATTTCTTGCCAAATTCACCAGCCAACATTATTTCCCGGCCAATTAGCAGAGAGCACTTGTTGTTTTTCTGTTTTACACACAGACACACAATTCTCACTGGCTTCTTAATTTTTAGGCAGCCTGAATGAGAAGGTCTCCAATGGTTTGCCATACGAGATGGCAATGGCTCCTCTCCACTAAGGAAGATAGAAGAAGAGGCAGCAGGTAGCAGCAGCCAGTGTATGGGAGGCGCGTGCTCTTCCTCACCGCCTCAGAGTCTCACTCTCTTTTTTAAAAAAAAGTTTTGGATTTTTTTGGTTCCCCTCACCTCACCTTCTTCTTCAGCAGAGACTCTTCTCCTCCTCTTCTCCCTCCTATTTGTATTTGTATATGTATTTATTAGTTTTGTATGCCGCCCCTCTCCAAAGACTCGGGGCGGCTAACAACAATAAAAAAGACAATGTGAACAAATCTAATATTAAAAATAATCTTTAAAACCCCAATTTAAAGAACCAATCATACCTACAAGCATACCATGTATAAATTCTATAAGCCTGGGGGGAAGGGAAAATTTCAATTCCTCCATGCCTGACGACAGAGGTGGGTTTTAAGGAGCTTGCGAAAGGCAAGGAGGGTGGGGGCAACTCTGATATCTGGGGGGAGCTGGTTCCAGAGGGTCAGGGCTGCCACAGAGAAGGCTCTTCCCCTGGGTCCCGCCAAACAACATTGTTTAGTCGACGGGACCCGGAGAAGGCCAACTCTGTGGGACCTAACCGGTCGCTGGGATTCTGGCGGCAGAAGGCGGTCCCGGAGATATTCTGGTCCGATGCTATGAAAGGCTTTATAACCAACACTTTGAATTGTGACTGGAAATTGATCAGTAACCAATGCAGACTGCAGAGTGTTGGTGTAACATGGGCATACCTTGGGAAGCCCATGACTGCTCTCGCAGCTGCATTCTGCACGATCTGAAGTTTCCGAACACTTTTCAAAGGTAGCCCCATGTAGAGAGCGTTACAGTAGTCGAGCCTCGAGGTGATGAGGGTTCCTCCTCCTCCCACTCAAATTCCGAGCTTTTATTTCTTTCCTAATGGAAAATATTCTAGATTTAGTTTTTACGAATGGGAATTGGGTTTCAGATGTCAAGGTGGGAGAAAATTTAGGTTGCAGTGACCATCTATGTTTGTGGTTTGATGTAAAAACTCATTGTGAGCAATCCTATAATGCAACCAAAGTATTGGATTTCAGAAAAACAAATTTTAATGCAATGGGGGAATATTTAGATAATGAATTAAAGGGGAGGGATAAAATGGCAGGAGCGAGCACCCAGTGGACTGTATTTAAAAAGGCCATCTTAAAAGCCACTGGACTGTATGTAAGACAAATAACTAAAGGTAAAAGGAAGAAGAAACCGCTATGGTTTAGCAATGATGTAAGGACTATAGTCAATGAAAAAAAGGCTGCCTATAGGAGGTATAAAGAGTCTGGAAGTATAGCTGATAGGGAGGTGTATAAAATGAGACAGAAGGAGGCGAAACAGATAATATATGCTGCTAAAGCCTCAAAAGAGGAAGAAATTGCCAAATCTCTAAAGAAGGGGGGTAAAACCTTCTTCAGATATATTAGTGATAAGAAGAAGAAAAACTGCGGCATCATGAAGCTTAGTACCGGGAAAAATACATGCATTAATGGGAATAAGGAGATCGCTGACCATTTCAATAGCTACTTCTGTTCAGTTTTCTCAAAAGACACCTTACAAAATAATACTATAGAGGGATATAGCATTGCCTCCAACTGTACGGATTCAGCTCCAGTGATCTTAGAAGCCGATGTCTTAGAAGAACTTGAACGATTAAAGATAAATAAGGCAATGGGTCCAGATGGCATCCACCCCAGAGTTCTTAAAGAACTCAGATCTGTCATTGCTACCCCCCTGACTGATTTGTTTAACCAATCCTTGTTAACAGGAGATGTTCCTGAGGATTGGAGAATGGCAAGTGTTGTGCCTATCCACAAGAAGGGCAGTAGAGAAGAAGCTGGTAACTACAGGCCAGTTAGCTTGACATCAGTTGTCGTTAAAATGATGGAGACTCTACTGAAAAAGAGGATAAATCAGCACCTAAAAAACAATAAATTATTGGACCCAAATCAGCATGGCTTTACTGAAGGCAAATCATGTCAGACTAATCTCATTGATTTCTTTGACTATGTCACAAAGGTGTTGGATGAAGGTGGTGCCGTGGATATTGCCTACCTGGACTTCAGCAAAGCCTTTGATACGGTTCCACATAAAGAGCTGATAGATAAATTAGTGAAGATTGGACTTAATCCCTGGATAGTTCAATGGATTTGCAGCTGGCTGAAGCATAGACACCAGAGGGTTGTTGTGAATGGTGAGTATTCTGAGCAGAGTCAGGTTACAAGCGGTGTGCCACAAGGGTCTGTTCTGGGTCCTATTCTTTTTAATATGTTTGTGAGTGACATAGGGGAAGGTCTGGTAGGGAAGGTTTGCCTATTTGCCGATGACTCTAAAGTGTGCAATAGGGTTGATATTCCTGGAGGCGTCGGCAATATGGTAAATGATTTAGCTTTACTAGATAAATGGTCAAAGCAATGGAAACTGCAGTTTAATGTTTCCAAATGTAAAATAATGCACTTGGGGAAAAGGAATCCTCAATCTGACTATTGTATTGGCAGTTCTGTGTTAGCAAATACTTCAAAAGAAAAGGATTTAGGCGTAGTGATTTCTGACAGTCTCAAAATGGGTGAACAGTGCAGTCAGGCAGTAGGGAAAGCAAGTAGGATGCTTGGCTGCATAGCTAGAGGTATAACAAGCAGGAAGAGGGAGATTATGATCCCGCTATATAGAATGCTGGTGAGACCACATTTGGAATACTGTGTTCAGTTCTGGAGACCTCACCTACAAAAAGATATTGACAAAATTGAACGGGTCCAAAGACGGGCTACAAGAATGGTGGAAGGTCTTAAGTATAAAACGTATCAGGAAAGACTTAATGAACTCAATCTGTATAGTCTGGAGGACAGAAGGAAAAGGGGGGACATGATCGAAACATTTAAATATATTAAAGGGTTAAATAAGGTCCAGGAGGGAAGTGTTTTTAATAGGAAAGTGAACACAAGAACAAGGGGACACAATCTGAGGTTAGTTGGGGGAAAGATCAAAAGCAACATGAGAAAATATTATTTTACTGAAAGAGTAGTAGATCCTTGGAACAAACTTCCAGCAGACGTGGTAGATAAATCCACAGTAACTGAATTTAAACATGCCTGGGATAAACATATATCCATCCTAAGATAAAATACAGAAAATAGTATAAGGGCAGACTAGATGGACCATGGGGTCTTTTTCTGCCGTCAGACTTCTATGTTTCTATGTTTCTATGGGTTTGCACTCATTATTTGCTTTTACATTGATTCCTATGGGAAAAAATTGCTTCTACTTAAGAACGTTTCTACTTAAGAACTTGGTCATGGAACGAATTAAGTTCTTAAGTAAAAGTACCACTGTAATTCCTTCCATCCTCCACCATTCAGACAGAACTGAAGAAACTTCTTAGATGAGAAGTGAAAGCTCTTCAAGGAAAGCCAAAAGCCCAGCTGCCTTTTGAAAAAAGCACCTTTGAGACAACCATGACCTGGATGACTGAACATCTCCATAGACAAATAACTACTATTTGTCTAAGTAACTACAGTCTAACCACAATTATATCCTGTTATAGTTAAATGCACAAACCCAGCATTATGCCCCATTTATATCCATCAGCATGATATAATTATCATATTGCTGAGCATAATATTATAGGAGCAGGAAATAAACAGCTAATGGCTAGAGGAAAGTACGGTATTTCAGCCGCAAAAAAAATGCTTTTGATGGAGAACCGATTTGCTGTCTAATACATATACAAGAGCACATTATTTTAAATTATATCCGTCATCAAATCGCAGGAGTATCTGAGTTTCCTGTTTTTTCTTTTTTATGCCTGGTGGCCAAAGGAATCCAGCGTAGAATAATGAAGCCTCCTTAGAATTATTGCCCGCCTCGGTCATTTGGAGCGATGTTTTAAGAATCTCAGTAATGTTGTTCTTGATAAAGAACTGACTCAAGGCAGCTGTTACTTTACAGTCAGAACATCATTTTGCAGATGGCATCTTATTTATGGTATGTATGTATGCCCTCATCACCTCGAGGCTCGACTACTGTAACGCTCTCTACATGGGGCTACCTTTGAAAAGTGTTCGGAAACTTCAGATCGTGCAGAATGCAGCTGCGAGAGCAATCATGGGCTTCCCAAGGTATGCCCATGTTACACCAACACTCCGCAGTCTGCATTGGTTGCCGATCAATTTCCGGTCACAATTCAAAGTGTTGGTTATGACCTATAAAGCCCTTCATGGCATCGGAACAGAATATCTCCGGGACCGCCTTCTGCCATACGAATCCCAGCGACCGATTAGGTCCCACAGAGTTGGCTTTCTCCGGGTCCCGTCGACTAAACAATGTCGTTTGGCGGGTCCCTTCTCTGTGGTGGCCCTGACCCTCTGGAACCAGCTCCCCCCTGAGATTAGAACTGCCCCCACCCTCCTTGCCTTTCGTAAACTCCTTAAAACCCACCTCTGTCGTCAGGCATGGGGGAACTGATATAACTTCCCCAGGCCTATATTGTTTATGTATGGTATGTTGTGTGCGTGTTTTTTAAATTATGGGTTTTTAGTTTTAATTATTAGATTTGTATTCTACATTGTTTTTTCTATTACTGTTGTGAACCACCCCGAGTCTACGGAGAGGGGCGGCATACAAATTTAATAAATAAATAAATAAATAAATAAGTATGTATGTATGTATGTATGTATGTATGTATGTATGTATGTATGTATGTATGTATTTATGTATTTATTTATTCATCTTGGAAATTCTATGCATACAATAAAATGTATCACAACTTCAGAAAGGACTCAAATCAGAGCAAGACCAGTGGTGGGTTACTCCCACTTCGGACCAGCACACAAACTGGTGGCAAATTAAATTAGAACCTATCACTGATCATTACCAAGTTCACAAAAGGCCACAAGATAGAGCCAGTTTTGAACTCTTCCGTAACTTCATCCGAGTTTTTAACAACAACAACAACAAAGATAAATTAAGATAATGGGGGACAAAGAACCGTCATCTGCATGTAATTTTAATAATAAAACTGTTTCTAACTTGCTATCTGTTCTGTCGGGCTCTCTGATAGGAGCCTCCTGAAAATTCAAGGATACAAATTTCAGACACACACACACACGTTTGAAAATTCAAAACAATGTTCTTTATCACAAAAGTCAAAATAAACTAAGCACTCTTTTTGTATTGCAAAGAGCACTCTTCCCAAAACAACCAGATAGTCTGTACAATTTCCCTTAAGCAGTCATTAAGTACTTAGCCAGCAGCTGTGGAGTAACTTCACACCCCTTCTTCTTCCAATGAAGGGAGACACACACACACACACATGCTGCTCTGCTTTGGTTTCAAAGGCATGAAAAAGCAACAAAGTCCAGCACACAAGATTCCTAACGAAACTGCAACAGATATTCTTCCACAATAGTCAAACCCAAATTACTGGAGCCCCACCCAAACACAGGTGGCCTTCCTTATTTCCTGTAATATGTTCTTACTTGGTCTCTTCTATGCATAATTCTGCGCTTGCATGGGTCCAACATGTCATCTTCTGAAGCTATAGAAGATAAGGAAGATTGACTGCCTTGGCTGTGTGCCAAGCCCTCCTCTGCCGAGTCACTCCCACCTTCTTCTTCGTCCGAGGAACCTAAACTCTGATCTGATTCTGTCGGCAATAACACAGGCCTGTGACATGTTGAATTTTCCCCTGCATCCACCTCCCCATTCCCTGGGGCAGGAGCTGGGCCAGAGCCAACCACAATACTATCTATGGATACAGATCATCCTGTTTGGCTTTCAGAAGTGCAAAAATTGCTTTTGGGATCATTTTACTCAACAGGAATATTTGTGGGAACTTGAAAGGTTAAGATAGAGATTGTGAACCTTCAAGCAAAGCCCTGTATCTTTTTTTAAATATATTCTTACATGATGCACATTAAGGGATGCTCTCTCCCCTAAGACTGTTAATCTGAGGCAACCAACAAATCAACCCTCCAGCCAACTGCCTGCAATTTTAAAAATTAAAAAAAAGAATTTGGAACTTAACTATCATTAATAACTGTATGTTTATCTTCTTTGTGGCAGTAATTGAAATTAATGGTGCGTTTCCTTGTAACATTTGGTGAATAAGATGATCGGCTGATTAAAAAACGTGCTTGGAAACACATTTACCTGGGCTAAGAACTTTGATCAAACACAGTCATCTTGCTAACTGGTTGCAAAAGAGCAAAAGAGCAGTTCACAGAAATTTTAAATATGCACAGCATGAAAACCCTTAGCCTTAAACGCCTGCGAGAAGTTGGCTCCCTTTCAGGAAAAAAATAATATTGCTACTTATTGCCCTCCATGAGTTTCTTACATGAAAATTCAGTTGATTGCACATCGAAGGTTCTACCGGGGTTATGTATGTATTTGTTTGTTTGTTTGTATCTTGCCTTTTTACAAATACAGTGGTACCTCTACCTACAAATGCCTCTAATTACGAACTTTTCTAGATAAGAACCAGGTATTCAAGGGGTTTTTGCCTCTTCTCAAGAACCATTTTCCACTTACAAACCCGACCGTCCGAAACTAACCGGAAAAGGCAGGGAGAAGCCTCCATGGGGCCTCTCTAGGAATCTCCTGGGAGGAAATAGGGCTGGAAAAGGCAAGAAGAAGCCTCTGTGGGGCCTCTTTAGGAATCTCCTGGGAGGAAATAGGACTGGAAAAGGCAGGGAGAAGCCTCCGTGGGGCCTCTCTAGGAATCTCCTGGGAGAAAATAGGGCTGGAAAAGGCAGGGAGAAGCCTCTGTGGGGCCTCTTTAGGAATCTCCTGGGAGGAAACATTGATAGAAAAGGCAGGGAGAAGCCTCTGTGGGGCCTCTCTAGGAATCTCCTGGGAGGAAACAGGGCCGGAAAAGGTGGAGAGAAGCCTCCATGGGGCCTCTCTAGGAATCTCCTGGGAGAAAATAGGGCTGGAAAAGGCAGGAAGAAGCCTCTGTGGGGCCTGTCTAGGAATCTCCTGGGAGAAAATAGGGCTGGAAAAGGCAGGGAGAAGCCTCTGTGGGGCCTCTTTGGGAATCTCCTGGGAGGAAACATTGATAGAAAAGGCAGGGAGAAGCCTCTGTGGGGCCTGTCTAGGAATCTCCTGGGAGAAAATAGGGCTGGAAAAGGCAGGGAGAAGCCTCTGTGGGGCCTGTCTAGGAATCTCCTGGGAGAAAATAGGGCTGGAAAAGGCAGGGAGAAGCCTCTGTGGGGCCTGTCTAGGAATCTCCTGGGAGAAAACAGGGCCGGAAATCAGAAAATCTTTCATGCACAAGCATCCTTGCACAAGATTTCGCTTCCAAAGCGAAAATCAAATCTCATGCGGAGCTGCGCGCACAGCTCCATTTTGACCACCACACTATAGAGTGGCCCGTACCAGTAGGAACCCAATACTGCACGTGTACATGCACGAGGGAATGCGGGGACCATGCCTGTAAACGGGGGAGGTGGGACACATGTAGGGGGCAGGGCTACACTTGCATTTCATTTTGGGGGTTCGCACATGCTTTGGGCACTCGGTCTGGAAAAGGTTAGCCATCCCTGTCCTAGGGAGTGGCTATTTGAATAGATCCATCTCCAACTCATCTCTGGGCTGATCTGTTTCTTGTCCTCCCCCCCACCCTTTCTAAAATGTGCTCCCTCCTTTCTGGGAAACTGCCACCTCATCGTTGTCCTTCACACCATCTCCCCCCCCCCGTGGGCGTCATCTCTCATAGAAACAGACGTGACACATTTTGATTACTTTTTTGTGAAACACAAAATATCTTCCTGATCTACAATACTTAGTAATTGCTGTTTGGCATTTACCTTTCTCTTTGATCTCTCTGATTTCCTGGAAATATTCTTCACTTTTTTATGAAGGTGATATAAAACCTACAAAAAAGAATGAAAGAAAACGTTGCCTTATTTCAGAAAATATCGGTTTCCCTCCCCAAGCCCACTGCTGGAGTTTGCAGGAGAATAATGAATCTTCCCCACCAATTTGATTAGGCTTCAAATGATATCACTATAACTCCCTTGCTTTTTTTTTTATTTATAGCCTCTCAGGTATTTTTAAGGAAGTGCACTACGTATTAGCTATTTATGTACCACTAAAACTTTCCTGTGTGTTTGTCTGCCTGTAACGTTCAACTGGGCAAAGTGCATCATCATAGGGCAACCATTTGTTAAAATCAAGATAGCTCAAATGGACTCATGTAGGAGAGGAAGTGGCAGAACCTGGGGGTGGAGTTTAAAGAGGGATCAGCCTAGAATCTCTACATAGCCACGAGTAAACTAACTCCAACCCAGGAGTAAAAGCTAGCAAGTTCTAACCAGTTCTGGAGAACTGGTAGTGGAAATTTTGGGTAGTTTGGAGAACCGGGTAGCGGACATTTTGAATAGTTTGAGAACTGGTTATGGAAATTTTGAGTAGTCTGGAGAACCGGTAGTGGAAATTTTGAGTAGTCTGGAGCAGTGTTTCCCAACCTTGGCAACTTGAAGATATCTGGACTTCAACTCCTAGAATTCCCCAGCCAGCGAATGCTGGCTGGGGAATTCTGGGAGTTGAAGTCCAGATATCTTCAAGTTGCCAAGGTTGGGAAACACTGGTCTGGAGAACCGGTAGTAGAAAATTTGAGTAGTTTGGAGAACCGGTAGTAGAAAATTTGAGTAGTTTGGAGAACTGCTGGCAGAAATTTTGAGTAATTTGGAGAACCAGCAAATGCCACCTCTGGTTGACCCCAGTGGGGTGGGAATGGAGATTTTGCAGTATTCTTCCCCTGCCATGCCCACCAAGCCATGTCCACCATGCCCACCAAGCCACATCCGCAGAACCAGTAGTAAAAAAAATTGGATTTTACCACTGCTCCAACTTCCCTTGAATTCTGTTGACCCTTATCTAGTTCATAACAGGCTAGTTAAGAATATTCACGTGCATAGACCTAGGTGGCAATAAATAGATAGCCTTGAACTTTATCGCCTTTCGATCTGACCTAAATATAGTTCACAAAATGATTTACCACAATGTCCAATGTCAATGATTTCTTCAGCTTCAACCGCAACAAGAACATGAGCACATGGTCAATTCAAACTTAATGTAAACTACTGCAAACTCCACTGCAGAAAATACGACTTCAGCAATAGAGTCATCAATGCCTGGAATGCACCACCTGACTCTGTGGTTTCTTCTCCAAATCCCCAAATCTTTAACCTTAGATTATCTACTGACGACCTTACCCCATTCCTAAGAGGTCTGTAAGGGGCGTGCATAAGCACACCACTGTGCCTACCGTCCCTGTCTTACTGTCCAATTGGCTAATTTATCTGCACCTACTTTGCCAATGATTAGCCGCCCCGAGTCCACGGAAAGGGGCGGCATACAAATCTAATTAATAATAATAATAATAATAATAATAATAATAATAATAATAATAATATGTTTATACCAATACCTGCTACCTTGTACATGCTTGACAAATAATAAATAAATAAATAAATAAATAAATAAATAAATAAATAAATAAATAAATAAATAAATAAATAAGCTAGTAGGTTAGTTAGTTAGTTAGTTAGTTAGTTAGTTAGTTAGTTAGTTAGTTAGTTAGTTAATTTAATTGGACCTTCACATGTGGAACTGATCCTTCATGCCTGATACTAGCTTAAAGAATGTCCAGGGTCCATTACTTCTGTGAGACTGAAATTTCAGGAATCTTCGGATCAGGTTTATCGACAAAATTATGGCCATTGCAACATTACCACACTAGCCTGTGGTATCACCATGCCACTGCAGCTAGCCATGGTCCCATGATTATGATTTTTAATGCTCCCTGCCACCATCCCACAAGCAAAATCAATGGGGAAGCCAGTGGGAACTAAAAACTTGTCTCCATTATACCTACAGTTTTGCCTGCTCTTGTTTATTGGTTTAGGTAAGGAAATACTTCTGAAACAATGAGCAAAACTATTCATAGGTTGTCCTAGTACGTACGGTATACATACTTTTTTTCTTTCTGTTCAATCGTATCTGATTCCTGGAGATTGGCTGGACTAGACCTGCAGTTGTCTTGGCCATTTGTTTCGGAAGTGACTGGCCACTGTCTTCTTCCTAGGGCTGAGAGAATGTGGCTGGCCCATGGTCTCCTGATTTCTCCTAATGCCTTATCCACTACAACCAACCAGACACTATACTAAATGCTTAATTAATTGGAAAAGCTAGATTTTTAGGAGAGGGAAACGGAGAGGAACAAGACCAGAAGAGACAAAAGAGGGGAGAATTCAGAAGGGAGAAAAGAGGAGAAGAGAAACAAGAACAGAACAGAACAGAAGAGAGAAAAGAGGGAAGAAATCAGAAGGGAGGAAAAGAGGGGAGAAGGGAAGAGAAACAAGACCGGACCAGACCAAAGATAGAGAAAAGAGGGAAGAAATCAGATGGGAGAGGAGAGGAAG
The DNA here is from genome assembly GCF_031021105.1 of Erythrolamprus reginae. Lineage (NCBI taxonomy): Eukaryota > Metazoa > Chordata > Lepidosauria > Squamata > Dipsadidae > Erythrolamprus > Erythrolamprus reginae. The sequence continues at coordinate 22,738,515 of NC_091958.1, read as the reverse complement.
AAAGAAGAGAAGAGGAGTGAAGAAAAGAGAGAAACAAGACCAGACCAGACCAAAGAGAAAGAAAAGAGGGAAGAAATCAGATGGGAGAGGAGAGGAAGAAAGAAGAGAAGAGGAGAGAAGAAAAGAGGAGAGAAATAAGACCAGACCAGACCAAAGATAGAGAAAAGAGGGAAGAAATCAGACAGGAGAGGAGAGGGGAGAAAGAAAGAAGAGAAGAGAAGAGAAGAGAAGTTTTGAAGCTGGACAAGTACAACCACTAAGTCTTGGACCACATTAGTTCAACATTTTGTGTAAATCCATCGAACAAGCTGATGGCCGTCACCTTAGATCACTGTTAAGCTCCAGGGAGGCTACATCTGTCAAGAGCCACTAATCTTAATGGAATTGTTTTATCTCCTGTGTGAAAGGCATCGGATTTCCGTGACTCAGGGTTGATACCACGTTGCGCTAATTAACCTGCATCTGTTTTGTTTATGCGAAGGGATTCTTCCACCTGCCTCCATTTGCAAAAGAGGCCTCGGTGGCGAAGGCTGCCCTTCAAAACAAAAATACTCTGTATTATTTTCACCTGCTCTAGGTCACCTTTCCGAACGGAGTTTGTCAGGGCATTTTGCTGCTCATTAAAACCATGGAAGTTTTTTTTTTTTTAAGTGCAGGTGTTGGTGCATCAGTGAGAAAGAAACAAATTGGTCTCTCCCTCCCTCCCCCTGATGATTTACCCAAACTTCAACCTGCTATTTACATTTGAAGAAGCACAGGGGAAAATAGGTATTAACTGCCTTCGTGCAATTAATACCACTTTAGCCTAAATGATCCTTTGCTGAGAAGCGAGGGCAGCAAAGGGAGATCTCGCCCGGATTTGACTCTTGCAGACCAAAAGGGCTGCTTTACTATCCTAGAAGATCATCCAAGAAGCAGGTTGGTTGTGGTGCTGGATTAGGAGGTAGGAGGTGACTTTGGGTCAATCCTTCTTTCTTGGCCCTAGGGCTAGGCAGAAGAAAGACAATGACAGACCAGCTTGGTCTAATGGTCAAGGCACCAAGCAAGAAACCAGGGGATTACAAATTAGGCGTCCCAGTCCTGCCTTCACCATGAAAGTTGGTTGGTTGACTTGAGCCAATCACCAGGAAAAAGTGAGTTCAAGTCCCAACTTAGCCATGAAAGCTGGGTTGATTTTGGATCTCTCTCCTCCTACTTCTCCCTCCTCCCTCCCTCCCTCTCTTTCCCTCTCTCCCACTCTATCTCCCTCACTCTCTCTCCCTCCCTTTCTCTCCCTCCGACCATCTCTCCCTCTCTCTTCCACCCTTTCTTTCCCTGCTTCCCTCTCTCTCTCTCTCTCCCTTTCTCTCCCTCCCTCCCTCACTCTTTCTCTCTCTCTCTCTCTCCCTCTCTCCCTCCCTCCCTCCAACTCATCTCACAAGCTTCTTGTGGGGAAAATAGGAGGACAAAGGAGTATTAGATATGTTCACTGCCTTGAGTTGTTTATAAAAATAATGATGGCAGGATATAAATTAAATAAACAAATAAACCAGTGAATAAAATCACCTCTGAAATCTTGCCACAACAATGGCAGAGACTTGTCAAAGACTCTAGGAGTCTATTGTACTTAAATTAAGATAAATCTTAAAAACCAGAAAGGCAAAACATTTAAAAGATGTTCAGATCCTGAAAGTTTATCTGGGCCCACCAATCCTAAAAACCTTGCACGAATGTCCTTCTTTTTACCCAAGCACTGTACTTGGTGTGACATTTCTCAACATCTCACACTACATTCTTTGCAGAGGTGGGTTTCTATAGAACCGTTAGTGGGAATTTTCCCCCTGTTCACCGAACCAGCAGTGATGGCCAACTGAACATGCCCCCGAATTGGTCCTCCAACTTGAAATCCATCCACTGGAGCCAAATTTACAAGAAAATAACCCTCTGCGCATTCGCAAAGCCTCCCGCGCATGCACATACAAGTTTAACCAGGAGAAACACGCACTTCTGGTGCGACCCCGAACCAAGAAGTAGAGTCTTAGAGTCTTAGATGTTGGTGGCTAGATGGGCAGTAAAACACCAAATGGTTGACCTGCACGATGGGATGAATGAGGACCGCTGATCTTTTTTTTTTTTGGTGCCCTGTAATTCCATACTGTCTCACCCACACTCAATTTACTCGGAAGGCTATCACCACCCAACTGTTAGGTTGTTTTTTATTTACACAAGGTCACTGGTGGAATGGAAAAAGGATGGATTTTTTTAAAAAAATGTGAAATTGTACACTTGTGAAAGGATGCTGCTACTTTCTCCTTCCAGACATAACATCAGACCAAGTGGAGGGGGAAATAATGGAAATCTGGAATAGCTTTTTTTTTTTTAAAAAAAAAGCCAGCTTTATTTCCAACCAACTTACATATCAAAGGCAAACCATGTAAAATTCTGGTGCAAAGATACTGTAAAGAGATACTAGCCTTAGTAGTGTTTGAATTAACCCCTCAAGACTCTACTTAAGAGTCCTAGAATTTTAGTTAAGTACAGTGTAGCAGGGGCTGGGTTAACTCTCGGTTTGGACCAGATTGCCTGAACTGTTAGCCACCCCACTGGCATAGTTCCCTCTAAGCTGAGCGGTGAGCAATCGCTCACTTAAAAATCATCATCAACTCAGAGTTTTCCAAACCTGCCCAGAAACCGAGAGGGAAAGAGTGAGAGGGAAGGAGAGAGAGAGGAAGAGAGGAAGAGAGAGAAACAGATAGAAAAAAGAGAGGAAGGAAAAGAGAAAGAAAAAGAATGGGAGTAAGGAAGAGAGAAAGAAAATCAAAATCTAGTTTGAAACTAGCTCAACTATTTAAGTGGCATTTTGATATTGATAGAGTTGCCCTATTATGAGCTCACTGTTATAGACACACAGTATTTATTTATTTATTTATTTATTTATTTATTGTTTATTTATTTATTTATTTCTGTGCCACCCAGTCCCAAAGGGACTGCCGCTCAGACACTATACTTTTCTGCCCACCCCCAAAAAAAATTAGAGGGAACACTGCCCACTGGTGATGTAATGTTGGCGTCACAGATCTGGTTCTATTGATGCCTGTCCATGTGTGCCGCCTTTCTTTCTTCTGAATTTTTGTCGAATTTTGGATGGGTTCTTCTCGTTTTCTCCTCGGCTCCTCAGTTGTGTTTCGGCCTGAATCTAGCTTCTGAGCATGCACAGAAGTGAAATTGCATGAGGAGATGCGCACGCCACCAGTGTAGTACGAAACGTTGCAATGCGAACCAGCGGCGAAGGTAAGTGGAACCCACCTCTGTGGTGTAAAGAGCTGATCCAGCTGGTTGGCTTATTTTTCAGTATGTTTTCAGAACTCCAACAAGGGGTTGGGTAATCAAGATTAAAATCATGGTTGTGTTTTGAGAACTCAGCAAGATTCTTAGGGGTCCATAAATGGAGTGGAATCTTGGCAGAAATTGAAATGAGGGCTCTCCGGAATTATTTTCTACTAGTTAGTTGTAAAGGACTTAGAACAATGTTTCTGAACCTTCACAACTTGTTGAACGTCCGCACTTGGGATGTATGTATGGTATTATGACTGCTTTATAATTAATGGGTTTCTTTTAATACCTGGTTTTATAGTTTTAGATTATAGTCGATTTCTTTTTATTGATCTGCATCTATTTGTATTTCTATTTATATTATTGCTGTAAGCCGCCCTGAGAGTCCTTCGGGATTGGGCGGCATAGAAGTCAAAGGAAGGAAGGATGGAGGGAAGGAGGGAGGGAGGGAAGGAAGGAGAGGGAGGGAGGGAAGGAGGAAGGGAGGGAGGGAGGGAGGGAAGGAAGGAGAGGGAGGGAGGGAAGGAAGGAAGGAGAGGGAGGGAGGGAAGGAAGGAAGGAGAGGGAGGGAGGGAGGGAAGGAAGGAGAGGGAGGGAAGGAGGGAAGGAAGGAAGGAGAAAGAAATAGAAAGAAAGAAAGAAAGGTTAGTTAATGGGGAAGCCAAATTCACTTAACCACCATGTCACTAACTGAACAACTGCAATGATTCAGTTAACAAGTATGGCAAGAAAGGTTGCAAAACAGGGCAAAACTCACTTAACAAATGTCTTACCTGGCAAAAGAAATTTTTGGCTCAATTGTGGTCATACGTCAAGGACCAGGGGTGGCTTCCTCCCAGTTTGTACCAGTTTGCGATCTACTTGTGACATTATGATGACCTGACACAACCGGTTCAGTTTGTTGATCCATGGGCGGCACAATCTTTTTTTAAAAAAAATCTTTTTCTTCTGACCATGCGCAGAAGCAGAGTTTCTGGCAGTGGGCATGTGGTCACCATCTTGTTTTCGGCTTTGGTGGGGGACACATTTTGAGCATTGTCATAAAGGTGCCTTCGTGATTAAAATAGCCACTCACAAAATAATCACTTACTCAAAGGCAACAATCTAAAGAGTTCCTTGCTACTTTCACAGCCTAAGTGAACATCCCAAAATGCTCCATTCCACATAGCAGTCTTAACACTCCTTTCTGCAGACTACCAAACAAAATCAAGGTTTCTGGCGAAACATTAGGTTTCAAGCATTATTCCTTTTATTTTCTAGAGCAGGGGTCCCCAAACTTGGCCACTTTAACACTTGTGAATTTCAAGTCTTCGGAGAGGGGCGGCATACAAATCTCATAAACTATAACTATAACTCCCAGAATTCTCCAGCCACCTATGAAGACCTATGTTCTAGAGAATATTACAGCCATTTGGAAAGGAGGGGGAGGCAAAAACCTAGATCACATAGAATTAATTCCAGATCTTATCTCCTTACACTTTTCCTAGACACTTTTGTTGGTAGCAGAATCGTCGGCTTTGGGGGTTTTAAATGCTTTCGGGAAGAACGCAGAGGTTGCCCAAAGAGGACGCCCTGCATTTTCTTTCAACGTCTTTCAGTGCAAATTGGGTGCTCGGGTGTGGAGCTCCATTTTCACTACCCCACTGCGTTCCCCTCCCTCCGGGCAGTAGAACCCACCCCTGTCAAGGACTATCTGTATTACAGGAATATGGCCAACATTAGCAACATCAATGGTCCTTGAAATATGCCAGTTTCTTTTTTTTGCACTGTTATTGTAAACAGCAGTGGAGCATTTATTTTCAGGAGCTCCTAATTATTTGAGAGTGCATTTGTTTCATTCTGTCAGCAATGTTTTATTTTTGCAAAAAAAAAAAAAAAATTAGTAAACTATTAAGAGGAGAAAAACGTGTATCCTGTTCTCTAACAAAATTTAGATTAACCTTTTGAAAAACAGAGTTTTACTGCACTACTGTAACCAAGCAATGAATGTACTTAAGCATTAGATCTGGGAGACTAAAGTACTTATGTCAATTAATTAAAAGAAAATGCATCTATTAACGATAGCATTTATTATCTCCCTTGCTGACGGGCTCATCCAAACTGGTGACGCAGAAGAAACCATTTGAATTCCTAAGTTACCACTGAGGTTGGAAAGGAATTGGAAGTTTATCGTATTTTTTGGCATATAAGATGCACCGGAGTATAAGATGCACCTTAGTTTTTGTGAAGGAAAATTGGGGGGGGGGGGGAATCTACCAACCAGGTATTCATCTGGCTAGCATCCTTAGTCTGGTCAGCTTCAACACATTATTTTATCTCCTGGTTAGGGCTGGAAAAAAACTTATTCGGAGCAAGTGGCAATGAAAAAAAGCCTGCAAAGACTTAGGGATGAAAAAACATTCTTTGGAGAGAGTTAGCAATGAAAAACCCTGCAAGCAGATAAGAGCCAGAAAGATCATTAGCACCTCATTAGGGCTGGAAAAAAAAGTTTTGAAAAAGTTACATTCAGAGTATAAGACGCACCCAAATTTTCATCCTCTTTTAGGGAGGAAAAAGGTCAGGAAAATACTATAGTTTATGGTTCTCTGCTAAAGAAGTCCCAACACAGGATTCATGGAGCCCATGTGACTACCCCATCCCTTTCCTTCTGATCCTTCAGGTCTGGGAAGGCAAGGAGAGAAGGAAGTGATGTCACATATGTCAGGATGTCATCAAACTAATGACACAAAGGATGACATTATGGAAACACATAATCTAAACCAGGGGTTCCCAAACTTTTTACACAGTCCCTCAGAATGTTGGAGGGCCGGACTATAAAAAAAACTATGAACAAATCCCTATGCACACTGCACATACCTTATTTTAAAGTAAAAAAACAAAATGGGAACATACTATTTAGAGGGGGGAAGAAGTCTGAAATTCACATATGTTTATGTTTTGTTTTTAATTTTCTTTTGTTAACATCTGATTGGCTATACTGTACAAGGTTTTCTTGCCTTATAGAAAAATGTATAAAGAAAGAAGGAAGCACTTTGGCATAATGGTTAATAAGTTAGAAACATAATTGATGTTGTACTTTTTGAAGGAACATTAAGGAGGGGATTTAATTAAAAGAAAATGAATGTAACTGGATGACAAAATTAGAAAAAAAATACCGCATTTTATTCATGGAAAATTAGATGGTACACTGTGTTGTGGAATGTATGTTAAGAGGGGGGGGGAATTACACCCCCCCCAAAACAGTCCTTTCTTCCTCTGTCCCTCCATTCATTTCATTCTTCCTTCCTTCCTTCCTTCCTTCCTTGTTCCCTCCAGTTCTCCTTCCTTCTTTCCTTCCTTCCTTCCTTCCCTCCTTCATTCCTCTCCACTTCTCTTTCCCTCCCTCCCTCTCTTTCCCTTTTCTTTTTTTCTCTCTCTCTTTTCCCTCTCTCTCACAAAACCCTGGCATTGCTTATTAAATTTACATTCTACCTTTCATCAAGAGGAAAGAAGGGAATGCTCCTATAGTCCACTCTGCAAATTTCCCCTAACGTTAGGTGGGATTGAGGCACGGAAATAAGCTGAGGCCAAGCCATCAACTGCAAAAGGAATTAGAGATGACCTTGATAGGAAAGAAGCATTAAGGAGGCAGCTGAAAAAACAATTCCAAGGATTTATAGAGAAATTGATAATTTTGTATAGTGATTTTGGGGGGGGATTATACATGAGTTACTAACAAAATACTGCATTTTATTGTACTGGAAATATAAGATATTTGACATTGTACTAAAGCATATGAAGGAAAAAATAAATATATATACAGTATACTGAAAAAAGAAAAGAAAAAACAATTCCACACTCCGGGGAATGAAACAAGGGTAAGAAAGAAACTCAACATAATCGCACTTTGATTTTGCTAGTTTCACTTGGAGAATCTTTCAAAATTGATGTCAGTTCTTCAACATTGGCCAGCTCAAGAAAACAGGCATTGTATGGAGTCCAAGAATGCTAACTATTGTAACAGAATGGCTTTTCCACTGAAAAAACTCAAGCGGCTTATCAGCGTGATTGGGGTGTAATGTGTTTAAGGGACGCCTTAATTTATTGGCTTCATTGGCTTAATGTATTGGCTGCCAACATTTTTAAACACAGTCAACATACCGGTCTTTCCTCGTCTCCCACAGTAGTCACAGTGAAGCCAAGCGCTACATACACTTCATCATATTTCCTCATATTAGCTTTCAGGAGACTTAGGTTTGTTTCATTATCTCCGTCAGTGATTCGCTGGCTGGGGGATTCTGGGAGTTGAAGTCCAGATATCTTCAAGTTGCCAAGGTTGGGAAACACTGATCTCCATCTCTCTCCTCCTGTGTTTTCATCCCTGTTAAATATTTTTCCATGGTGTCTCTTAAGGGTTTGTTATCTGCACTTTATATCTCCTGCTCTGTGCTGTGTGTTATTGTTTGGTGCAAAAAAACCCTACAACCTGTGGCAAAAAAAGCATGTTTCCCAGGGTCACCCCCCCCCCCTGGCATTGCTACGCCCCCCACTATTTGAGAAGCACTGGCCTAAAACTAACCATTTCCAATAATTAAATATTAACCTTGATCACTAGAAGAAGAAGAAAATCAATAAGAGGGAAATAGAGTAAAATGAGAAGGATGGGTTTGCATTTCATGAAATGATATTCAGACTATCAAATAGCATTATCTCTATGATCTGCTTATTGTCTGATTGCAGAATTGTTCAGACTTTCTTTCCACAGGTTTCTAAATGTCTTTCTTTTAAAAAATGTTCCTTGAAACAATATGATTCTGGATCTTAACACTAAGAAAGGGTCTCTTTTGCTCTTTCTAGCCTTACTTTGGTGGATGTATAGAAGAAATGGCAGAGTGGCGAAATTTGGCTCCTAGCAAGAAATTTAGGAAAGGAAAGATGGTCCCTAGGTTTAATTTAGATTTCGAAGTTACCTATCTCTACTACCAAGGTCAATGTAGGCTTCTGAATTTGTCTAGTTTTTAGCACAAACTTAGTAAGATCATCAGAGTAAGTGGGTGTGTAACTCAGAATAGGTGGGTGTGTAGGTGGATGTGTTGTACAAATGTATTTTTTTCTTTTATGTACGCTGAGAGCATATGCACCAAGACAAATTCCTTGTGTGTGCAATCACAATTGGCCAATAAAATTCTATTCTATTCTATTTTATACCATGTGGAAATTCCCAGATTCAGCTCTTTTGAAACTAGATTTTCACACAGCACTGCGTAGATAAATGGATTGTGTTAAAGGCTGGATTTATACATCATACTAAACCCAAGTTTCATTTAAGCAAAGTTCAAAATAAGCACTTTATCTTACTTTATCTGGGTCACACACTAAGCTATAAGTTTACAATCCACAGGAGCTGAGGTGCACAAAATCCAAGCCTGATGCAACAACAATAATAATAATAACAGCAGCAACAACAGAGTTGGAAGGGACCTTGGAGGTCTTCTAGTCCAACCCCCTGCTTGGACAGGAAACCCTACACTTCTTCAGACAAATGATTATTCAACATCTTAAAAACTTCCAGTGTTGGAGCATTCACAACTTCTGGAGGCAAGCTGAATAATTGTTCTAACTGTCAGGAAATTTCTCCTTAGTTATAAGTTGCTTCTCTCCTTGATTAGTTTCTACCCCTTGCTTCTTGTCCTCCCTCAGGGGCTTTGGAAAATAGGCTGACTCCTTCTTCTTTGTGGCCAACTGCTGAGATACTGCCATCATGTCTCCCCTGGTCCTTCTTTTCATTAAACTAGCCATGCCCAGTTCCTGCAACCATTCTTAGCCCCCAGTTCTCCTAATCATCTTTGTTGCTCCGCACTCAACATCCTTTTTACATCATGGCAACGTTAAGGGCTAACAATCAGATTTAGCTTCAGGCATGAGCCTACCTGAAAGAGACTTGAAGCTGGGTTGGTCATGTCAAATGATCAGAAGATTTAACTCATCCTTGCTTTCCCCCTTAGTTCAAGCAGGGATATATGAATGGCTAGACAGTCGTTTATATGTATGCTTGGGAGAAGGTCTGTAAGGGGCGTGCCTGCCGTCCCTGTCCCACTGTCCTAGTGTCCTCATTTATCCATACTTTTTTGGGGCTTATATTCTCCAGTGGTTCTCAACCTGGGGATCGGAACCCCTTTAGGGGTCGAACGACCTTTGCACAGGGGTCACCTAAGACTATGGGAAAAGACAACTTTCCCATGGTGTTAGGAACTAAAGCTTCTTTTGTAAGAATCTAAAGACGCACCTATGCTGTCAAGCTTGGGGTTATTAGATTCTCCCCTCTGGCCGATGAATGTATAACATGCTTGTTGATTGAATGGTTATGTATGTATTTAATTGGCTCTTTAGTCTTTTAGTTGTAACTGAATTTTAATTATTTGGATTTCAAAATATATTGTATTTTTAATATGTTGTAAGCTGCCCCGAGTCCTCGGAGGGGGGGCGGCATATAAATCCAATAAACTTAAATTTAAACTTCTATTCTGACGCCTTGGAACATATTTTTACAGTCCAACCAATCAGGTGTTTGCAGTGGGGGTGTCCCTCTGACCTTCCTGCCAATCAGCTTAAAGCTCTGTTGGGAGAATTGGTGCTAGTCTTATAGTTGGGGGTCACCACAACATGAGGAACTGTATTATATTGAAGCCTTTTCCAAGGATAGAGTAAGATTATGTGCTCTTACTTGTTCCTTGTTCTCAGAGAGGGATGGCGTACAAATCTAATAAATAATAATAATAATAATAATAATAATAATAATAATAATAATTATTATTATTATTATTATTATTAAGAGGTCGTGGCATTAAGAATGTTGAGAACCACTGAAACAACTACTATCCTGTACATGTCTGACAAAATAATTTATTTTTTTTTAAAAAACATAAGTACCATTTATCCTATCCATGCGCTGATGTTCTGGGATTGAGCAGAGCTGGCTTAAAAGCCTGTCTGTGCCAATTTGAAAATTAATTAATTAATTAATGTATTTATTTATTTATTCATTCATTCATTCATTCATTCATTTATTTATTTATTAGATTTCTATGCCGCCTTTTTCAAGACGACTCAGGGCAGAGTACAACATTAATATAACAATATATAAGAAATCTAGTATCTCTAATAATATGAAAATTTACTAAAAACATTTAAAAGACCCCATGAACACTCGCCTACATTCATCCAATCCAATCATATCTCATATCGGCCGGAGACAGTCTCATCACTCCTACCTCCTATCTCCATCCCCCCTCTTGCCCCGTTGGTACCCACCTTGGTGTAGCAGCACGTGATGAGCACCAGAGGTAGCAGATAACCCACCACGAAAATGGTCACCTTGTACATCTGCTTGGCTCCCGGATTGCCGGGCCAGTGTTCCCAGCAGAAAGAGCTGTTGGGTGCCTGCTGGTGTCCGTTTAGGAGTTCCTGGTGCTCAGCCACGGGGATGGCAAAGAGGAGAGAGAGGAACCAGATGATGCCCACCCCGAGGGTGGCGTTGCGCTTGCTCCGAATGCACAGGGAGCGCTTGGCATGGACCACCGCGATGTAGCGGTCCACCGACATGGCCACCAAGGTGAAGATGCTAACCAGCATGGTGGCCATGACAAGATAGTGCACCCACTTACAGAAAAAGGCCCCAAAGATCCACTCGGGCAAGGAGTAGATGGTGGCTTGGAATGGGACGCAGAAGAGAAGGAAGGAGAAGTCCGCAATGCTCAAGTTGAGGATGAAGATGTTGGTGGCGCTGCGGGAGGGGCGTCCGCCTGGCGGGAGGCGGCCAAGCACCACCAGCACCAGGGTGTTCCCCACCATGCCCAGGAGAAAGATCAGTCCAAACAGCACAGGGATGATCACCGTCTCTGGTCCACCTCCTGTCGTGCTTGGCCAACAAGTAGAAGTGTTGGCTTGCTTGAAAATCATATCAGTGGTGCAAAAGGTGACATTGGCTGCTGCCTCCTCCATTGGGGGATGCCTCACTTTGGCAGATGTTTCCAGGAAAGTAGTGGGGGTTTTGCCTATAAGTTGTGGAAGTTCTTGATCAAAGCTGGATGGAGATCTTGACAGGTTTCTATACACTTGATCTGACTTCAGAGATCTTCTCCATGGTGATCAATGAAAAGCCTTTCATTCAAAAGTCCCAGCAGTTGATTAGGCATCTTTAAGACTTGCTTTCTTTGGGTGGTTGCCAAGAACATCAGCTGGAGTCCCCGATCCTCAACTCTTGGAGGTAGAGAGAGGGCTGCTTTAAGCTGCTTCCAGCAATGCTGCCGAGAAAGCTAGTGAGTGAGCTGGACTGAGAGCAGCTGGCTGAGCTTTGCAGCTCCTCCTTCTTTCACTCCGAGGGAGGGGAGAGGGTTCTTTCTAAGCAAGCACAACTCTAGTCCCTTTTTTTTTCAATGCCATTATAACTTTGAACAGTTGATTGATTGATTGATGATTGATTGATTGATTGGATTTGTATGCCGCCCCTCTCCGAAGACTCAGGGCGGCTAACAGCAATAACAAGACAGCATACAATAATAATCCAATACTAAGAACAATTAAAAACCCATTATTATAAAAACCAAACATACATACAGATATACCATGCATAAAATTGTAAGGGCGTAGGGGGAAAGAGTATCTCAATTCCCCCATGCCTGGCGGCAGAGGTGGGTTTTAAGTAGCTTACGAAAGGCAAGGAGGGTGGGGGCAATTCTAATCTCTGGGGGGGAGTTGGTTCCAGAGGGCCGGGGCCACCACAGAGAAGGCTCTTCCCCTGGGTCCCGCCAAGCGGCATTGTTTGGTTGACGGGACCCGGAGAAGACCCACTCTGTGGGACCTAACTGGTCGCTGGGATTCGTGCGGCAGAAGGCGGTCCCTGAGATAATCTGGTCCGGTGCCATGAAGGGCTTTATAGGTCATAACCAACACTTTGAATTGTGACCGGAAACGGATCGACAACCAATGCAGTTACTAAATGAACTGCTGTAAATGAACAGTACAACTACCTGTAATAAAGATGATCATTTTATTATTATTTAGGTTTCCACCAAGATAGAAGAATAACAGAGTTGGAAGGGACCTGGGAGGTCTTCTAGTCCAACCCCTGCTTAGGCAGGAAATCCTATACCAGTGATGGAGAACCGATGGCATGGGTGCCACAGGTGACATGCGGAGCCATATCTGCTGGCACACGAGCTGTTGCCCTAGCTCAGCTCGAATGTGCATGTGTGTGCTGGTCAGCTGATTTTTGGTTCGCACAGAGGCTCTGGGAGGGCGTTTTTGGCTTCCAGAGAGCCTTCAAGGGGATGGGGGAGGGCGTTTTTACCTTCCCCTAGCTCCAGGGAAGCTTTTGGAGCCTGGGGAGGGTGAAAAATGAGCCTAGTGGGCCCACCAGAAGTTGGGAAACAGGCCATTTCTGGCCTCCAGAGGGCATCCACAGGGCCTCCGGGAAGCAGGGGGAGCTGTTTTCACCCTCCCCAAGGCATTGAATTATGGGTGTGGGCACTCATGCATGCACGATAGCGCACACCCATGCTTTTTCAGCAGCCGAGGGGGAAAAAGGTTCACCATCACTGCCTTCGGATGCTATTTGGATCACTGACATTAAATCTACCGTATTTTTTGGAGTATAAGATGCACACTTTTCCTCCCTAAAAGAGGCTGAAAATTCAGGTGCCTCTTATACTCTGAATGCAGCTTTTTTTGGAACCTTTCCCCCCCCCCCAGCCCTAACTAGGTGCTAACGATCTTTCCAGCTCTTACCTTGCAGATTCTTTCATTGTTACTGTCTGCGAAGAATGTTTTTCAAGCTCTAAGTCTTTGCAGAGGTTTTTTCATTACCCTAACTTGCTCCAAATAAGTTTCTTTCCAGCCCCAACCAAGTGCTAATGATGTTCCCAGCTCTTACTGGCTTGCAAGCTCTTTCATTGTTATTTTCCGCAAAGAATGTTTTCTAAGCCCTAAGTCTTTGCAGTTTTTTTTCATTGCTCTACTTGCTCAGAGTTTTTCTTTCCAGTCCTAACCAGGTTCTAACAATGTTCCCAACTCTTACTGGCTTGCAAGCTCTTTCAGTGTTACTCTCTCCAAATAAGGTTTTTTTAAAGCCCTTAACCAGGAGATAAAACAATGTGCTGAACCTGACCACACTGGCCAGATGAATATCTAGTAAGCAGATTCCTTCCCCTACTTTCCTCACCCAAAATAAAGTGCATCTTCTACTCTGTATAGTCTGGAGGACAGAAGGAAAAGGGGGAACATGATCGAAACATTTAAATATGTCGAAGGGTTAAATAAGGTCCAAGAGGGAAGTGTTTTTAATAGGAAAGTGAACACAAGAACAAGGGGGCACAATCTGAAGTTAGTTGGGGGAAAGATCAAAAGCAACGTGAGAAAATATTATTTTACTGAAAGAGTAGTAGATCCTTGGAACAAACTTCCAGCAGATGTGGTAGATAAATCCACAGTAACTGAATTTAAACATGCCTGGGATAAACATATATCCATCCTAAGATAAAATACAGAAAATGGTATAAGGGCAGATTAGATGGACCATGAGGTCTTTTTCTGCCGTCAGACTTCTATGTTTCTATGTTACTCCACTGCATCTTATATTCCAAAAAATACGGTACTCTAAATGCTGATCCAGTTTCTCTGGTGGTGGGGCACTGTCCAGGGTCCTGAGCCCATCACCATCCCGGCACCGGGTGGTGTAGAATTTAGGAACATTGAGAGGGAAGAGCAGGACAATTACATCTTTTCCATCCTGCCCTACAGAGCAGAGAGTTAGTCTCTCATAGAAAACCACTTGAAGAGACTAGGAGCATTTGAAATATGGATTTACAGGTGGCTGTTTCATAAAATCTGGGTAAATAAAATCACAAATGAGGAGGTAATAAGTCACCTGGAAAAGTCAAGAGAAATCATCAAAGCCATTTAAAAGCAAAAGTTAGAATATTTTGGACATTGATGTGACATCCAGGAAAATATAACATACTTCATTCACTTAATCCTCCAGGGAAAGATCGAAGGCAAACGAGGTCCAGGCAGAAGAAGAACATCATGGCTTCAAAATCTGAAGGACTGGTTTGGACAAAAGTCACAAGCACTTTTCGTGCAGCTATTGATAAAAATAGGATTGCCCACATGATCACCAACATCTAATGATGGATATGGCAGAAGACGAAGAAGAAGGAGAAAGAAGGAGAAGGAGGAGGAGGAGGAGGAAGAAGAAGAAGAAGGAGGAGGAGGAAGAGGAAAGAAAGAAAGAAAGAAAGAAAGAAAGAAAGAAAGAAAATATTTCCTGTGCATTTGGATTTTTGGGATGACTGGGAAGATGGAAGATGTCAGCAAGGAATCCACTTCCTTAAATGGGCTCCTTGTCTAGATTAGTATAATAATGGGCTGCCAAATCCAGTGGTCAAGGATTGATGGAGTGGTTAAAGTATCTTATGCAAACTCCACTAATAAATACTCTGATGTCTGAAACAATCATTTCTTGAGTTTCTTTTTCCTTACAGGTGGCAAAACATAAGTTACCCTGGAGCAGACCAAGAGTTCATTTTTAATTTCCATCACGGGCATTTAGGCCCTCTGCAAAACTCAGAAGCAAATGTTTTCTTTGGCTTCTCTCCCTGAACGATTTCCTCGGATACGAGAGACAGCACTTAAATGATCGTCATTTTTCTGCCACCCTGTTGACAGCAGACACATCGCAGGCCAATTTCATGGGCGAGGTAGCATCTAACAGTTCAAAAACCTACATGCATCTGCTTGGAAGTGAGATTTTGGGAGTATTAAACCTCAAGTGGTTTGTCTCAAGGAGGCAGCCTTCCTTCTCCATCTTCCATGCTTTTTGTGGAGACAGGATTAAAAGGTGTCTCTGGCTGGCATATTACAGAGTTGGCTAAAATCCTGTGATAAGGCACCAGATAAATTACTGGCATTCCACAGACACCTAAAAAAAAAAAGACTTCCTCCTTGATCAACCCTGGAGAGAAGAGATATCCCAAAAATTGCAGGTAGGCCATGAAACAACACAATTGATCATTCACTGCCCACGAGGCAACCCATGCTTTAAACTAGTCAATAAGATCCTGTATTCTCTAATATCAAATGAGGTGTAACCTGGTGACTAATGCTAATGGATGACAATACAAAGGGGTGCCTTCCCCAACAACATGCATTCTTGTCTCCTGCCTCCTTGATTGCCATCACTTTTTGATATGGGACTGGGGCAGAAGGCTAAGAGATGAAGGTGGGTAGAAAGGCTCCTGAGACCTGCTGGTTTTGCAGCTCTGCATTATATCTGGCCCTGCCAAAAGGAAAGAAATGGAAGAGTACTGCAGGGAAAAATGAAATGGTGAATGGTTAAAGAAGCTTTACGGACATGTAAGGGGATTGTTAGTTTGTTGTCTTCCTATCTGCTAGAGAGGGTTGCTTTGGCTCAGATTTTGAGCAGGCACAAAATCAAAGAAATCCAGAGATGGGGGAACGGAGACATTTCCCCCAGGCCTATACAGTTTATACATGGTATGTTTGTGTGTATGTTTGCTTTTAATAATGGGGCTTTTAGTGTTTTTTAAATTATTAGATTTGTTCTTACATTGTTCTTGTTATTGTTGTGAGCCTCCCTGAGTCTACGGAGAGGGGCGGCATACAAATCTAATAAATAATAATAATAAAGGGATGTCCATGAGGAGTGGATCAAAATGTCAAGATGGCAGTTGTGACAGAATATTATACAATAGACTGGAGTGGAGTGGAGTGGATTGGAGTAGAGTAGAGTAGAGTAGAATAGAATAGAATAGAATAGAATAGAACCTTAGAGGTCTTCTAATCCAACGCTCTGCTCAGTCAAGAAACCTTATACCATTTCAGACAAATAGTTATCCAATCTCTTCTTTAAAACTTCCAGTGTTGGAGCATTCACAACTTCTGGAGGCAAGCTGTTCCACAGATTAATTGTTCTAACTGTCAGGAAATGTCTCCTTAGTTATAAATTACTTCTCTCCTTGTTTAGTTTCCACCCATTGCTTCTTGTTCTACTCTCAGGTGCTTTGGAGAACAGTTTGACTCCCTCTTCTTTGTGGCAATCTCTGAGATATTGGAAGACGGCTATCATGTTTTCCCTGGTCCTTCTTTTCATTAAACTAGACGTACCCAAATCAAAGGATATGTCTCTCAAGAGTGGGCAGCATACAAATGTAAATAATAATAATAATAATAATAATAATAATAATAATAATAATAATAATAACAACAACAACAATAATAATAGTTGTTGTTGTTGTTGTTGTTGTTTTTACTATTATTTATTAGATTTGTATGCCACCCCTCTGATTTATAAGTAAATAAAGCTTCATCTCTCTTTTTTAATTTAACACATATTAAAAATTAATAGATTTTGGATCCTATGGTTCTGGCCCCCATGCTGACTCTTTGATGCACACACACAAACACACACACACAAATACACACAGAGAGTGGACATCCTTGTCTGGTGCTATTATTGGATCTGCTATTATTACAACCTGCATAAGCCATTTTGGGGCATCTAAATTAATATATTGGCAGTTATTAAAATAGCAAATGAAGCCTGCAAGACAGATTGTAGAGCTGGGTGATCAGGATACCAATCAGCTAGTAAAAAGATAAATGATACTCCAAGTGTTGCATTCGATTGTTTTTCTTTTTCATTTCCATTTTTTAAAAAAATCTTCTTTTTATTCAATACCTTTTTTTCCAAACTTGGTCTTTTTCCGGCCTTTTCAAAACTTCCCACTTGTATACCTTTGGTTTGAATGTCAAAGAGAAGGAACATTCCCTTCAACCTTTCAGCTACAAAGCTTGGAATAAAAATAATTAAAAATCAAGAACAAGATGGACTTATCATAGAAACTCTGCTATTAAGTCGCCATAACCAAGTGTCAAAAGCATGGTTGACAGTTTAGTCTTTTATGTATATTTAGATAGAAATTCCAGAAATTATAAGCAAAAGGGCAAAAACCAATTTCTTTATATATGATCTATACAGAGGAAAATTTAATACAAAATAGTCTTTATGAAAATATAGAATAAGTTAGAATTATAGTTTACTTTTTTGGTCTAATACGAACATATACTATGTATTCAATATATTACTTTAAACTTTCTTTAATGTCCTTAGCCATGATATTCTTCATTATGCACTATAGATGTTTATGTTATGTCTGTTTGGGGTTTTTTTCTTTTTTTTCTTTTTGTTGTTATTCGTATTTCTTTTTTTAATAAAGATTATTTTTTAAAAAATTAAAATTTTGCAGCAAAAAATCACAATGCATGAAATACAAACAAGGGCAAACTATCAACCAAGCCCAGAATTCATTTGAAAGTTTCACAGCAGCCAGAGAAAGAAGCTTATTCCAAGTTCATAACATGGCAAACAATCTTTATTGAGGGAGCACCAGAGCCTTTAGAAACCTGTTCAGGCTTCAAGCTCAGGATCAAGAGCATTATGTTTTAGAATTAGTTGATGTGCTCTAGGGACATCACCATGACATTATCAGCAACCATAACAAATCTCAGCAAAAGAACTTAGCAAAAAAAAAATGAGATATTCACTAGATGACAAAAAAGGACAGGAACGTTCTGTATTTCTTTGTGGCCATCTAGTGGCTTTCTTTCTTTCTTTCTTTTCTTTCTTTCTTTCTTTCTTTCATTCTTTTGTTCTTTCTTTTGTTCTTTTATTTCTTTTTCCTTCTTTCCTTTCCTTTCCTTTCCTTCTTTCCTTCCTTCTTTCCTTCTTTCCTCTTCCTATTTTCCTTCAGTTTTCATTTTTTCCTTCCATTTTTCCTTCCTCTGTCCCTCCTTCTTTCCTTTCCTTTCTTTCCTTCCTTCTTCCTTCCTCCCTTCTTTTCTCTTTTGCTACTTTCCTTCAGTTTTTCTTTTTTTCCCCTTCCTGTTTCCTCCCCCTCTCTCTCCATCCCTCCCTCCCTCTTTCCTTTCCTTTCCTTCCTTCCTTGTTTCCTTCCTCTTTCCTACTTTCCTTCAGTTTTCTTTTTTCCCCTTCCTTTTTCCTCACTCTCTCCCTCTGTCCCTCCCTCTTTCCTTTCCTTTCCTTTCCTTTTCTTTCCTTCCTTCCTTGTTTCCTTCCTCTTTCCTACTTTCCTTCAGTTTTCCTTTTCCCCCTTCCTTTTCCCCCCCTCTCTCCTTCCTTCCTTGTTTCCTTCCTTTCTTCCCTTCCTGTTTCCTGTGTTCTTCCTCCTATCAGGCCAAAACTATTTTAATTGGGATCTTAGGCCTGCCACTATTCTACTACACATTTTGTATTGTGGGAGAATGGGAGGGGTAATTGTTTGAAGTTGCTGGCATGCAGCCATAACAAATTCTTTCCAGGAAGCCAAGGTCATCTCTTGCCTCTGCCCCTCTGCACCTGCATGGAAGGAAATGGGTGGACTCTGCCAGCATGGCAATGGAAGATTGGACAACGTGATGCATTTGTGGGTGTGGGGTCAAGGGCTTGAACTTTCAACTGGGCGGTGAAAGCCAGAGGACTTCAGATTCAGGTTTCACCCATGGCTCTGTTAATAAATTGAAATTTTGAGGAATATTTTGCCTTGGATTCTGATTTAGTTTGGAACCCTGACACTTTCCTTCCCCCCCTTCCTTTCTATTTATCTTAACGCTAGCACTGTATTCCCATGGCAGACATACACTCTGGTAGAGATTTACAAGCAAGCAATTTGTAATATTAGCTTCTGATAGGGAGACATGTCCCTAAACTTGGACTGGATTCTAAGTTTGTATTTTCTCAGTGACTATCATCTGTCTGTCTGTCTGTCTGTCTGTCTGTCTGTCTGTCTGTCTGTCTGTCTGTCTGTCTGTCTCTATCTATCTATCTATCTATCTATCTATCTATCTATCTATCTATCTAATCATCTATCTATTATCGGTCTATTATCTATTGTTTGCCTGTCTGTCTGTCTGTCTATCTGCCTGCCTGCCTGCCTGCCTGCCTAACTACCTAATCTATCTATCTATCTATCTATCTATCTATCTATCTATCTATCTATCTATCTATCTATCTATCTATCTATCTATCTATCTATCTAAAATCGTTTATTGTCCGTCTATCATCTATCCTATCCAGAACAATTTATTACAAATTGTAATCTTAGTTCTCTTGAGGATCTTTAGCAGAAAAACTATCTCCATCTTCTCCTTTAAAAAATTGTTCAGGAAATCAAAGCAGGAGAAACCTGGAAGTTCATATGTGAGTTCATATGTGTATCAACAATACAACAGCAGATACATTGAAATCTTATTTTATTTATTTGTTTATTTTGTCAAATACATATTAGTAATATACATAGATATAACATTGTTTATATACATAAGATGGGTTCTTATAAGAGGAAACATTAGGACAGGGGATGGAAGGTACGCTGGGGCACATGCACGCTCCTTTCTGACCTCTTAGGAATTGGGTGAGGTCAACAGTGGACAGTCTAAAGATAAAGTTTTAGGAGTTAGGAGATGAAACTACAGAGTCAGATAGTGAGTTCCAAGCATTAACCATTCTGTTGCTAAAGTGCTATTTTCTACAGTCAAGTTTGGAGTGGTTCACTTTGAGTTTGTATTTGTTGTGTGCTCGGGTATTGTTGTGGTGGGAAGCTGAGAAAGTCATTGACAGGTAGGACATTGTAGCAGATAGTTTTATAAGCTATGCTTAGTTCGTGCCGAAGGCGATGTAGTTCTAGGCTTTCTAAGCCCAGAATCTCAAAACTGGTTGAGTAAGGAATACTGTTGCGGGTAGAGAAGTAGAGGGCTCTTCTTGTAAAGTATCTCTGGACACTTTCTAATGCATTTATGTCCAATTTGCAGTGTGGGTTCTTGTGCTCAGGGCCATCTCTGGAAACTTCAATGATTTCATCAGTGGTAATGGTTTATATATGATGTTTCTGTAATATAAAAAAGAGGAAAATGGCAGATTCCTATCTCGATATTGCTTGATGTTTTTGTTTGCATTTCTTTATTGAAGTAGTGTATTGCACGGGAATAGCTTTTATAATAGCAACTGGTAGCTTGTAGGCATGAAATAATATACATTTTATCTCCCTGGACAATTTTGTAGAGAGGGCTAAAGAACAGGTCAGAAAAAAATCTATTTCAGCTTTCCAGCAGCTCTAACATTAGTCTTGATTATTAGATACCTTTGCTTGGTTCCAATTCTCATTTAATCATTTTATCTAGCATTTTTTTCTAAGTGGCTTTCTAGTCCACCACCAGAAGATGGAGTTCTTGTAGTAGATCAAGATGGAGTTCTAGTAGTAGAAAACAAACACAAAGTAATTTTAAGCGCCAGGTGCTTGAGTCACTCAGCAATTGACACAATATTCAAGACAGACAAAACAAGCTTTCGTGCTGTTTTGCACTGAAGAGGTTGTTTGTATGGTTCAGTCCTAATCCTGGTCCATGATAACTTTCGGAAGAGATCCCAGAAAAGGGATGCAATTGTCCTTTTAATTCCACTTCAAACATTTGCCCTTTTTTCCTATGCTACCTTTGAAAAAAGCTTTCGGTGCAACTTATTAAAAAACAATAGTTCCTTAATATTAACCACCTGAGGGTTAACAGAATGAAGTCCAAATTTTGTCAAGGGCCTTACACATCTCGTTGGCTTTTCAGATAGAACATCAAGGCAGGGCTGTTGGCTGGGTCAACCTACCATTCCAAAATAGATGTCAATTAGAGAGTTACACCACTGCCATAAGAGTCTTTGGGGTATTAATTATACGCCTGAGTGCCAAGAGCTTGTGTTTCAACAAAGCTTTTGCTTCTTTGTTCTGAATGTGATTATGGGCTTTGCAAAATAGCCCCGGGCTTTCTCAAAAACCCGTTAAAATCCTGCATGAACCACTTCACGGGGCTTAAGTGAAAAAAAACAACAACTGGGTGTATATTTGTGGGGGCAAATGGAAAAATGGTCAAGTAGATACTCCTGGCAGAAGATCAACTTTCAGAAGACTCAATAAGAAGATATAAACTGTGGTGTGTAAAGTAGAGTAGAAGAGAAGAGAATGAAATAGAGAATAGAATAGAGCAGTGTTTCCCAACCTTGGCCACTTGAAGATATCTGGACTTCAACTCAATTCAATTCAATTCAATTTATTAGATTTGTATGCCGACCCTCTCTGAAGACTCGGGGCAGCTCACAACAATAATAAAAACAATATTACAGCGAAAAGAAATCTAATATTAAAAAGCACATAAAACCCTATCATATTTTAAAAAGCAAACAACATATACATACCCAAACATAAATATAAAAAAGCCTGGGGGAAAGGTGTCTCAACTGCCCCATGCCTGGCGGTATAGATGGGTCTTGAGTAATTTACAAAAGACAAGGAGTGTGGGGGCAGTTCAAATGTCCGGGGGGAGTTGATTCCAGAGGGCTGGGGCTGCCACAGAAAAGGCTCTTCCGCTGGGGCCCGCCAAATGACATTCTTTGGCCGATGGGACCTGGAGGAGACCAACTCTGTGGGACCTAGCCGGTCGCTGGGATTCGTGTGGTAGCAGGCGGTTCCAGAGGTACTCTGGTCCAATGCTATGCAGGGCTTTAAAGGTCATAACCCACATTTTGAATTGTGACCGGAAACTGATCGACAGCCAATGCTGCCAATCGACAGTGTTGCAGAAACGTGGGCGAATCTTGGAAGCCCCACAATGGCTCTCGCAGCCGCGTTCTGCATGATCTGAAGTTTCCGAACACTTTTCAGAGGTAGCCCCATGTAGAGAGCATTCGCTGGCTGGGGAATTCTGGGAGTTGAAGTCCAAATATTTTCAAGTAGCCAAGGTTGGGAAATACTGGAATAGAGAATATAATAGAATAGACACTTATTTATCCCTTTAACATATTTAAATGTTTTGATCATGTCCCCACTTTCCCTTCTGTCTTCCAGACTACACAGATTCAGTTCATTATAGTCTCCTGCTTGAGGAGGGGGTGGACTGGAAGACCTCTAAGGTCCCTTCCAGCTGTATTCATATTGATTGGAACTATGGAGGGTCCTTCCTCCTAGCTTGCTGTCATCCACATTGCTCTTGTTGCAAAGGTCGATTTTGAAAGCCTTCATGAGTCATGTGTGGGGGAAAAGGGCACCAAATCTTTTACTTCCGAAGTCAGAGAAGAATTTGACATGTTTAAGAACCAAGTTTGTCGGTGGCTCTTTTCCCATCAAACTTTTCTTAGCAAAACCTGACAACAACGTTTGACATTCGCATCCACCGCAAAAAGAACAGCTTGGTTTTTGCAGCCTGATTGCTGGCTCAGAGGGCGTGGAAACGAAATCTCTGCCACTGATTTTAAACTGAACATTCAATACTTTCCTCTCCTGCTGCTGTTCCACGTGGGACCTTCATTCTGAGGTTGGCAGTTCAAACCTTTCTGCTCCAGCAGTGACTTTAGAAGAACATCTGACATCTGCTGTCATCTCATTAAAAAGGCGCTTCTTTTGGTACCGCTGCTAACTAGTCTACTAGGACTTATGTTGCTATTAAGCTCTGAGCAGGGATGTGTATAGGGAGATCACCAAAAAGATCAAGATGGCAATCACAGACACACAACTGAAGCCCCGTTCTTTTCTCATAGGCTTTGTGTGTTATTGTCGTTGTTGTTCAGTTGCTAAGTCATGTCTGACTCTTTGCAACCTCCTGGGCCATACCACACCGGCCACCCCCGCATCCTCCGTTGTCTCCTGGACTGTGCTCAAATTCACATTTGTTGTATCAATGACACTATCTATCCAGAGGTGGGCTTCCAAAATTTTAGCAAGGGGTTCTTTGTCCAGTTGTTAACTTCCTGCATCATGGTGGGTGTTCTAGCCCAGGCCTACGCAGATTGAAAACAAAGGAGGAATCCACGCGCTGATGTTTTAAATCAACCTTTTTATATGGAAAGCATCATTTATACAAATTCATGCATGTGAGGTCCTCTTGGCAGCTTCTCAGTGAGAGAAGATATCAGTCCACCGGCTTAGCGGCTGCCAAAGATTATAGCTAATTTGCACATTCCTGTATGAGATAAGGAGTCTCCAGTTTCACTGACTTACATTTACAGCTTCCCAGACTCTCCGCAGACAGGGCACTTTTTACTCCAAGGATTTTAGCTGAGAAATAAAAGTTGGCTAGAGTAACATGAATGGAAGCCCAAACATTAACGGACTCCATTACAAAACATTGAAAAAGAGCCGGACTGGCGCAGCAGGTAGAGTGCTGTACTGCAGGTCCCTGAAGCTGACTATAGATCTGAAAGTCAGCGGTTCAAATCTCATCACCAGCTCAAGGTTGACTCAGCCTTCCATCCTTCCGAGGTGAGTAAAATGAGGACACAGATTGTGGGGGCAATAGCCTAGCTCTGTTAAAAAGTGCTACTGCTAACATGTTGTAAGCCGCCCTGAGTCATGCCCTTATCACCTCGAGGTTCGATTACTGCAACGCTCTCTACATGGGGCTACCTTTGAAAAGTGTTCGGAAACTCCAGATCGTGCAGAACGCAGCCGCGAGAGCCATCGTGGGGCTTCCCAGATTCGCCCACGTATCTACAACACTCCGTAGCCTGCATTGACTGCCGATCAGTTTCCGGTCACAATTCAAAGTGTTGGTCATGACCTTTAAAGCCCTACATGGCATTGGACCAGAATATCTCCGGAACCGCCTTCTACCGCACGAATCCCAGCTGCCGATAAGGTCCCACAGAGTTGGCCTTCTCTGGGTCCCGTCGACTAAACAATGTCGTCTGGCGGGCCCCAGGGGAAGAGCCTTCTCTGTGGCGGCCCCGGCCCTCTGGAATCAACTCCCCCCGGAGATTAGAATTGCTCCCATCCTCCTTGTCTTCCGTAAACTACTTAAGACCCACCTATACCGCCAGGCATGGGGATATGAGACACCTTTCCCCCAGGCTTATTATAATTTATGTTTGGTATGTATGTGCTGTTTGGTTTTTAATTATGATAGGGTTTTTAGGGTTTTTTTTTAATATTAGATTTGTGCCTGTATAATACTGTTTTTATCGTGTTGTGAGCCGCCCCGAGTCTTCGGAGAGGGGCGGCATACAAATCTAATAAATTATTATTATTATTATTATTATTATTATTATTATTATTATAAAAATTGAATAAATAAAAACAAAATAAAACATTGAAAACATTGCTGATAATGGCTGAATTGGCAGTCAGCCTGGCATTCCGATGATCTCATCTCTATTTTTAGCATGTTTCTTTATAAAAACAATTGTATAAGGTTGCCTTTGCATCCAGGTTTTAATTATGGATTAATGACTGGTAACTAACTGGCCCGGGAAGAACAGTTTGATGGGCAAATTTCTGACTTTCCTGAAGCTGGCTGAGGAATTCTGCGAGTTAAAGTCCACAAGCCTTAAAGTTGCCAAAGTTGGAGACCTCTGCACTAAAAGACAGCAATGCTGGCTGAGGAGTTCTGGAAGCTGAAGTCTACACATCTTCAGCCATCATTCTACCCCAATATTTGCCCAAACTTGCATTAATTTTCAATAGGAAACAAATGGAAAAACAAAGAAAGGACAATGCATTGAGCCATGCCATCAATTTACAAAGGCTAAGGAACGCTCCAATGTTTTTGCTTTTCTTTTGGAAGCTTGTTTATTATTCCTTTTTGATGGAATTCAGAGATTGCAAAAAAAAAGAAAAAAAGGAATCCTTCATAAAAACAGTGGTTTCCAGCCACAGAAAATCCTCCTATCCTTGTTTGAATATTACAAAACTGAATCTATTACGCACATTTGTATGTACATTAAAGAGTACAGTTTATACTTACTTCTTGGGAAATGCATTCGAGTTGGATTGATATAAAATGAGATGTTGACTTAATCTTTGGCCTCTGTTTCTTAAACTATCCTGTATACAGTCTGTAGAAGGGGTGTGTGTGTGTGGAATCCTGGATGAAAACAGAAATTCAAGTGCCGCTGGCATAACAAAGCTGGGAAGAGAAATTTCTTTCTCTATTTGCCATCCTCCATTTCTCTTAAAGCAATTACTACAGGTTTCTCCTACTTTGAGTCTGACAGCTGAACATGGTAATGGGTTGCTCAGACTCTTATTTTTTAATAAAATGCTTCCTCGACATTGGAAAGGTAAATATAATGATTTACACTGTAATTCATACATCTGATATGTTGTTATTTACCTGATGTTATTTATGCCCTATGAATGAGTTGTTTGTAGGTCAAGATTATAAATGGACAATTACATTGAAGTAAGGTAATGTTTTATTGAAAGAGTTACATATACTGTATGTGTAAGAATCTCCAGGTAGGCAATTTATTTTCTTATAATGACCTCTCTCTTTTTCTTGTTTTTGCTTTTCTTCATTCTCTCTTTCTCTATCTCTGTTTCTCTCATCTGTATATCAAAACAAAGAAACTATTAATGCAATTATATAGCAGACCAATCTATATGCTATCTCTTCTGTGTCTCTCCCAGTCTCTCTCTGTCTGTCTGTCTGTCTGTCTGTCTCTCTCTCTCTGAACCATATTAGTGCAATGGTTAGAATATAGTATCACAGACTAATTCTAACCACTGCTATGCGTTTGATCACGATGGAACACATGGTAAGATTGACCTGAGGCTCAAAGTTGACTCAGGTTCCATCCTTCTGAGGTTCAGTAAAATGAAGACCCAGATTGTGGGCAATAGGCTGACTCTGTAAACTGCTTAGAGGTTTATAAGTCCTATTTCTATGACTCTTTCTCTCTTCCTATCTCTCTCTCTAAAACGAATAAATAATAAATAAAAATAAGCAAACTATTAATGCAACTAGACAAGAGGCAAATACATTCTGTCTGTCTGTCTGTCCACCCATCCGCCCACTTGCCCATCCATCCATCCATCCATCTCCCAAGCTTTCTTTTGGAGAAACGTTCATAAGCCTGCAAAACTAAAGATGCATTGGACCCTCCATTTCTTAAGCCAGCTTAAACCAGCTAAGGACTGGCCGTTATTAACATTTTGAACCTATTAAGATTTTTGAAAGGATTTTTAAAAATAAAAGTAATTTAAAGCAGAAATCAATGCCCACATTTTCCTGCTTAAAGGCCTCCAGTGATGGGGAAATTGTCAGGCCTAAGCCATCATTTTGAGTTAGAAGCCACAAGAAGAAAAGTACTGTGGGAATTGGGGAGGGGTGATTGCATGAGAGGGAAAGATACTAGCCACAACAAATTCTTTCCAAAAGATTCAAGGTCATCCTTTGTTCAGCACCAGCTGGAAGTACAGGGGAGGATCATGGATATTGAAAGAACCGAAGTGGTCCATGTGATGAACTTGTGGGTGTGAGAACAAGGGATAATCTTGTTAATCTGGGTGGAGAATTGTAGGAAAAGTTAGTTTTGGGCTGACTACATGGCTCTGTCAATAAATTGGAACTTGGAAGAAGGCCAAGGTTTGGACTCTGATTTATTTCTCGGATGTTATTTGGAACGCTAACGTTTGGAACAAAAACATTCTCTCTTCGTCTCTGCTTTTTATGAGTTGGGGGCAGTGACATTTTGCTGTGATGGGCGGAATGTACTTCAGAGGGCAGACATTACATGCATTTAAATTGCCACTTTTTACTGTGGAGTTCACAGAACTATCAATCAGTTTCCTTGCTCAGTACAGTTGATGAGCAAAAAAACATCAATCTACACTAGGAGTTTATTTCTCTCCTGCTCATCATTTCTTTGTTTTGCTCTTGCTGTTGTTATTATTATTATTATTATTATTATTGAAGCTTTGTACATTGTACAAATCCAGCCTGAAAGTTTTTACCCGATCTGGTTGACCATATTGTGCAAGTTTCTTTGATTTATTCTCTTTTCAATTGTAGTTAAGAATATAAGTATAGCCAGGCTTGATTTATGCAACACACATATCCATAATGTGCTTTGTTTAGCTTTTTAGTTTTTAATGCAAAACACTAATAAACGTTGGTGAACACATGACTAACCAGGGGTTATAGTTTCAGGATTGGCCATTGGACCTGGTATAGCAATTCTAGTTTAAAACCGGCATGGTTTAGCAGAGCCATGGGATTAATGACAATCCACATAATTCCAAAGTTTAGGAAAAGTACAGAAGTCAAATGAAAAAGATTGCAGGACCTTGGACAGATCACAAAATGCTGGTGTTTTTCTTTCCTTTTTTAAATTTTTTTATCACTATCTCCATATACACACCCATAGAGAGACCATGAATCCTATTAAGATATATAGTTATACATTTCTGTCCAATAAATTATGAACGAACATCCTAATTTTGCACTGTACTTTTATCACCTCCATATATTTCTTATTACTCCCCTCCCTCTATCCCCTTCTCCTTCCTCTGCCTTCTTTTCCCTTCTCTCCCTCTTTCCTACCTTCCTCCTCTCCTCCTCTCTCCTTCCTTTTCTACTTCCTCTTCCTCCCTCTTATCTTTTCCTTGAGTAAATCTAATCATAATTTATTTTATGGTTAACAGACAGGTAATGAAAGTCCCGCGCTTCATTTAATCATCAGTGCATATTTATACATATATTGTATTATTTTCCAGGTATATTACTACTGTCATAATGCTACCTCCTTTACTATCTATTTTTGTCACCTGGATCTACTACTTTTAATTTTTTCATTTTCTTCCAATTTAATCATTATTGCTTATCTTCCAAATATATTCATTTTCTTTTATACCTCATTTCATACTTATCCTTCAAATCCATCCTTTTCCTTAAATGATTATCTTTACTTATTTTATTTTTATTCCATCATCTCTAAATCCTCTAAATTTCTAATCTCTTTTACTTTTTCAGATCCTCCTCTCATCTTTATTACTCAATTTTTCCTATTTAGAATCATCCTCAATATTTAAACAAAATTTAACCTTACCACTACTCATCTATCCATGGTTGATGACATTACCAACTTCCATAATAATAATAATAATAATAATAATTATTATTATTATTATTATTATTATTATTATTATTATTATTCCCAATATACAGAAACCCACTAATTATCTCTTCAGCATTTCTTCTGATTAGAGTTAGAGAAACAGAGCTGGAAAACAGGTAAGATGGCAAGAGGAGCCCTGTCTTGCTCCATGTGTTAGTACTACGTACATAGCTAGTTGGGTTTGGCAATATATAAAATAAACCAACAACATATGCTTACATGTATTAGAAGACTATTGCTTTAAGAGCTAGTGTTATGGATTGCCATTAGAGGGAGCCAGAAGCGTGGTTCTCTCTCTTAGCTACTCTCTGTTATTTCTGTTTTGTCTTTGTGACTATGCTGTAGTAAGAACTGTGTGTTCAAATGATGGTTTATGTATTTGTGAGCTGAGCAAGTAAGCTTATAGTATTGTATATGTATTGAGATGTATTGACTGATTTAACAGTGTACGACTAGGACTGTTCTTGATTAAGATATTTGTTAAAGTAAATAATATTTTATACACTTAATGTATCTGGATTGTATTACTGAATGATTACTTGTATCTCTGGGATATCTGCAAGACCTCCATGTTTCCTCTGTCTACGTGTATCTTTGACCACTCAGAGATAACTCTGCACACTCCTCAATAGCATGCACCCAAAAATAATAAGACCTCCCCCAAAATAAGGCCAGGTGCTTATTTTGGAGTTCAGGGTCTTATTTTCAGGGAAACACAGTACAAATAACAATGGTCTTCTGCAATGTCATTGCATGGTCTTCCAGGAAGCTAACAAAGATGGCACTAACAACACCCCAGGGAGAATGGTGCTTCAGAAGGAGGGAACCAAGATATGCTGTTTGGGTCCCGCCCGATGGAGATGGGCAACTATCTTCATGGAAGGTAATCTTGTCATGAGACTTGGTGCTGCAGTAGTTAGAGTGCAGTACTGCAAGCTACTTCTGCTGGTCACCAGCTGCCAGCAGTTTGGCAGATCGAATCTCAGTAGACTCAAGGTTGACTCAGCCTTCCATCCTTCCAAAGTGGGTGAAATGAGGACCCAGATTGTTGGGGGCAATATGCTTACTCTCTGTAAATCACTTAGCACTGTAAAGCGATATATATGAGGGTCGTCCAGAAATTAAGGCACGACATTTTTTTTCTCAGCCTACAATAAGGGTACAAATGCGAAACTTTAGATATACATTATTTGAATTGTCAGGAATGCGTATGTAAATTTTGCGTTTCTTCAGACAGTGTAGCTGCAGCAATGTTTTGAAATGGCTTCTGTAAGTACAAGCAGCCTGTCGTCATTGAATTTCTCATTGCGGAGTAAGAAACTGTTGGGAACATTCACAAATGTTTGTGTACAGTTTATGGAGAATCTGCAGTCAACAGAAGTACGGTGTCAGGCCCAAGGTTAATATATAAATTCAAAGGCTGGCCTGACACAGTCTAAGAGGGGGAAAAAAATAAAGTGAGAGAGTGAGAGAATATGCCACGTAGCGCACATTCCTTCACACAGAATCCAAAGTAACTGAACACAGGAAGGAATTAGAAATCCCTGCATTGGATTTGTCCACATGATTGCCCTTGTGGGTGTGGGGATGGGAGATGAGCTTTTGACCTGGATGTAATCTTAAGGGACCTTAAGTTGGAATGAAGCATGCTGAATCCAAATTGGCTTTGTTAATAAATATGACTCTACGCTAAAGGAATAAGATGTGGAAGTTCATTACTTTTCTCAGATGCTTTTTTTTGTTCACTTGACAATCAATTCCAACTTACCCTTTTGAAGAATGCAGTAGGGAGTATCCAGGAATGTGTGCTACGTGGCATATTCTCTCACTCTCTCACTTTAATTTTTTTTTCCTCTTCAGGCCAGCCTTTGAATTTACATATTAACCTTGGGCCTGACAGGCGGCCTCCCCTGAGACTAGGGGTTGCACCGTTCCAAACCATCCTACCTTCCCCCTCCGGAACCCTTTGGTTTGTTTGGATAATTTTCATGGAACTGCTTGACTAACCTATCAGCACTGACGTCCCGACTCTTTACCCAGGTAGCCTCCGACATACGGTTAGTCACTGGGCATAGAGGGTGAGGCCATCAGCAGAGCTCCAAGATTTGTACACCAGAACAAAGGGTGGTACCGACAGGGCATACACGCCCTTGTGTCTCGCTGGAAGAAGGCCACAGAACGGGACAGAGATTACGTGGAAAAATAGGGAGTGTAGAAGAAACATCATTCTTTCTTGTGTGTAAGTTTCATTGCGTTTAATAAATAATTATTGAAGAAAAAAATGTGGTGCATTCCTTTCTGGGCGACCCTTGTAAGTATAAATGCTATTGCTATTGCTAACTTATCTGATCCCAATTACAGGCATGAGAAGGGGCACATGTCCCTGGCGAGTATATGAAATAATAAGCATGGAAGGATTAACCTCCTTGCTTATTAGCCAGGAAAAACAGTGGTTTATAAATGGAAAAAAGGTAGCGGTAAGCCTTTTACAGCTGATGACAATAAAAAGAAGGTTTATTTAACCTCTTTATTGAAAGGAATAAGGAATTAACTTACAGAAATCTTGGCAACTGAACATGTTTAGCAACCTCTCAATTCATTGGGGGTGGGCAGAATTTTCTTAATCCTCTTACTAACCACCATTGATCAATTAGGGAAATGGCTACCCATTTTGCTGAATAAAAAGGAACAATGTGTGAGCTTTCTTGCTTGTAATAGTTTGCAAGCTACTACATTTTCCCCCTTAGGTTC
Organism: Erythrolamprus reginae; assembly: GCF_031021105.1. Lineage (NCBI taxonomy): Eukaryota > Metazoa > Chordata > Lepidosauria > Squamata > Dipsadidae > Erythrolamprus > Erythrolamprus reginae. Next base: position 22,707,467 of record NC_091958.1, on the reverse strand, counting down.
CAAGAAGCCCATTATATACAGGGGCTGAATATTTTCTCCAAGATTTGCTCTGTGTAATGGGGCATTGGTATAGGTATAATAGAACTAACACGCATCAGGTTAGTCATGGACTGAATCAAAAAAGGGATAACAATAGAGATCCATCCCTTTTATAGCTTTGATTCAGTCCTATATACATCACTGGATGGTCTTAACCCATTCACTTGGAGCCTAGCTCCACCCTTCCTGGAGAAAGGGATATACAGTGGTACCTCTACCTAAGAACGCCTCTACTAACAAACTTTTCTAGATAAGAACTGGGTGTTCAAGATTTTTTTGCCTCTTCTCAAGAACCATTTTCTACTTACAAACCCAAGTCTCCAAAACTGTAACTGGAAAAGGCAAGGAGAAGCCTCCGTGGGGGCTCTCTAGGAATCTCCTGGGAGGAAACAGGGCTGGAAAAGGCGGGGAGAAGCCTCTGTGGGGCCTCTCTAGGAATCTCCTGGGAGGAAACAGGGCCGGAAAAGGCAGGGAGAAGCCTCTGTGAGGCCTTTCTAGGAATCTCCTGGGAGAAAACAGGGCCGGAAAAGGCAGGGAGAAGCCTCTGTGGGGCCTTTCTAGGAATCTCCTGGGAGGAAACAGGGCCGGAAAAGGTGGGGAGAAGCCTCCATGGGGCCTCTCTAGGAATCTCCTGGGAGGAAACAGGACCTCCACCCTCCCTGTGGTTTCCCCAATCGCACACATTATTTGCTTTTACATTGATTCCTATGGGAAAAGTTGCTTCTTCTTACAAACTTTTCTATTTAAGAACCTGGTCACGGAACGAATAAGTTTGTAAGTAGAGGTACCACTGTATGAGAAAAAGATGATATATCATAAGTGCTTTATGCTCACCTCTTCCTTCTTTCAAACCTTACCTGCCTAACATCTTTCTTTTGTCTAGCCAGGTGGCTAAAAGGCACAAGAAGACCCCTGAAGCGGTCTTCAAGATGAACTTAGATGGAGTGAAGAAAAATATTCAGGTCTCTCTTCTTTCCAGTTGCCGTTAAGGATTCATAATAGTAACAACATTACTGGATTACCCAGTGTGTAGAGTCCTTGGTGCTCTCTGGGCTTGGTTGTTTTCTTGCAAACATTTCATTACCTGATTAGTAAAATCGTTAGTACTAGAAGGATGTGAAGTTGCTCTCTGTTTAAATACGTGGATTGCCCTATCAGCGTTGGTGGAAATGGTCTTGGTGATTAGGCTGTAGTTTGTTAATTTTATATGGCATTCTTGCATGGTATGGGCACAACTCTATAGCGGATAAAAAAAGCTCTACAGAGAATCATTAAAACTGTTCCGAACATCATTAGGCACCAGCTACCACCCGTGGATGATATCTTTGCATCTCACTGTTCTGGGAAGGTGCACAACATTCTCAGAGACTCTTCTCATCCTGCTTACTTTGGAATGTTTTTGAACTGTTGCCTTCTGGCAGAAGATACAAAACAATTAAAACTCGGACCACACGTTTTATAAATAGGTTTTTATCCCAGAGCTGTACTTGCACTTAAGAATAAATGGAAGGGTCACCATCAGTGAGCTGTTGGACAGAATTACTTGTGTAGATGTTTGGGTGGTTTGGGGTGGAGAATTTGTGGTCGGTGGGGTGTGTTTTGGGGATTGTTATGTGTGTTGGGACTGGTCTTTGGGCATCGTGTGAATTTCGTTGCATGGATGTACTGTGTGTATACATACAATGACAACAAAGTGTTATTTATTTATTTAATTTTGTTTGTCAAGCATGTACCAGATAACACATATAACTATCAACATGAATATGAAAACAGGAAATGGGGACGGATAAATGGGGACGGTAGGACAGGGATGGTAGGCACACTGGTACGTTTATGCACGCCCCTTACAGAGCTCTTAGCCATGGGCATAAAACAAACAGAAACTCTGCTCATAGGCTGCCTTAGATGGCAGAAGATAGCGGGATATAAAGGCAACGTAATCTCTTAGCCACTGAATTAATTCCCTTAGAAAAGCAGAATTCAGTGCTATAGTTCTTTTACAAAACAACCACAAAAGCCTGTTCTGTCAGGCTCTCTGGTAGACTCCTCCCGAAAATTCACAGGTACAAATTTCAGACACACACACTTTTGAAAATTCAAAACAATGTTCTTTATAATGAAAATTCAAATAAACTAAGCACTCTTTTTGTATAGCAAAGAGCACTCGTCTCCAAACAAACTGGTAATTGGTACAAATCCCTTATCAGTTCTGTGATACTTAGCTTGCAGCTGTGAGGCAATTCACAGTCCTTCTTCTTTCACAAAGTGAAACACACTTTGCTCTGGTTTAGTTTCAAAGCGGGGAAAAATCAGCACACAAAAGGTCAAAGTCAGTAAAGCAGTCATGAATAATCCTCCACAATGGCCAAACCCACAGGCTGCTATTTATAGCAGCCTCACTAATTACCACAGCCCCACCCAACCACAGGTGGCCTCATTTTCTTTGATAATAATCTCTCAGTTGTTGTTGCCTATGCATCACTCTCCGCATGCATGGCTGTATCATTAACTCTTGTTCTGAATCCAAGGAGGAGCTAGATAATTGATCTCCTTCTGAGCTGTCTGCCCCACTCTCCTCCTCCCTGTCACTCATGTCTTCATCAGCAGATTCCACCGAGGGGGGGGGCAAAACAGGCCTGCAGCATATGGATGTCTCCCCCACATCCACAGTCCTTGGGGCAGGAGCTGGGCCAGAGCTAACCACAACAAAGCCTAAGGTAGAAAGTCTAAACAAATACTTATCCATGATTACCTTTAACAGGTTCAGGGATTTTTTTTCTCCATTTCAAGGTCCTTGTCAGTCCATATGAGAAATACTTTAGAAATGTCAAGAGGTAGCTGTGAAAACCAGGCCTTAAAATAGCATATGATGTAAGCTAGAAAAACAACAAATGGTCTTTATGGTGCCTTAAAGGCTAAGAAATAAATTAAAGCATCAAAAGAAAGTATGTCTGATGAAGTTATCTATAGTCAGCGAGAGATGCAGCTCTAAACTGGGAGGAAAGCTGAGATACCACCTGTATTCTTTCAGAAAACATCCAAAATCAGAGAGCACCAAAGACTCCACAGTTCAATCCCGAGCTACAAATATTCGTAAACTCCTTAAAACCCACCTCTGTCGTCAGGTGTGGGGGAACTGAAACATCTTCCCCTGCCTATGTAGTTTTCTGTGTATGATATGACTGTATGTATGTTTTTTATATATTGCGGTTTCTAGTTTTCTAGACTTTTTAAATGTACAGTATTATTGTTATTTTAGATTCTAACTATTAGATTTGTCATTATATATTGTTTTTATCATTGCTGTAAGCCGCCCCGAGTCTACGGAGAGGGGCGGCATACAAATCTAATAAATAATAATAATAATAATTCCCTTCTGTTGATATTGCTCATAAGTGAGCAGATTGATTTCTGAGTTATCAGAGATACACATACACAGAGGATAATTGGAGTTCTAGCAGATATCCAGATTATAGCCCAGAGATACAAGTAATGGTTCAGTCAGACAAACCAGATACATTAAGTGTATAAAATATTTACTTTGGCAAATATCTTAGTCAGGAACAGTCCTAGTCATACACAGTTAAATCAGTCAATACATATACAATACTATGAGTCTTACTTTTCAGCTTACAAATAAATAAACCAGCATTTAACACACCGTTTTCTACTACAACAGTCACAGAGAACATAACAGAAATAGCAGAGAGTAGCAGAATTACGCTTCTGGCTCCCCCTAATGGCAATCCGCAATACTAACTCTTAAAGCAATAGTGTTTCAATACATTTAAGCATAGATTGTTGTTTATGTATATTGTTTATATATTGCCAAACCCAACCAGTTATGTACATAGTACTAACAGATACGCTGCTTGACTTCCAGTGGTATGCAAAATCTGGCCATATGGCTAGGGTGGCAGACCATCGCATCCCTAAACAGCTCCTCTATGGTGATGAGTTGTCTAAAGGAAAGCGATCGCCTGGGGGACAAAGGAAGCCTTACAAAGACATGTTGAAAGCCTCCTTCATCCCTCAATATCCACATCACCTCCTGGCACAAGATCAGCCAACATGGCACATGCTGATCCACCAAGGCCTTCCATCTGAGGCCAGAAGAACATTCAGAGCAGAAGAGAAGCGCGCACTCAGGGCTGCAAATGCAAATTCTGGAACAATGGTGCCCACACATGCCTGCCTGACATGTGGCAGAACATTCCGTGCCCGTATAGGCCTGACCAGCCACCTGCGGACACATCGTGTACAGCCCACAACCCATTAGATGTCAAGGTCCTCCTCGAACATGATGGACGAACATCAGGTTGAGGACTACTTGTACATTAGCTTTTGGGAAGCTAACTTTTTAACTTTTTTTTTACCCCTGGGATTGTCAGGGTAGGAATTGAAGAATGAAATCTCCTTGATTGGCTTTGGGTCTCCCTACCCTGCCCATATTTAAAGCCTTGGTGGTGCAGTGGTTAGAGTACAGTACTGCAAGCTACTTCTGCTGACCACCAGCTGCCAGCAGTTTGGCAGATCAAATCTCAGTAGGCTCAAGGTTGACTCAGCCTTCCATCCTTTCAAGGTTGGTAAAACAAGGACCCAGATTGTTGGGGGCAATATGCTGACTCTCTGCAAATGGCTTAGAGAGGTCTGTAAAGCACTGTGGAGTGGCATACAAGTCTAAATACTATTGCTATAATACTTAGTGGCACTAGTGGGTTCAGGAATGGGACCGAATGTGCAGAGTGATTTTGATGACGTCCAGGTGGGTGGACGAAGCCTTTCGCTGCCACTAATAGTTTGCCCAAATTGGTGCAAACCAGTAGCAACCCACCACTGCTCAGTGGGCTAATAAGAAGGGGGGAAATGCTTTTGGGTTTTGTTTTGTTTTTAAACTGGGAATTCAATTGCAGATTCCTCCCTCTGCCCTAGCCTGCCCTTTGCTATCTTACTAGTTCTCCTTTTCTGGTGAGCTGAAATGTGAGGAATAGATAGCAGGCCAATTGGGGAACTCCCTTTTAATCACCGTCCCATCATCTGTTCTCATGAACAGAGCCAATCCTTCAGAAACGGCGTGCCTTCAGTTTGCATTATGAGTCATGGGTGATGCTGACGATGACTATTGCAGTTTGGTAAGATTCAAAGCGAGAGCTTTGCCCCCTTTTCTACAAATACGCGAAAGGAAAATGTTGCACGTTGTGGGGTGGTGGTACCAATACATTAATCCTTGGGAGGATTCAGAGTTTGGCTACTATTGAGAAATACCGGACAGAAAAGAGAAGGTTATATAAACCACATCCTAAATTTCCATGCTGTCGAGATATATATAAACAAACGAAATGCAGAGCCAAACCAGAAAGAAGCCCTCTGTTTGTGCAATGGAAAATGGAAGTGGTCAGAAGGTAGATCATGTTAGACTTCTGGATAACTTGCCAAAAGCATGAGGGTTCTGCATTTTGATTATATAAATATATTTAAATGGTAGGGTTTCAAAAAGAGGTCAGCAGCATTTCCTATTCACTGGTTTGTGCTGCGAAGAGCAAACAGGATCGTCTAAAGGTAGGCTCTATGCTTTATTATGCTGTGATTGATGTATTTGTCTTGGAGAATTTGATGATTAGCATTTTAGGAAGGATCCAAACCAAACAAGCACTATCAAAAGCGAGGCAAACGATTTCAGGTCATACCTAAGAAGGAAACTTGTGTCTTTAGAAAATTCCTCAATCTTTGACAACCATTTTTTCAGCAGGGGAGAAAAAATATTCCGGAGGGAATGAATTAGAAGCCCTGAGCATAGAATGGCTTTTTCTAGGGAATGTTAGTTTCTTAATTTATTCTGCAGGGATAAAGGCATTCTTAGCCCGAATGTGTGCAGCTCTAGTTAGGCGTGGAATTTTAGAACATTGAATAATAGGAACATAGAAACATAGAAGACTGACGGCAGAAAAAGACCTCTTGGTTCATCTAGTCTGCCCTTATACTATTTCCTGTATTTTATCTTACAATGGATATATGTTTATCCCAGGCATGTTTAAATTCAGTTACTGTGGATTTACCAACCACGTCTGCGGGAAGTTTGTTCCAAGGATCTACTACTCTTTCAGTAAAATAATATTTTCTCACGTTCCTTTCGATCTTTCCCCCAACTAACTTCAGATTGTGCCCCCTTGTTCTTGTGTTCACTTTCCTATTAAAAACACTTTCCTCCTGAACCTTATTTAACCCTTTGACATATTTAAATGTTTCGATCATGTCCCCCCTTTTCCTTCTGTCCTCCAGACTATACAGATTGAGTTCCTTAAGTCTTTCCTGATACATTTTATGCTTAAGACCTTCCACCATTCTTGTAGCCTGTCTTTGGACCCGGTCAATTTTGTCAATATATTTTTGTAGGTGAGGTCTCCAGAACTGAACACACTATTCCAAATGTGGTCTCACCTGTGCTCTATATAAGGGGATCACAATCTCCCTCTTCCTGCTTGTTATACCTCTAGCTATGCAGCCAAACATCCTACTTGCTTTTTCTACTGCCCGACCACACTGCTCACCCATTTTGAGACTGTCAGAATGCACAGCCGGTGACTCACCCCCGGCCCAGATTTGCTGCAGGGCCAGGGAGACACAGCCCTCGGTGCAGCCGCCATCTTGAATGCCGGGATCTCACGAGATTTTGCGAGATCCCGGCCGTTGTTGGGGGCGGGGCCTGCCAGCCCTATAAAAGAGGCTGAGCAGGCTTGGGGCCTCATTTTCGTCCCGATGACGAGCAAGCGAACACCTGGCTGGTGCTCGCTGAAGACAGCGGCCATCTTAAAGGGGCCTCGTGGCATCGGCCATTTTCTAGGCCGGAGGCTTCAGGCCTAACAGACCCGATTGCGGTTTGTTGGGGGGCGAAAAGGAACTGGGGGACACCCCCCCGGGTGACACTGCGGGGGGGAATACTTTGGGAGCTGCGCCCCCCCCTCTTCGGGGTTTCCATCCCCTCTTTTTCCCTGTGGGTTAATTCTCTGCCTTACAAGGCAGAATCCACAGGATTAAGTTTTATTGTGTATAAGGGGGTGGTGGGTCTGCAGGCCTGCTGGCCTGGCTGGGGCCTACAGCTCTGTGGCCTCTGTTGAAGGGGCCCCCTAGGGGAGCTTCCTCCCCCACCCCTGCCTTTCAGGCAGGAGTGTTAGTTTAAAATAAATACCTGTACATCTGTAGGCCTAGCCCTGCTGGCCAGCCTCTCTCCCGCTTTTCTGCTGGGCTTGCAGGCGCGAGGCTTTGGGCCTCTAGGCCTCGTTTTGAGGAACTCCTCACTTAGGTAGCCTTCCTTTCCCTGTTGGAGGGGTTTTTTTCCTCCTCCTTTGGCCTTAGTTGACCCGGGAACAGGGGTGTTTTAGGCTTTGCAGGCCTTTTGGCCTTGCTGGGGCCTTGACCCTCCGAGCCTCTTAATTAGGCTGTCCTAGTTCCCCGTTCGGCCTCCTTAGGCCGGGGTTTGGGGGGAGGTGGGTGGCCTTACAGGCTCGGTGGGCCTGATCCTTTAGGCCCTAATTTGCGGCCTGTTAAGCCTGAGGCGGGCCTGCACTATGTGGGCCTCACAAGCCAGAGCTTTTGTAAATTTTCCCTTACTCTTGCTTTATCATTAGTTGTTATGGCTCCTAAAAGGCAGAAGCCCCTACCTCCACTTATGGAGATGGTGGCGAGGCCTAGGAGAGCCATGTGGCCCTCTGTCAAGGCCTGGCTGGCACAAGAGGAGGCACAAGTCAGGGCCAGGCCAGGGGGCAGGGTGAGGGATCCCCCCCCCCCCTTTTTTGACTGAACCTAATGTACCTTCTTATTCTTAGTACAGGATAACTGAGAGATTGATTGTTTTGGATGCATGCTGGAGGTCAGTGTAAGGGCCTGGGGGCATCAGTCCAGCGGCCCTTGGCGGGCCACCAAATGAACCAGCGGCCCAGACCAGGCAGATGACAACGGCGCCTGGCTCAGCAGGAGCTGGGTCTTCGTGGACAGCTTCTACCCCCTTTGGGGGTCAGGTGAGGCAGCACTGCACCCAACACTCACACCACCCCTCCCTCTGGCCGGGCAGGCTCCTTTGCCACCGCGTTTTTTGGGAGTGGGGTCAACACAACCATGGGTAGTCTAGCCCTCACCTGCAGCCAGGTGTGGGCTTCTCCCACTGCTACTGTGGTGGCCCAGGCCCCTTCAACAGCTTCAGTGCCCTCGACAGGGCGGGCGAGGGGACCGTGGCTTCCACAGTGCCAGACCCCTTGATTTCAGTATGGGCAGTGGCCATTCCTTGAGGGTTACCCTCCACACCTTCAGGTTTTTCACCTGCATCCCTCCCTTGAGGAGCGGATTTGGAAGGGAGAATATGTGGATCTATTCTCCCTTCTGAATAGAGAAGTCCCCAAGAAGGTGAAAGAGGATGAAGCTAAGGCAGACAAGCCCGAGAAGGTCGGGGTTATCGGGTTTTTCAGCTCATGGCTGTACGCCTTTTAACCTACTTGTCAGTGGTCAGTCAGAGGGAGCCCGCACGGGCTGCCTGCCTCTATGCTTAAGTATGTTTAGGGAGGTGCAGCAAAGCTTGCCCCTCCGTGTCATGAGTTGCAACCAGGGGGCGTGTTTTCGTCCCCTCTGCAGGTTCAGACACCTGTGGGGGAACTGTGGGGGCTCACACGCCACCAGCGCGTGCACTCAGCCCTAAGGGAGCAAAGGTGAAAGGACGGGGTGGGGCCGTCTAAACGGCTCCCGCCTTCTGGGGAGGAAAAGTGTCCCAGCCCAATTAGGCTGGGAGCACTGGAGGAACATTTAGAGATTATTACCCTCGCAGGAACGTGGTGGCGCTCCTGCAGGGTTTTACAGAGGGCTTTAGGATACCATATTTTGGGCCTAGGAAGGCCTTCATGGCCAAAACCTTAAGTCTGAAGGAAGGGTATTTGTTCCTGATGAGCTTTGCTCAGTTCGTTATGCGTCCTTTGATGTGGTGGTGGATAGGGTAGGAAGTGTGGCGTAGGAGCCCTCAGGGGAAAACGCGACATTAAGTCTGCATCCTGGCTCCTTTGCATACACCCAGATGATTTCGAGCTCCTGGGTTTCCACTTTGAAGGTGGCTATTATGTAAATGGAGCACTGCCGATGGGCTGCTCCATATCTCGCTCCCTGTTTGAGAGCTTCAGCACCTTCTTGGAGGGGTGCCCAGGAGGCGATCCGGTTCGGATTCAGCAATTCATTGCCTCGATGATTTCCTGGTGGCTGGGCCTGTGCATTTAGAGCAATGTTTGGCTCTAATGTCGGCCTTTGAGCCCTTTGTGCTCATCTGGGGGGTTCCTTTGGCCCCCGAGAAGACTGAAGGCCTTGCCACCAGGATTACCTTTTGGGTGTTGAATTGGACTTGTCGAGCAATCCTGTAGATTGCCCTTAGATAAGCTAATTAAGATCCAGGGTAAATTCGACCAAGTGTTGGCTAGCCGTAGGCGACCCTTCGCCAGTTTCGGGAATTGGCCGGGCTACTTAATCTCGCCTGCTGGGTGGTGGCCCCGGCAGGGCCTTTTCCCGGCGTGTGTACTTGGCAATGAAGGGGCTCTGTTTGCCCCATCATCGAACGTATTATGTACGGGGGTCTGGGATGACCTACACGTCTAGCGGGTCTTCTTAGCCCAATTCATTGGTCTGCCCTTCTGGTGGCATGTGCGTCTATTGGAAGCCGAGTTGCCACTGTGTTCAGATGCCACGGGGACCCGCGGGTTCGAGGTTATTTTAGGCAACCAGTGGTGCTATTCCATGTGACCTCCGGAATGGAGGGCCTCTTCAGTGGTCAAGGATTTGACCTTTTCAGCACTCTTCCCATTGGTCGTAGCTTTAGGGATCTGAGGGGAGCAATTTGGGGACAGGACTGTGCACTTCTGTTGTGACAACCTGGTCGTAGTCCACATTGTGACGGCCCTGTCTTCTAAAATGACAGGGTCATGCGGCTTGTCCGCCATTTTGTGCACAAATCTCTGTCTCTAGATGCACCGTTTTGGCCCGGCACGCTCCTGGGATAGATAATGGGATCGCTGACGCCATGTCCCGTGGTCAGCTGTCCAGGTTTAGGACGCTGGCTCCAGGGGCTTGCGCGTCACCGAAAGCCTTCCCCTGCTATCGGTGGAGCCCGGGGGGGCTCCTGAGCAGTGGAGGTTTGAGGCAGGTAGGGCCCGGCTTTCTCAGTTACGCCCGGCCCTTGGGCTTCTATCAACAGTCGGGTAGTGAGTTTTCTGTTGGATTTGGATGGATTTGGTCCATCATGGTTGATCACTTGAGGGAAATTTTTGCGCTCTGCTTAAGCAGTGCGGCCTGTCGGTAAACATTGTTAGGTTAGACGGCAGGCATGGCTTTCCTTTCGAAGGCCAGGGGTTTCCCGACTCCTCTCGCGATTTCCGCGTCTGGAAGATGCTAGAGGAATGAATGAGGGAACGACTTAGACCCAGTTGACAGTAGTCAGGCATAACTGTACAGCAGCTGTCCCTCATTAATGGTCTCGGGATCAGCCTGTGCGCCTCTCTGTCTGTGGCCCGCCTTTTTAGGCGGTGGCCGATGTGACGTTTTTCAGGGCCTTCGAGCGGGGGAGGCTTGAGCCTCCTCTAAAGGGGAGATCGCTTCAGAGGGTTTGCGGTCTAGACCTTTAATTTAGGTAAGTGCGTCTCCTTACTAGGAGACATTCTAAATTGACCAGGGGGGATTGAGCGTGGCAGCCACCAATTAGTTGTCTGTCGGTGGCGGCTCTTCTTCCTTTATGTATGGGCAGAGGGGTCAGGGGTACCTGGGAGTCTATAGGGCGGTTTCCCACATCCCCGCTATCAAATTTTGGGGAAATTTGATCAGGCCGCTAGTTGCGTCATGTTTGGACTTGGCCCTCTGCCCAGAGCATGTGCCATGATGGGGTTAAACCCAGGTGGCCGGCCTTGCACAAGGGTGCAAGACTTATCTGTATTGGGTGGCCTGTCATTGAATTGTCAGGCCACGAAGAACTGCGGCTCTTTGTTGGCATGTTGGTTGCCTGTCATTGAATAGTCAGGCCTGCGAAGACCTGTGGCTCTTTGCCTAGTTGGCCAGCCACACAAGTGGCTGGTCTGAAATCCTTCCACGGATTTTGAGGGATGCCATTTCCCCTAACGCCATTCATAAGGTCAGTGAAAGGTGTACAGGGCCTTTGGCAAACTGGTTAGAGAGTTGAGTGGGGTAGTGGTTTCCCATCCTGATATCGTTTTGTTCAGCGGCGGCTTCACCGCGCTTGCGGCATTCACCTTTTAGAACAGGAGAATGCCATCTCTTACAGGACCCGCAGAGGTCCCTGTGCAAGCTGGTGCAGGTGTAGGGGGGAGTCGGAGGGCCAAGATAGAGATCTGACCCCCCTCCGTGGCAGGTTAGGGGCGGAAATTGGGTGGTGTTTAGCAACTACGTATTCTCCGTTGGGCATCTTTAGGGATGATTGACAGGTTCTCTCCAAGGCTCATGGTGCCTTTAGTTCGATCTGAGCAATTGGGAGGAACCTGTCCTTGGGTCCCGCCCATTTCTATCCCCTTGTAGGGATTAGACGGCGAGACCTCCCACGTGCAGGTGTATGGCTGGGATCCAGGTGAGGGCGGGGCCCTTCACCTGGATCAGCATGGAGCTACGCCCATAGTTGCCCCGGAAGTTTTTCTGAAGTCATTTCCGCCCCGGAAGTAATTGTTTGACCCTGCAGGTCCTTGTTAGGTTTATTTGAATTATGCTAATTTAATGAATAAATAATGCTAATTTAATTAATTAATAAAATGACCCAATTTTAAATCCAGCTCTCTGTGTCCGTGTCGTTAGTCCGCCTTTGCTGCAATGTGCGGCCGGTGACTCACCCCCGGCCCGGATTTGCTGCAGGGCCAGGGAGACACGGCCCTCGGTGCAGCCGCCATCTTGTATGCCGGGATCTCACAAGATTTCGCGAGATCCCGGCCATCTGATGTCATCGGCCCAGGCCGATGACGTCGTTGGAGGCGGGGCCTGCCAGCCCTATAAAAGAGGCTGAGCAGGCTTGGGGCCTCCTTTTCACCCCAACGACGAGCAAGCGAACACCCGCCCTCCCTCCCTATCTTTCAGTGCGCCATTGTGGGTCGCTCTTTTGGGTCCTAATAGGAATTTTTGGCGGTCTCGGTATTTTCTGCGACTGTTTTTTCACCTATTCCACACTGCGGTGACGGATGGATGGTTAGGGGGTGCTTCGCTCCCCGATAGCTAAAATTGGCTTACCTTTGGTTATTTGGGTAGGCAGGTTAGGGGCGGAACTTGGTGGTGTTTAGCAACTGCGTGTTCTCCGTTGGGCATCTTTGGGAATGATTGACAGGTTCTCTCCAAGGCTCATGGTGCCTTTAGTTCGATCTGAGCAATTGGGGGGAACCTGTCCTTGGGTCCCACCATTTCTATCCCCTTGTAGGGGTTAGACGGCGAGACCTCCCACATGCAGGTGCATGGCTGGGATCCAGGTGAGGGCGGGGCCCTTCACCTGGATCAGCATGGAGCTAAGCCCCATAGTTGCCCCGAAGTTTTCTGACGTCATTTCTGCCCGGAAGTAATTGTTTGACCTGCAGGTCCTTGTTAGGTTTATTTAAATTATGCTAATTTAATGAATAAATTATGCAAATTTAATTAATTAATAAAATGACCCAATTTTAATCCAGCTCTCTGTGTCCGTGTCGTTACTCCGCCTCTGCTGCAAATCACTACCCCTAAATCCTTCTCTTCTGAAGTTTTTGCTAACACAGAACCTTGGAGGTCTTCTAGTCCAGTGTTTCCCAACCGGTGTGCCGCGGCACACTGGTGTGCCACGAGACATGGTCAGGTGTGCCGCGAAGAAATAAGCTCAGCTTCTGGTCTCGCAACTTTTTGCGAAGAGAAAAAAGTTGTGAGACCGGAAGCTGAGCTTGCTTCTTTGCGCCTTCCAAGTTTTTCAGCAGCTGCGGCGCCCCACCCGGCTGGAGCTTCCCTGTCAGCAGGTGAGCTTTGGGGCTTGGTGGGGCGGCAGCGGGAGGGCGGCGCGCAGTGGGAGGGTGATGGCGGCGGCAGCAGCAGCGGCAGCGGGCAGGAGCCATGCCGTGGGGCGGTGGCAGGGTGGTCCCTCTCTCTCTCCCCCTCTCTTGCTTTCTCTTTCTCTCCCCCCTCTCCCTCTCTCTTTCTCCCAGTAGCCGTGGGGCGACGTCAGGGTGATCAGCTGTGAGGCGGAGCTACGGAACAGAGGAACAGAGGCACCGACGGCGGCGGATGGAAATGCTGAATTGCGTGGCTGGCACTTGCCTGCTGGCTGGACCAGGACGGAGGCTCAAGCCCCACGTCCATGCCCAGCGCAACGCCAGAAATGTACGGCGTATAGCCACCGCCGTCTGTTCCTCCGTTCTGGAGCTCCGCTTCACAGCTGATCACCCTGCCGTCGCCCCACGGCTACTGGGAGAAAGAGAGAGGGAGAGAGGGGGGAGAGAAAGAGAAAGAAAGAGATAGCAAGAGAGGTAGAGAGAGGAAGAGAGGGGGGGATAGAAAGAGAGAGAAAGAGATAGCAAGAGAGGGAGAGGGAGAGAGGGGGGGAGAGAGAAAGATAGCAAGAGAGGGAGAGAGAGAAAGAGAGGGAGAGAGGGGGGAGAGAAAGAGAGAGAAAGAGATAGCAAGAGAGGTAGAGAGAGGAAGAGAGGGGGGGATAGAAAGAGAGAGAAAGAGATAGCAAGAGAGGGAGAGAGAAGGAGAGAGGGAGGGGGGAGAGAAAGAGATAGCAAGAGAGGGAGAGGGAGAGAGGGGGGGAGAGAGAAAGAGATAGCAAGAGAGGGAGAGAGAGAAAGAGAGAGGGAGAGAGGGGGGAGAGAAAGAAGGAGAGAGAGGGGGGAGAGAAAGAGAGAAAGCAAAAGAGAGAGAGAGAAAGAGAGATAGCAAGAGAGAGGGGGGGAGAGAAAGAGAGAAAGCAAAAGAGAGAGAGAGAAAGAGAGATAGCAAGAGAGAGGGAGAGAGAGGGGAAGAGAGGAAAGACAGCAAGAGAGAGAAAGCAAGAGAGAGAGAGAAAGAGGGGGGAAGGAGGGTGAGGGAAAGACAGAGAGAGGGAAGGAGGGCAAAAAAGAGAGGGAAGGAAGGGAGAAACAAAGAGAGATGGAGAGAGAGGGGAAAGAAAGAGGAGGGAAGGGAGAGAGAGAGAAAGAGGGAGAGAGAAAAATAGAGCGAAAGGGAGGAAGAGAGATATTTTTTTGTCCAAACTTTTTTTTACACACACACACCCGCCCCCCCGCCCCCGCTCAATGTTCCCCAGGATTTTGTAAATGTGAATAATGTGCTGCGGCTCAAAAAAGGTTGGGAAACACTGTTCTAGTCCAACCCTCTGCTAAAACAGGAGACCCTGTATCATTTCAGACAAATGCTTGCCTAATCTTTTTTTAAAAAACCTCCAGTGATGGACTATCCATAATTTCAGGAGGCAAGAGTTGCCACTGATTAATTGTTCTCACTGTCAGGAAATTTCTCCTTAGTTCTAGGTTGGATTTCTCCTTAATGATATTTCACCCATTACTTCTTGTCCTGCCTTCAGGTATTTGGAGAATAAGTTGATTCCCTTTTCTCTCAAGCATTGGAAGGCTGCTATCGTATCTCTCCCCCTGAGCTCTTCTCTTCATTAGACTAAGCAAATCTAGACCTCTCAACATTCATTGGATGATTTAGCCTCTTTTTCATTATTTTGGAAGAGCTTTTGTTATTTGTTTGGATTTCGGAAGAGAAGTTGGCTTATTAGAGTCCCCAAACCTCAGTTCTTTTTCTTAGACCAGGGACAGGGGTGGGCTGCTGCCCAGACAGAGGTGGATGCAGTGGGGTAGCAAAAATGGAGCTCCACACCCGAGCACCCAATTTGCACCGAAAGATGTTGAAAGAAAATCCAGGGCATCCTCTTTGGGCAGCCTCTGCGTTCTTCCTGAAAGCGTTTAAAAACCCCAAAGCCGGCGATTCTGCTACAAACAAAAGTGTCCAGGAAAAGTATAAGGAGATAAGATCTAGAATTAATTCTATGTGATCTGGGTTTCTGCCCCACCCCCACCCCCCAAAATCCAAATGGCTATAGTATTCTCTAGTACAGAGGTCTTCATAGCTGGCTGGAGAATTTTGGGAGTTGAAATTCACAAGTATTAAAGTTGCCAAGTTTGGGGACCCCTGCTCTAGACAAATAAAATGAATAATACTTGAAACCTAGTGTTTTACCAGAAACCTTGATTTTGTTGGGTAGTCTGCAGGAAGGAAGGTTAAGGCTGCTATGTGGAATGGAGCATTTTGGGGAAAGTAGCAAGGAACATTTTAGATTATTGCCTTTGAGTAAGTGATTATTTTGTGAGTGGCCATTTTAATCATGAAGGCCCCTTTATGACAATGTGCTTTCAAAATTCTAAGTGAGATGTTTCTGTCATTTCACTGTTCTATAGCCACTCACTTCTAGGATGTGGCTGAATTCGATGACCTGCTTGTTTTGAGTCCATTGATATGGGTCTTGTTTTGAGGGTCTTGGAAAATCCTTGGTCAAGTCACATGATCACCAAGCCACTCCCACCTGATCACATGGCCAGTACGCCACTCCCACCTGGTCACATGGCCGGCAAGCCACTCCTACCTGGTCACATGGCCAGCAAGCCACACCCACAAAACAAGCCACGCCCACAGTGGGGTAGTAACAGTTTGGCAGCCCTTCACTGGTGTTATATTGGCTGGATGTGTTACACACAGGCCACGCCCACCCCACGGAACATCACATGACGGCGCAAGTTTGACCCTCGTGCCTTAGACAGATCAGATGACAATTCTCATCTTATATTCCAGGACAGGAAATGGAAGGCAGGCCTAAAGGAAAAGATGCTTAATGGAAAAAACCTGGAAGAATTTCCTTCAAGATTGAGAAGACGTAGCTGGATGTTTCAAGTTGTTAGCACAGGGCACGACTCAGAATAGAAACAGACGGAAACTTGTATCAGAGGCACCTCCAACAATTCCTATTAAGGATCGTCTTGTGTTTTTTTTTCTGGTGACCTATAACTGTGATGAATTATTGGCCTCTTTTGCCTTGTAAGGAAGTTCCTTTAAATTCCACAGATATTTATGTCATAACGTGTATGTTAAAAATATTACAAGAATCCTGTGTGCATTTGATGCCTCAGATTGAAAGAGCTAGCGTAGCATTTTTGAGTTTTCCAGGTTTTCCATTAGCATAAACCAAGCAGAAATGGAATAATATCTTCAACATAAGCCTCCTTCCCACAGTTTTATGCACTTTCATTTTAATTTTTTCCCCAAAAAATGTATACATACACAAAATAATATTTAATCTTAAAAAAAAAATTCACCAAAATTAATAAAAGATTCTAAAAATGCAAACTAAAGAAAACTTTACAAAATCTGGTTTTCCAATAAATTACTCCTCCAATATAATCAGTTCCACATATTATTGTAAAATACCGCAAACACCCAGGGCAACTAACCTACCTTGCTGCCAGTTCGTGGCTGCGTGCGTGCTTTGCGCACATATGTACCATCCAAAAATCCCAAAAAATTACCTCCCAAAAAAGCTGAAAAGAAGATGGTAACGCATGTGCTATGCCAGAAATTCAGCTTCTGTGCATGCACAGAAAGGGGAAAAAACAACCCCCCCCCCCAAAAAAAATTTCCAATTTTTAAAAAGGATAGCAGTGCCCACGGACCGGCACGATCCGAACTGGTTCTGTGACATCACGTCACTAGTGGTTTGCTACTGGTTCGGGCGAAGCGATTCAAACCGGGAGAAATCCACCCCTGATCCGGGGCTGGGCTTCAAAAATTTTAGTGAGTCGTTCTCTAACCAGTTGCTTAGGGCACGTGGCCTTGGTGGGAGTGGCCTAGTTGCCTCCTACACCACAGCGGCGTGGAACATTTTTGCCCTTCACAGGCTCTGACGGCTTTCCACGATCCTCCAGGAGGATAAACCTCTGGTAGGCCCATTTTTCACCCTCTCCGAGTCTCTACACGTGCCCTTCAGTCGTTTACATCCAAAATGGGGTGCGTGGGGACTTCTGGGAAGGATGGGGTGGGATGGGCAGGGCCAGCCAGAAGTGGGATTTGGGGGGGGGGGGTTGGAACTGCACAGAATCTTATCTAGTGGTTCTCTGGAACCCCTTCGAACCCCCAGCTGCCCACCCCTGCAAATATCTCTGCAACAGTAACATACAGTGGTACCTCTACCTATGAATGCCTCTACTTTATAGATAAGTACTGGGTGTTGAATATTTTTTTGCCTCTTCTCAAGAACCATTTTCCACTTACAAACCGTAGCCTCCAAAACTGTAACCATAAAAGGCGGGGAGAAGTCTCTAGGAATCTGGGAGGAAACAGGGCTGGAAAAGGTGGGGAGAAGCCTCTGTGGGGCCTCTCTAGAAATTTCCTGGAAGGAAACAGGGCTGGAAAAGGTGAGGAGAAGCCTCAGTGGGGCCTTTCTAGGAATCTCCTGGGAGGAAACAGGGCTGGAAAAGGCGGGAAGAAGCCTCGGTGGGGCCTCTCTAGGAATCTCCTGGGAGGAAACAGGGCCTCCACCCTCCCTGTGGTTTCCCCAATCGCACACATTATTTGCTTTTACATTGATTCCTATGGGAACAATTGCTGCTTCTTACAAATTTTTCCACTTAAGAATCTGGTCACAGAACAAATTAAGTTCGTAAATAGAGGTACCAATGTATATTGCTACAACCTTCAATTAATAGAAAACAAGTGCCTTTCCCAAAAATAAATCACATATCCCAAATTAGATGACTCAGCCAACATGACATTTGCAACCTTTGCAAAAAAGCACAACAGAAATTAACAACTATCATGGCCAAATTATATGTGCAAAGAGTGTTCTGACTCTTAAAAGACGAACACGTCGATCCCGGTGCAGCTTTTCACGAGCCAAAGTTCACAGGATTTCAACTGAGGTTTACACCATATATTTTCCCTCTTTAAATGTCTAAAAGATATACATCGGGGATTTCATTCACACGGTTATCTTTACGTCCGTCTCAACTTCCCGTCTCTCCCCATCTTTGCTGTGTTTACAATACACTCTTCTGTTCAGAAATCCATTTTAGATGATGAATGTTGTGTAATGTGCTTTCAAGGAACTGTGGAGGCTTTCTCCAGTCTGGTGCCTTTCAGCTGTTTGTTGACGATTCTGGGAAGTGTAATCGCAAACACAGCTGGAGGACAGATTGAAGGCAGCTGAGGGAGACTCCATTGCGACTTAAAATCCCTCAGAAGAAAAGGTGAGGAAAATCTCCCAGAACAGAAGTGTCAAACTTGATTTCATTGAGGGCCAAATCATGGTTGTGTCTGACATGGTTGTGTGTGTGCGGTTGTGTGTGGTTGGGGGTGAGGGCATGGCGGGTGTGGCCATGATAAGTGTGATGGGATTTGTGTCGGGGGCACTTGTGGTGGCCAAGTGCTAAGGCAGGACTTCCCTGAGAACAGGTAGGGGTTGCCGCTCCCGCTACTACCAGTGTGTTACACACACAGCTTTGCCTCTCTGGCATGTGCACATGCGCATCTGAGTGAGATTTTGCTTCTGCGCATGCGCAGGAAGCGAAATCTGGCGAGAGGATACACATGCAAGATTTGGGCGATTTCTTTGCTTCTGTATATGGGCAGAAGCAAAAAATTGCCAAACTTTCTCTCACCCATTCCTTCATGAGATTTTTTCTTCCTGTGCATATGCAGAAGCAAAATCTCACTTGGACACCCAGGCATGTGTGTTGGGGATGCGAAACTGCGTGTGCAAATCAATTTTCTCTACAGGTGCGGCCTCCTTATTCGTACTGGTAGCAATCTGCTATTGCCTGAAAACCACCTCACTCTCATTATAATCTCCTTCCTTCCTTCCTTCCTTCCTTCCTTCCTTCCTTCCTTCCTTCCTTCTTTCCTTCCTTCCTTCTTTCCTTCCTTCCTCCTTCCTTCTTCCTTCCTCCTTCCTTCCTTCCTTCCTCCTTTCCTTCCTCCCTCCCTCCCTCCTTCCTCCCTCCCTTCCCCTCCCTTCCTTCCTTCTTCATTTTCCTTTTTTTTCCTTACCCTCTTTCCTTATTATTTTTTCCTTATTTTTTAAACTGTTTTTTAATCATTGGATTTGTATACTATGTATTGTTTTGTTGTGAGCCGCTCCGAGTCCTCGGAGAGGGGCAGCATACAAATCTAATAAATTATTATTATTATTATTATTATTATTATTATTCCTTCCTCACTCCCTTCCCATCTTTCTCTTTGTCTTTCCTCTTTCCCTTTCTCCTTTAATGCCTCTCCTTGCATGCTCAAATGCAAAAGGGAAAACATTTCTCCTTCTGTTTTGTCTTTAGTTTGTTTTGATAGCCCTCTGCCAGCTGAAATGGAGCAGGAGGGGGCGCATGGCCCGTTTTTTGCTGGCAGAGGTCCTTTGTTGTTTCTAGGCCGGCCCCAGGGGCCGCTTCAGGCCCGCAAGACTAGAGTTTGACCCCCTGCTCCAGAAGAAACGATTAAGATTTATTGTGTCTGCCAAACTTCTCACCTAACCTCCGAAATGGCCTTCTGGGGAAATCTATATTTAATGGCAAAGCAAAATGATTTAAACACACCCGCCCTCCCCCGCATTTCCTTTTATAGATTTTAGACGTGCTGCATAATCTGTTTTTACTTAATTCTTTCTGTAGATCGCACATTTGTGTTGCTTCTTTTCTTCCTTTACGTTTAGCTAGCACTGTAGGACGTTAGCCCTTAAAGCAGTGTTTCTCAGCCTTGGGCATTGGAAGATGTGTGGACTTCAACTGCCAGAATTCCCCAGCCAGCTGGGAGTTGAAGTCCGCACATCTTCTAACAGCCAAGGTTGAGAAACACTGCCTTAAAGGTTCAAAGGGGGCTTTAGATTCTCAATTTTGCATTTTCCCCCAGTGAAGGGCTACCAAAATTTTTACTACCACACTGCAGGCGTGGCTTATGCAGGACGCCCTGCATTTTCTTTCGACATCTTTCAGTGCAAATTGGGTGCTCTGGGGTGGAGCTCCATTTTCGCTACCCCACTGCGTCCCTTCCCTCCCCCCCGGTCCGGGCAATAGCCCACCCCTGATTCCCCTCCCTTAATCTAGCTTTCTACAGATAAAATATCCTTTGAATCCATTGAAGAAATCCTCCCATTTTTGGATTCCCTAGTATAATCAGTTCCGCATATTATTGTACAATATTATAAACAACTCTGCAATAATAACGCATATTGCTGCAACCTGCGCTGGATAGAAAACAAGTGCCTTATACATGTGACATTTATTTGTTTGTTTGTTTGTTTGTTTGTTTGTTTGTTTGTTTATTTATTTATTTATTTATTTATTTATTTATTTATTTATTTATTTATTTATTTATTTATTTATTAGATTTGTATGCCGCCCTTCTCCGTAGACTCGGGGCGGCTAACAACAGTAAAAAGACAATATGAACAAATATAATATTAAAAGTAATGTAAAAAACCCCCAATTTAAGAAACCAATCATACATACAGACATACCATGCATAAATTTTATAAGCCTAGGGGGAAGGGAATATCTCAGTTCCCCCATGCCTGACGACAGAGGTGGGTTTTGAGGAGCTTACAAAAGGCAAGGAGGGTGGGGGCAACTCTGATATCTGGGGGGAGTTGGTTCGAGAGGGTCGGGGCCGCCACAGAGAAGGCTCTTCCCCTGGGTCCCGCCAAACGACATTGTTTAGTCGACGGGACCCAGAGAAGGCCAACTCTGTGGGACCTAACTAGTCGCTGGGATTCGTGAGGCAGAAGACGGTCCCGGAGATATTTGCAGCCTTCGTAAAAATAATAGCACAACAGAAAGTTGTGCAAAGGATATCTGTGACTCTTACACATGTATCATAGTACAGCTTTCCGTGAGCCAATATCCACAGTATTTCAACCAGTGGTGGGTTGCTGCCGGTACAAGCGGTTCTTCAGAACCCGTAGCGGAAATTTACCACTGCTCGCCAGACTGGCAGTGTTGACCAGTGGTCCATGCTCCCAAACCAGTCCTCTGGTTGCTGTGGCTACCAACCCCCCTTCTGTGCATGCAGAAAACAAACAAACAAACAACAATTAAGCCAGGGTCGTTTCTGGGTGTTTTACACGACATGACATGGCCATGTGTGCACTTCCATTACTATGTGAACTGGTAAGGAAAGTAAGTGGGACCCACCCCTGTTTTCAACTGATGTTTACACCATAGAAACATAGAAACATAGAAGACTGACGGCAGAAAAAGACCTCATGGTCCATCTAGTCTGCCCTTATACTATTTTCTGTATTTTATCATAGGATGGATATATGTTTATCCCAGGCATGTTTAAATTCAGTTACTGTGGATTTACCAACCACGTCTGCTGGAAGTTTGTTCCAAGGATCTACTACTCTTTCAGTAAAATAATATTTTCTCATGTTGCTTTTGATCTTTCCCCCAACTAACTTCAGATTGTGTCCCCTTGTTCTTGTGTTCGCTTTCCTATTAAAAACATTTCCCTCCTGGACCTTATTTAACCCTTTGACATATTTAAATGTTTCAATCATGTCCCCCCTTTTCCTTCTGTCCTCCAGCCTATACAGATTGAGTTCATTAAGTCTTTCCTGATACGTTTTATGCTTAAGACCTTCCACCATTCTTGTAGCCCTCCTTTAGACCCACTCAATTTTGTCGATATCTTTTTGTAGGTGAGGTCTCCAGAACTGAACACAGTATTCCAAATGTGGTCTCACCAGCACTCTATATAGCGGGATCATAATCTCCCTCTTCCTGCTTGTTATACCTCTAGCTATGCAGCCAAGCATCCTACTTGCTTTCCCTACCGCCTGACTGCACTGTTCACCCATTTTGAGACTGTCAGAAATCACTACCCCTAAATCCTTTTCTTCTGAGGTTTTTGCTAATCCAGAACTGCCAATACAATACTCAGATTGATGATTCCTTTTCTCCAAGAGCATTATTTTACATTTGGATCATTAAACTGCAGTTTCCATTGCTTTGACCATTTATCTAGTAAAGCTAAATCATTTACCATATTACAGACGCCTCCAGGAATATCAACCCTATTGCACACCATCACATTGAACTAGCATTGTAGGGGGTTAGCCCTTAAAGGTTCTAAGATGGTGCATTTTTTCTTAATCTAGCTTTCTACAAATATATATCCTCTGAAATTCCCCCCATTTTCAGCTCCCCAGCGGAATTCACTCCAGCTAGGGCCTTTTTTTGGTCTATAATTTTCTTTCTTTTTACTTTTAAAATCTTTTTTTTCCTTGTAAGGGTTCTGGACAATACATAAGGAGGAGTAGACACAATGACATACTTGAATTAGTAAAAGGATAATGATTAATGTAATAAAGTTTAAAGGAAACCAAGGTTGAATTCAATTAGAAGAAAATTAGATATCTAGATGACAAAATTACAGGTCAAGATTGGGGGGCTTGATGAATACCGGAAGTAATTAATTGGGATTAATAATTTTTGGAGGGGCCATTATAATTGGCTTACTAACTTGATACTGTTTTATGGTATTATGAAGGTAGTTTGAAATGTATTTAAAAGGTTTGTATGGAGAAAAATAAAAAAATATTTACATATAGCAACCCGCTACTGTATGTAACCTTTGAGACACGACAACCGTCATAAATATGATATTTATTTTGTTCCAGAGATGTCGTAACTTTGAATGGTCACTAGATGAACTGTCGTTAAATCAAGGACTACCTGTGGGTGGATTTCAATGTCAGAATGCCCAGCAATAGCGTGGTTGGGAAGGTCTGAGATCGAGATCTTAATGGGAAGACCAAAAAACCCCCTTGCCTTTGATACTTCAAACGGAGGAAAACTTTGATTTCTTTTCCTTTTTAAAAAAAAGATGAAAGAACTTTTTTTTCTGGTCAGCAAATGCTTTTTTTAGCTCTGATCTTTTAAACACCCATGTGTGGCTGGGTGGGTGGCTTTGGAAAAGATACATATAGTATATGTATTTTTTTTAAAAAAAATTCTTATGCTTGACCAATCTTGGCTTGGACCGTATGAAAATTAAAGTGTCTTTCCTTGACATTATGATGGATCTGGTGCCAATTTGGTTTCTATGTTGTAAATATTAGTGTTGCCCAGAGAAAAGCCTGACCTTCAGTAAGGAAAAAAAAATCTATCCTGGCAAAGTTTCAGGAAGACTTGAGTGTGTTATTTTCTGTGTGGGAGAGATTCACGGAGATTCATTTGTGATGTCATTTGGAATACCAGCGCTCTGTATTTAAATGCCTGAGAGAAAACGTATATTGTTTGCAGTTTTAAATGAATCATGAAAGTATCCGCATTAAATCTCCTTTTTTCCTTTCCTTGTCAACAGTGCGCCGATTGAGTAAGGATTTGCAGAGATTAATGACTACTTTTCGCTGGGTTTGAAACCCTTCGCCTGAAAAGTCTGAACTTGGAAGGAAACATTGCTCCTTTTTTTATCCGAGGGGGGTAAAAAAACATTTGGAAGCATCTCGTTTTGCTGGTGGACTTCCTCGGGATCCAGTGATGGTGATGCTTCTGGGGCTACTATTTCTGTCTGTGGACGTTTTGGCATCCAGAACTACTAATGAATCCTTGAGAAGTGAAGCTCTTGAACTCATGGCGGCATCTCGGCTAATCGACGGGTATGTGGATTTCCTTCCTTGCGGACATATAATAGCAAAAGCCATGATTTGGCTCAGCGGGTTAAGACACTGGGCTCGTCAGCTCGAAAGCTGGAAAGTCCAGGTTTGAGACCCAAGTGCCACCTGACGGGGTCAGCTCCTATTCCTTGCTCCAGCTCCAGTAATAGGCTGCTGCCCCCATGGTGGGGAGACACAGTGGGGGTAGTAATTTTATGCACTATTTATTGAATACTTAATAGTTTTTTTTAATTGTCCTTCCTTCTCTAGTACCGTAGTATGATCCTTAATTTATTTATTTATTTATTTTATTTTATTTTTATGCCGCCCTTCTCCTTAGACTCAGGGCGGCTTACAACATATTAGCAATAGCACTTTTTTAACGGAGCCAGCCTATTGCCCCCACAATCCGGGTCCTCATTTTACCCACCTCGGAAGGATGGAAGGCTGAGTCAACCTTGAGCCAGTGATGAGATTTGAACCCCTGACCTGCAGATCTACAGTCGGCTTTAGTGGCCTGCAGTACAGCACTCTACCTGCTGCGCCACCCCGGCTCATTAATTGCTTTTTAAATAGTATGTTTTTACCCATAAACGCTTTAATCATTTTAATCATTATCTAGAACTGAACTTTTATAGCAGTTCAAGAAAATTGAGCTACTTGCCTAACCTTTATCCTACTGAGCCTCGTGGGTTCGGTACGAAACCTTAAAATGTTACTTTGCTCCTCAACAAATAATGCTGTCTATTATTTGTCCCTTTTGTGACTATTCCAATAATGTGACTTAATCAAAAGAGTCCAAGCACCTATTTGAAAACTTATCTTGGTCAGTGAGCCACTCCCACCCAGTCACATGACCTTAAAGCCACCCGGGTCACATGATTGTCAAGCCACCCCTACCTGGTCAGATGAACACCAAGCCATGCCCACACAATAAGCCATGCCCACAGTGCGGCAGTGAAAAATTTGGCAGCCCATCACTGCCCAGCTCCTACACGCCTAGCAATTCAAAAGCATGCAAATGCAACTAGATTAATAGGTACCACTCCAATGGGAGGGTAACCATGCTCCATAGTGTCATGCTTGCTACAAGGCCACCAGGCTTCGAACAACTCTTGGCTCAATGGCCTTGAAATGGAGATGAGCACAGCGCCTTTTAATTGGCATATTCCGATAATCTTCTATTTGTTTTTTCTCTTCGGGTCTTTGTGTCAGGGTTGAGTAAATAGTAAATAAATATGAATTCCTCATGAAGTGCATTGCCATGGCCTCCTTCCTAAGGCTGAGCGAGAGTGGGGTCTGCCCCCAAGGTGCAGTTGCTGTGGCCTAGAGGCACCCTGATTACATGTATGGTGCTAGCAGTAATAAGAATCATCAATGACCTCTTCAAGGTTTAGGAAGAGGAGAATGTCCAGCTTGCATCCCTTTCGGGGGAACAATTTCTTGTAGTAGATTAAATTTTCATGTGCAAACCCCCCCCCCCCCCAAAAAAAAACCCAACCCAAATAGCTCATCAATCCAAGATCAGCCTTTAGGGAAGATAACAATCCTATGTCTTATCTTTCAGACACAATGATCTGCCCTTGAAATTGAGATGGTTTTACCAGAACAAGATAAGCACAATTGACTTGAGAAATCTCAGCACTACCGACACCAACATTGAGAAGCTCCAGGTTGGCCAAGTTGGGGTGCAGGTAAGCGTCACCTGAGCTTTCTAGCTGAGCTAGGGGCTAAGGAGTAGATAGATGCCAGAATGGAGGTTGGTCAGTGTGGGAAGAAATATCCATCTGGTTCAATTCCAAGCAGGGAGAAAGATACTAGAAACATGGAGGGTGATTGGAAAGATAGTTTAATGATGAAGCAGAACCATCTAAGCACATGGTCCTGGCATAATTCCCTCTAAGCTGAGCAGTGAGCAATTGCTCACTTAAAAATCATCATCAACTCAGAGTTTTCCAAACCTGCCCAGAAGCCGAGAGGGAAAGAGTGAGAGGGAAGGAGAGAGAGAGGAAGAGAGGAAGAGAGAGAAACAGGTAGAAAAAAGAGAGGAAGGAAAAGAGAAAGAAAAGAATGGGAATAAGGAAGAGAGAAAGAAAATAAAAATCTAGTTTGAAACTAGCTCAACTATTTAAGTGGAATTTTGATATTGATAGAGTTGCCCTATTATGAGCTCACTGTTATAGACACACAGTACAGTATTTTATTTTGAAATTCTCTGAGGCAAAACAGGGTGGGTTTTTTGTTTGTTTGTTTGTTTGTTTGTTTATTATTTCTGTGCCGCCCAGTCCCGAAGGGACTGCCGCTCAGACACTATACTTTTCCGCCCACCCCAAAAAAAAATTAGAGGGAACACTGGGTCCTGGTGCAGCAGGCCACATGGAGTTGAGAGTGAGGGGGCTTTATACCTTCTCTTGGGCTTTGCACTTGAATTTGGTGTTCCTGTGCAAGAACATGTCATCTGTTGTCAGACTTCCATAGGGCAATGTAGGGATCATGTCTGAGCTAGTTTGGTTGAAGTTTGCTGGGTGATGCAACATCTACAGGTGACTGTGCCATGTGCTAAGCTCCGCTGCTAAATGGATAGATAGATTAACAGAGTTGGAAGGGACCTTGTAGATCATGCAGTCCAGCCCCCTGCTCGAGCAGGAGATCCTACACCATTTTTGACAAATGGCAGTCCAATCACTTCTTGAAAGTCTCAAGTGATGAAGATCCCACAACTCCCAAAGGTTCCATCAGTTGATTGTTCTCACTGTCAGAAAGTTCCTCTTTTTTTTCTAGGTTGAATCTCTCCTTGATCAATTTTCATCAATTATTCCTTGTCTGTTCTTCGGGTGCTTTAGAGAATAGCTTCTCTTTGTGACAACCCCTCAATGCAGTCTGCATTGGTTGCGGATCAATTTCCAGTCACAATTCAAAGTGTTGGTTATGACCTATAAAGGCCTTCATGGCATCGGACCAGAATATCTCCGAGACCGCCTTCTGCCGCATGAATCCCAGCGACCGGTTAGGTCCCACAGAGTTGGCCTTCTCCGGGTCCCGTCGACTAAACAATGTCGTTTGGCGGGACCCAGGAGAAGAGCCTTCTCTATGGCGGCCCCGACCCTCTGGAACCAGCTCCCCCCAGATATCAGAGTTGCCCCCACCCTCCTTGCCTTTCGCAAGCTCCTTAAAACCCACCTCTGTCGTCAGGCAGGGGGGAATTGAAATTTCCCTTCCCCCTAGGCTTATAGAATTTATACATGGTATGCTTGTATGTATGAGTGGTTCTTTAAATTGGGGTTTTTTAGATTTTTTTTAATGTTAGATTTGTTTACATTGTCTTTTTATATTGTTGTTAGCCGCCCCGAGTCTTCGGAGAGAAGCAGCATACAAATCAAATCAAAATCAAATAAATAAATAAATAAACAAACAAACAAACAAACAAACAAACAAACAAATAAATAAATAAATATTAGAACACTGCTATCAGGCCTCCCCTGGCCCTTCTCTTCGTTAGACTGTCCATGTCCAGTTCTTGCAACTGCTCTTTGTATGTTTTAGTTTCCAGTTCCCTGATCATCCTGGTTGCTCTCCTCTGCACTTTTTCTAGAAAGTCAATATTTTTTTTGTAGTATGGTGACCAAACTTGGATGCAATACTCCAGGTGTGGTCTAACCAAGGCTTTGTAGACTGGTATTAATATCGCACTTGATCTAGATTGTATCCCTCTGTTAAAACAGTTTAGTGTCATCTGCAAATTTGGTTAGTTCCCTTTCTATTCCCTCATCTAAGTTGTTTATAAAGATAGTTTATATGAAAAACCTACTTGTGCACCTAAGTCCTTGGCTTTCTTGCCTAGCTGCTGGTAGTCACTCAATATTGTTTTCAAGTCATTTTTTGGTTAATTTGTCCCTACTTGCAGTAATACAAAGGGGTAGTTTTATTATTTTGGTTAGTTTCTCAGCCACATCTTTGATTTTAGCTCCAGGGAGACAGCCTACCTCTCTGGATTGACTGTCTGGTCTACTTGTTCTGTCACTCTGAGAATTGAATCTCCTATCACCAGCACTTACCTTTTTTCCCCCTGGGGATGTTTGGGGTGTTAATGGATTAATCCTATTATGTCCTGGAGGGTCACGTCTTAATCTAAGAATTAAAATACCTACGGGACCGCCTTCTGTCGCATGAATCCCAGCGACTGGTCAGGTCCCAGAGAGTTGGCCTTCTCCAGGTCCTGTCAATTAGACAATGTCACTTGGTGGGGCCTGGGGGAAGAGCCTTTTCTGTAGGGGCCCCGGGCCTCTGGAATCAGTTCCCTCTGGAGAGTCGTACTGCCCCCACCCTCCCCACCTTCCGCAAGAGTTTAAAGACTCACTTATGTCGCCAGGCTAGGGGCCATTAGATCCTTGACCTCTGACCAATGAATGTGTTGAGAGAAAGTTGATCAAATGGGAATGACTGTTTTTTATGGTTTGGGGTTTTTTTTAGATTTTAGATTTAATTAATTGGATTTAAGATGTTATATATTGTTTTATTATACGTTATAAACCACCCCGAGTCCTCGGAGAGGGGCGGCTTAAAAGACAAACAAACAAACAAACAACAATTAATTGATTGATTGATTGATTGATTGATTGATTAATCTTCACTCTGAAGCTGGAGGTCTTTTATCTTGTAAATAGCCCAGCCCAGTCTTTCTTTTTTTTATTGATTTTTAACTCCAAGACAAGACAAAGACACATACAAAATCACATAACATAAAAAAGGAGCCCAAACTGCTCCGTATTTTTTCAGAAGTCTATGAAATTTAAATACTAGTCTTGTAGATCATATTAAGAAAAGGTAATAAAAAGAAATCATGAAAGGAAGAAAAATGTATAAACTATCACTAGTTACTATTTACAAACATTCACATAGTTTTGTACCATTTACTATACATTACAGTATTTACAATAGTGTATAGTAAATTTCTTAGACTTCTTAGACAGTCTTTCTTAATGGACACCAAATACCTGCTGTGGGCAGGGAGTTGTTCTCTGTGTTTAAAACATATTTTTTTCTTTTACCATTCAGGGAAATATAATATTCTGCCTTTTTAATATTTCTAAAGATATTTCATTCTTCTAGCAGAAGGGTGGAGACTAACTTTCTACATCAGCATTGGTGGAAAACACTTGGTGTCTCACGTACTACAAAGAAGTGAAGCATTTAATTGATAACAGCAGTTACTATCTTTATTTTTCTGGTTCATTCGATTTTTATCTTTCCTTTATTAATTTTATAAATAACTCAAAGTGGCAAATATAGTTTATACTCATTTCTCTTCCTATTTTCTAAATCTTTCCCAGTTTTGGTCGGTATACGTTCTCTGCGGTGCACAGAACAAAGACGCTGTGCGTTTGACACTGGAACAAATTGATGTGGTCAAACGGATGTGTACAGACTATGAAGAACTGGAACTGCTGACATCTTCAGATGGTAAATTTTGTTTCCTTTGCTCAGTGAAAGAAACATTAGACAGAAATATAAAGAACATGCATTATTTTCCTGTTTTCATGGAAAACAACAAAACAGCATAAGAATGCAATTTTCTGTAAACTCGAGAATATTTAGCAAACTCATTCTTCTACAGTCCCTTTAGTTAATTGTTAAAATGGAGCTATTTAAAGGTGGGAGGGAGGATCTGTTGGCGCTGAGAAATATCAAAAGAAAACTTTAGAACACAGACAGGCAATATTTGTCCAAAAACCTCTAAGTGGGCGGGAGGGTGGAACATGTGCAGCTGAAAATTATAGCATGCAATTTTTCATTTGGAGGACATTAACTTTATCTTCTTAATTTTTAAAAGGTGTTAAGCTTTGCAAAGAACTGCAAGCCAAGGCTGGAGACACTTATCTATCTCTATCTCTATCTCTATCTATATATCTATATCTATATCTATATCTATATCACCGTCTCTGTCTCTGTCTCCATCTATATCTATTATATCTATATCTACATCTATTATATCTATATTATATCTATATCTATATCTAATCTATTATATCTATATTATATCTATATCTAATCTATTATATCTATATCTATATCTATTATATCTTTATCTTTATCTCTATCTATATATCTATATCAAAATCTCTCTCTCTCTCCATTTCATGTATTCAAATCAATGTTTATACCTATATATCTTATCTAATATGTGCTTGAGAAACAAACAAACAATCTCTATCTATATCTACAGTGATCCCTCGATTTTCGCGATCTCGATCTTCGCGAAACGCTATATCGCGATTTTTCCCACCCGATGATGTCACTCTCTTCCTTCCTTTCTCATCTTTCTTTCTCTCTCTCTTTCTCTATCTTGATTCTTCCTCTCTCACACTCTCTTCCTCCCTCTCTCATCTCTTTCTTTCCTTCTCTCTCTTTCTCTATCTCTCCCCCTCTTGCTGGCGGGCGGCGGGCGGCGGGCGGGCGGGCGAGCGGGGGCATCAGCGAGGAGCCGGGGTTTCCCCTTTGCGTGGGCGGCGGGGAAACCCGGATCTTCGTCTGCTCGCTGCTGCTGCAGCAGCAGCGAGCAGACGAAGATCCGGGTTTCCCCGCCGCCCACGCAAAGGGGAAAGCCCGATTCGGCTCCTCGCTGCTGCCGCCGAGCAGATCAGCTGCTGGGCGGCCGCAGCAGCAGCGAGCAGACGAAGATCCGGGTTTCCCCGCCGCCCACGCAAACTCCACCATCTGCGCATGCGCGGCCATGGAAAAAGGGTGCGCATGCGCAGATGGTGTTTTTACTTCCGCAACCCTACATCGCGAAAAATCGATTATCGCGAGGGGTCTTGGAACGGAACCCTCGCGATAATCGAGGGATCACTGTATATCTATATCTAATCTATTATATCTATATCTATATCTATTATATCCTTTATCTTTATTTTTATCTTTATCTATATCAAAATCTCTCTCTCTCTCCCCATTTCATGTATTCAAATCAATGTTTATACCTATATATGTTATCTAACATGTGCTTGAGAAAGAAAGAAAGAAACATAAATAAATAAACAAACAAATAAATTCGTAACTGGACCAGGATACTTCATGGAGGATAGGAATACTGGGTAGATATGGAGAGCCTCCACTTATTTATTTATTTTATTTATTTATTATTTAGATTTGTATGCCGCCCCTCTCCGCAGACTCTTATGCCCCTTATCCATGCGATGTGTGGGAATTCCAGGGGGGATGAATATCCTCTTCTCCAGACTTATCTTCCAATCAATACTTATCAGACTATACCTATGCTAAAATGTTTGTGCCTGTAGTCCTTGACTTAAAACAGGTAGTCCTTGACTTAAAACCATTCAAAATGACAATGGCACTGAATCCCCAGGGTGATGTGATTATCAAAATTGAGACATATGACAACTCATTTCTAATTATGATGGTTGCAATGTCCTGGAGTCACGGGATGGCAACCTGCAGATAAACACTTAGACTTATATACTGCTTCACAGAGCTTTCCAGCCCTCTCTACGTGGTTTACAGAGAGTTAGCATATTGCCCCCCAACAATCTGGGTCCTTATTTTACCAACCTTGGAAAGTTGGAAGGCTGAGTCAACCTTGAGACTGGTGAGATTCAATCTGCCAAACTGTTGGCAGCTTGCAGTACTGCATTCTAACCTCTGTGTCAATGAAGGAAGCCAGATTCATTTAACAACCACGTTACTAACTTAACCACTTGAATAGCTTTCTAAAATGTGGTGAAAAAGTTCATAAAATGGGGCAAAGCTCAATTAAGAGATATCTCCCTTAGCAACAAAATTTGGGGCACAATTGTGGGACGTACATTAAAAGGACTGCCTCTAAAACAACCTCTAAATTAAGAGTGTCCAACATTGGCAGCTTTGTGGACTTCAGTTCCCAGAATTCCCCAACTGTCTGGCTGGGGAATTCTGGGAGTTGAAGTCCATGACTCTTGAAGTTGCCCATGCCTGTTGACAATAGATTTCCTGTAATGATCTGTCTTTTAAAGTAGAATGCTGTCTTTCTGTTTCGACTCCAGGCATTGAAAATCTTAACCAAAGTAAGATAGGATGCTTGATCGGCATTGAAGGTGGTCATTCCATCGACAGCAGTCTGGCCACTTTGAGGATGTTCTATGACCTGGGTGTTCGGTACATGACTTTGACGCACACGTGCAACACTCCCTGGTAATCCACAGATTTAAAACGGGGGTTTTCCCCCCCCAGAGATTGAATGTTATGACAGTCGCCGCTTTGGCTTTAAATCAGGGGTGTCAAACTTGATTTCACTGAGGAACACAACGGGGTGGTGTTTGAGCTTGAGGGCCCTGGGGGTGTGACCAGAGTGGGCGTGACCAGAGTGGGTGTGGCCAGGGTGGGCGTGGCCAGCTTGATGTCATTTGTGTCAGGGGCATCCGTGGTGGACCGAGAGCTCTGCCAGCAAAAATGGGCTCCTGAACTCTGTTTGCAACCACAAGACAATGATGGGCTCCTATGGGTACGGTCAGGTACGCAGAACCAGTAGAAAAATTTTGATTTTTTTCTTTTCTTCTGTTCTGGGCTCTAGGTATGTTTTTCCTATTGCAGTAAATGAGGTTGAATGTGTATAATTTTAGAAGAGCTGTGCGTGCATGTGTGTGTGTACATACACACAGGCACACAAAAATAGACATTATCTACTATATAGATAATGTATATTTTTGTGTGCCTGTGTGTAATATATATGTACACATATGGCATATATATGCAGAATTAAACAGTATATTTTGGATGTTCAGTAATAGTAAATAGAGAGGGGAATTGTATCTCTTTGAGGCGAGGAGAGGCCAGGCACCTTAACCCAAATCCTGGACATGAGTGACGTCAACTTGGCCACCTTTAAACAAGTCCCATGACCTTTAAGCCACTCCCAGTCACATGACCGTCAAGCCACTCCCACCTGGTCACATGGCTGGAAAGCCACACCCACAAAATAAGCCACGCCCACAGCGTGGTAGTAAAAAAAATTGCAGCCCTTCACTGCTCTGCCCGCAGTTGAGATGAAAAGGCATCGTGCGGCAATAATAACCTTGTAACTCTGCCTCGGCTTTCCGATATTTTTAAATTCCCCCCTCCAGTCCTTCTCCTCGGAAAGCAGCAAAGGGACCAGCACTGGCAGGAGTTGTGGGAGGCCCTTTCCTTCCCCCCTCTTTTCTGAACAGCTGATCGGCACCTGTTCGCCTAGCTACCCAACCTGAGGTGGGGGGGGGAGCGATCCAGGAAGGAGAGCGATGGAAACGCGAACCCCAGTGAGCAACACTGGTGAGGTTGTAAGCTGAGGATAGAAGGAAACGGGAGGGGGTTTTTTTTCAAAAAAGGTGAAGAAAAAAAATGTGAAAAATAAAATACATAAATAATGGGGGAAGTTGGATTCTCTTAATGACTCGGTGATTCACTTAACAACTCCAGTGGTTTGCAGCAAAAAAAAAGGTCATGAAATCAGATGGAATCATATTTAGATAAATTAAATGGATGAAGTCTGGAGTTTATTGGAGAAAGTACATGAATGAAAATATGATTAATACAGAAATTATGACTGTTTTACATGCACTCAGTGTTGGGTTGCTCCCAATTCGGACCAGTTCTTAGAATCAGTAGCCCTGGAGGTGAGAGTCTCTCCCCACCCACTTTGGACGCTTCTGCACATGTGTCGGAAACTTCTGGGCATGCACAGAAGGTTGCACCCCTGCACTTGAGAGCCCATGAACCGGTCCTAAAATTATTTACAACCCACCACTGCATGTACTGTATACTTAAGAATACTGTTAATATTCCTGAGTACTGTTAAAATCCAGAGCTGAAAAAACTTCCTGGATGAGAAGTCTTTAAAGAAAAACCAGAAAGTCCAGTTGACTCATGGAAAAAGCACTTTTTGAACAACTATGATCTGGAGGACCAAGAAGTTTCCTGACATTATTACACCCTTTAATTTGAATGCCTTTCAATCTTTCACCTTTCATTTCCATAAAAGTCCATATATTTTGTTTATTTTTAGGGCCGAAACTTCAACGAAACGAAACTTCAGCGAAACCCAAAATTTCTTTCTTGACGTTAAAGGCTTGACTCCTTTTGGCATCGTAAGAGAAAGTTTTAACTGTAACTTAGCAAGTGACTTGAATTGATATTGTCCCTCTGATGTTCTCTCACATAAGGGACAACTGGGGAGTTCTACAAGGGTGGCCTTGATGAGAATCCATCCACCATTATTATGGAGATCATGGTGGTATTCCGTAAAGGGCAGCCATTCGTGGCACTACTGGAGCGCTCCAGTGGGGGAGGAGAGCATGCGTGTGTGTGCACTCCCTTTGCAAGAGGCGGGACGCATGGAACACTGTTCCACCGGCGGAAATGGAGCTGCTTGTGCAGCTCCATCACCGCTGGCCATGCACGCGAGATTCGGCTTCTGCGCCTGTGCAGCAGCCGAATCTCGCCGGCCCACGCTGCTCTCCCCGCACGAATCAACTGCTGCTTGGAGGGCGAGGGGAGCAGAC
The DNA here is from genome assembly GCF_031021105.1 of Erythrolamprus reginae. Classification (NCBI taxonomy): domain Eukaryota; kingdom Metazoa; phylum Chordata; class Lepidosauria; order Squamata; family Dipsadidae; genus Erythrolamprus; species Erythrolamprus reginae. The sequence goes on along the minus strand of NC_091958.1, from coordinate 22,673,237 downwards.
AGAGCGCCCCTCCACCGAGCAAGATCCTACCTCCTCCTCACCCACTTCTGCACAGATAAGACGTGGCGGTCCAGAATGGAACGAGAGAGGGGGTGGGTGGATGTGCTCTTACTTATGCAGGGAGAATGGAGGATGCCTTGGCGGAGGGGCGGTCTATCTGTTCCCCCGCCCTCCGCTGCTGCAGCTGATTCATCCGGGCTCGGTGGAGAGCGGTGCGCCAGGGCAATGTGAACAGGCAGAATGCCCCTCCACTGAGTGACATCCTCCATCGTCCCTGCACAAGTAAGTCCACTTCCGCCCATCCCCCTCCCTTGTACCAATCCAGACCACAACATCTTACCTGTGCAGAAGCGGGTGAAAAGGAGGGAGGATCTCACTCGGCGGAGGAGCGCTCTGTCTGCTCCCCTCGCCCTCCAAGCAGCAGCCGATTCGTACGGGGAGAGCGGCGCTGGACTGGCGAGATTCGGCTGCTGCACAGGCGCAGAAGCCAAATCTCGCGTGCATGGCCGGCGGTGATGGAAGCAGCTCCATTTCCGCCGGTGGAACAGTGTTCCACGCGTCCCGCCTCTTGCCCACCCCTGGTGGTATATACAAATGTATATTTTCTTTTATGTTCACTGAGAGCACATGCGCCGAAGAAAAATCCCTTGTCTGTCCAATCACACTTGGCCAATAAAAGAATTCTATTCTATACATCATCAAGTTGTTGACTCTTAGAGAGGACATAAATAGAATCTTCTCCATGAAGATCTGTCTGTAATCTGATCTTCAAGACTTCCAACGTTGCATCTATCACCAGATTATTGCCAATTGCCCTCTTCTCTTCTTTCCTTCCATCTATGCCAGCATCAAAGCCTTTTCCAGAGAGCTAGGTGTAGGCACAATAGGTCTGAAATCAGCCTTGTCTACTTCACATAGTGTGAACCTGGCAGCGGTGGGTTGTTACCAGTTTGCCCCGGTTCAGGCGGACCAGTAGCAGCTGTGGTGGGAGGATCTGCCCACCCACCCTGATGTCATAAAAAATGCTTTGTACATGCACAGAAGCATTGTGCGCATGACTGCACGCTCCTGTTCCTAAACCGGTACCAAAGTTTAAAAATACCCTCTACTTTAACCAGGCCATTTATGCCTCTACTGAGAATTCAGAGTTCATTTGTTTGATAGTCCATTGGTTGGCTGGGGAATTCTGGGAGTTGAAGTCCACAGGTCTTAAAGTTGCCAAGGTTGGATACTTGTGCTTTGAAGAATTCTTCCAATTTACTGAAAATCTCTTTGGAAGGATTGTACATCCTGAAAGGCAAGTTAGAAATAATTTTAATTGAGAAAGAAATACATTCTTGGGGTATTTGGTTGCATAGTTACCTGGGATTAATAACGGAGTGCCCATTCCATTCCATTTATATCCAGGAAGCATTTTTATTCTTCTCTCTAACCAAAATAGATCCAAAATATCTCATTGATATGAAGCAGTTCCTGTCTTCAGGCTTACAATTTATTTTGTGGTTATCTGACGAAACATTCAGCCCAATCTTCTATTGAGTTGAGTTAAAGACAAATTCTTCCTTCTTTCTGGCATCTTTGTTCTTTTGCTCTATTTACCAATTATTATTCTTCCAATTTTTTCCACATCCCTTAGCAACCTTTATCCTAATTCAATTTTCTGCACCCTTCTTAGCCTCCAGAAATATTTGATCCCATCAGCATTTCTTCTTGTAGAACAGAAGTCTTCAAACTCAGCAACTTTAAGACTTGTGGACTTCAACTTGTGGGAGTTGAAGTCCACAAGTCTTAAAGTTGCCGAGCTTGGAGAGTGCTGTTGTAGAAGATCTGCACATGGGTAGCACATGCCAATATTGACCATCTTGATTGGACATGCTGAATAGCTGTAGACCAGGGGTACACAAAGTTGGCTCTTCTATGACTTGTGGACTTCAACTCCCAGAATTCCTGTGCCAAACATGCTAGCTCAGGAATTTTGGGAGTTGAAGTCCACAAGACATAGAAGAGCCGACTTTGCCTACCCCTACTGTAGACTTTCTTCCCAACAAGAAAATAGAAGATTTGAATTGGAGATGGGTTGTTTGGAAGAAAACTTTGAACAGCTCTCGAGAAATGAACATTTTATTGTGATTTTGGGGAGGATGGTCACAATCCCAGGTTTGGGTAAGAAAGTCTCTCTGCATCACTGGACCACAATATCTAATGTTATTTTCTCCAGGAAGTGGTGAAGGAAATGAATCGCTTGGGGATGATGGTAGATCTATCTCACACCTCTTACAAGACAGCCAAAGATGTCCTTAGTGTCTCCAGAGCACCTGTCATTTTCAGCCATTCTTCTGCCTACTCTCTCTGTAACCACCATAGGAACGTTAAAGATGATGTACTACTAAAGCTTGTAAGTCTTGGTTTCCAGATCATGGTTCTAATGGTGTGACCGCTTAATACAGTTCCTCATGTTGCAGTGACCCCCAACCAGTGAAGGGCTGCAAAATATTTTACTACCATGCGGTGGGCGTGGATTATTTTGTGGGTGTGGCTTGCCGACCATGTGACCAGATGGGAGTGGCTTAAAAGTCATGTGACTGGCTTAAAGGTGGCCAACTTGACATCACTCACGTCAACAGTTTGGGTTAGGGTGCCTGGTCTCTCCTCGCCTCAAAGAGATACAATTTCCCTATCTATTTACTATTACTGAACATCCAAAATATATTATTTAATTCTATGTATATATGCCATATGTGTACATACATATTACACACAGACACACAAAAATATACATTATCTACTATATAAACTGTACACACACACGCATTCACAGCTGTTCTAAAATTATACATATTCAACTTCATTTACTGTGATAAGAGAAACATACCCAGAGCCCGGAAGGGAAAGAAAAAAAAATTCAAAATGTTTCTACTAGTTCTGCGTACCTGACCATACCCGTAGGAACCCATCACTGCCCCCAACCATAAGTCTAGCGCCAATTCTCCCAAGAGAGCTTTAAGCTGATTGGCAGGAAGGTCAGAGGGACACCCCCACTGTAAACACCTGATTGGTTGGATTGTAAAAATATGTTCCAAGGCGCCAGAATAGAAGCTTTAGTTCCTAACACTATGGGAAATTTGTGTTTTCTCATGATCTTAGGTGAGAACCACTGCACTAAAGGAAGATCTCCTTCAACCTTTTAAAGTCCTGGATTTCCATCCTGGTCACCTACGTTGCATATTGTCAAACAAAACATCGGGTTATAACCCAACTTGGTCTTTCTAATTTCAGATAATGCCCAAAGTTGATGTAAGATAGAATGATGGCTGATGGAAGACCAGGAGTCTCCAATCTTGCTTCATTTGCTAAAATTCCCCAGCCAGACAGAATTGAAGTCCACAAGTCTTAAAGTTGCCCATTTGGGAGAGCCTTGGGGTAGAGAAAAGTAGTTTGCTTTGCAACATACTACTTCTCTGATGAGTTGGGGCAGGGCCCTTGATAGGCATCAAGACAGGCTTCCATGGTACATGAATGGTCGTGGGCTCTGTGTGGTCTAATGCTAGTTTGATGTTATGCAATGCATCCCATTCCGGATATCTTCCCTTGACATGGACCTATTTTTATTTCCCCCTAGAAAGTTTCCTCAAAAGTGACCCAACTATTTTAAAAAATTTAGACAGTTGCTACCATGTTTGCCCAAAAAGAAAACCCAATCTTATATTTTTTTGAACCCTGAGATAAGCACTTGACCTACTGCCATCCACTCAAAAGCCCAATTGTGCTTATTAACAGGGGGTGTCTTATTTTGGGGATAACACGGTATATTTGTATCTCTGGTGGGTTCCTAGTGGTTCGCTCCAGTGCACCATTCTGGTAAAGCCCCACCGATTGCGCAATATTGGCGCAATGGCTCTATTTGCTGGCCTCTCTACACGCCACCATCTTTTTTTGTTCATTTTCTGCGTTTTGGGGCTCTCTCCGAAATCACACGAGAATACGTGCGCGTACATAACAAGCACGCATGTGTACAATGTTATGATGCGCACCGGGAGGGGAAGATAAGAGGAAGCCGCCCCCTGATTTGTACCCCATGTGTGCCAAAACAATTTTTGGAGGATCAAATCTCAAGCAAATCTCATTGCACAGTGCTCAGAACTGGACATCTGACTTATTTTAACATTTCCCTTCTTTTTAGAAGGAGAACCATGGAATTATAATGGTGACGTTCCCTGTGAAGTTTTTTGCTTGTGGAAAAAAGACAGTCAACATTTCAACCGTCGCAGGTTTGCAAACATTGTGCTCTTCCTTACACCCGTTCATTTAGCAAATGTTCCGAGTTACAAGAACACTGACTTACAACCCATCCCAGGCGGGGGTTACAACTTACCGCCACTACTGGTGCTGATACGCGCACAGGCCCATGTGACTGGCGGGAGTCTAAACTGCTGACAGGTTTTACTCCACCCTCCAATTTTGTCTGCTCCTCTCCCAAAAGCATTTCCCCTTTGTCCATATTATGTTCTGATGCTATTTCATCTTCTTTTCTTTTTGTTGTTGTTGAAAAAAAAATATCCAGATCACTTTGACCACATAAAGAAAATTGCTGGTTCATTTTCAATAGGAATTGGTGGTGACTACGATGGAGAACCTCGGTGAGTATGTAGATACAGTATTATTTGGTGGTGTCTATTCTTCCTTCCTTCCTTCCTTCCTTCCTTCCTTCCTTCCTTCCTTCCTTCCCTCCCTCCCTCTCTCCCTCCCTCCCTCCTTCCTTCCTGTTCGAATGCAGTATTGCAGTCTAAATTTGCCCACAATTTGATCCTGTCCAGCTCAAGGCTGATTTAAGTTTCCATCTTTCCAAGGTGGGTAAAATGAGGATCCAGATTATTGGAAGCAATAGGCTGACTCTCTCGCTCAGAGAGGGCTGTAAAGCATTGTGAAGCAGCATATACTGTAAGTGCTATTACTATTTTCCTTCCTTCCTTCCTTCCTTCCTTCCTTCCTTCCTTCCCTCCTTCCTTCCTTCCTGTTAGAATGCAGTATTGCAGGCTAATTCTGCCCATAACCAGCAGTTCAATCCTGAGCAGCTCAAGGTTGACTCGGTCTTCCACCCTTCTGAGGTGGGTAAACATTTCCCTTGCAAATTCTGAGGGTTTTAAATGTAATTCGTTTTCAATCATTTGAGACGTGTTTTGAACTCAAAATAATTCCATTTTCTGAGTCCCATGGACCTCAACCAACACTTGAACCAGCCCAATTCAAAAGCAAAACCATTCTTTTGAAAGGGGAAAAGAACATTTTATATTCAAAATGAGTCACCTTTGAACTTTTTTGCCCATTGTTATCCAGTATTTCACAGATGTGTGTGTTCAGCTATCTATGTTGTAATATCAGACTTCACAGTAGATGAGTCTGCTTGGTTTAGCCTGACAATTATGAGTAATGAGCTCCTCATTTTTAGGAAGCACGTTCTATCAGACCTCTCCCCATCCTTCTGAGCTGGTGGGTTGCCTTGATTTCACTGTTTGGCCTAGTGGTCTATCCCAATTTCTCATAGGCAGTGAAACATAGAAACATAGAAGTCTGACGGCAGAAAAAGACCTCATGATCCATCTAGTCTGCCCTTGTACTATTTTCTGTATTTTATCTTAGGATAGATACATGTTTATCCCAGGCATGTTTAAATTCAGTTACTGTGGATTTATCTACCATGTCTGCTGGAAGTTTGTTCCAAGGATCTACTACTCTTTCAGTAAAATGATATTTTCTCATGTTGCTTTTGATCTTTCCCCCAACTAACCTCAGATTGTGTCCCCTTGTTCTTGTGTTCACTTTCCTATTAAAAACACTTCCCTCCTGGACCTTATTTAAATATTTCGATCATGTCCCCCCTTTTCCTTCTGTCCTCCAGACTATATAGATTGAGTTCATTAAGTCTTTCCTGATACGTTTTATGCTTAAGACCTTCCACCATTCTTGTAGCCCGTATTTGGACCCATTCAATTTTGTCAATATCTTTTTGTAGGTAAGGTCTCCAGAACTGAACACAGTATTCCAAATGTGGTCTCACCAGCGCTCTATATAGCGGGATCATAATCTCCCTCTTCCTGCTTGTTATACCTCTAGCTATGCAGCCAAGCATGCTACTTGCTTTCCCTACCGCCTGACTGCACTGCCCACCCATTTTGAGACTGTCAGAAATCACTACCCCTAAATCCTTTTCTTCTGAAGTTTTTGCTAACAGAGAACTGCCAATACAATACTCAGATTGAGGATTCCTTTCCCCCAAGTGCATTATTTTACATTTGGAAACATTAAACTGCAGTTTCCATTGCTTTGACCATTTATCTAGTAAAGCTAAATCATTAATCTGGGAAAATGCTTTCATCCAGTAGGCAAAGAATAGGACTCATAAATCTAAGCTACAAAATTCCAGAGGGCCAAGCGTTAATACCATTTTTTAATGCCTTGGTAAGGCCACATCTGAAATACTGCATTCAATTTTGGTCGCCGCGATGCAAAATGGATGTTGACACTCTAGAAAAAGTGCAGAGAAGAACAACAAAGATGATTAGGGGACTGGAGGCTAAAACATATGAAGAACGGTTGCAGGAACTGGGCATGGCTAGTTTAATGAAAGAAGGACCAGGGGAGACATGATAGCAGTGTTCCAGTATCTCAGGGCTTGCCACAAAGAAGAAGGAGTCAACCTATTCTCCAAAGCACCTGAGGGTAGAACAAGAAGCCAATAGGTGGAAACTGAACAAGGAGAGGAGCAACTTAGAACTAAGGAGAAATTTCCTGACAGTTGGAACAATTAATCAGTGGAACAGCTTGCCTCCTGAAGTTGTGGATGTTTCAACACTGGAAGTTTTGGATGATGGATGTTGGATAACCATCTGTCTGAAGTAGTGTAGGGTTTCCTGCTTAAGCAAGGGGTTGGACTAGAAGACCTCCAAGGTCCCTTCCAACTCTGTTGTTGTTGTTGTTGTTGTTATTGTTTCATAGAAGAAAACTCACTCTGTCGGGTGGTTTTTGTGGCACTTATCTGTGCTATTAAGGAGGTAGACAGCAACAGACAGTGCTATACAACCCTTTTAAAATGGTTTACAAAGTCAGCATATTGCCCCCCTTCAACAAACTGGGCCCTCATTTTACCAACCTTGGAAGGACGGAAGGTTGAGTCAGCCTTGAGCTGGTGAAAATCGAACTACTGGCTGCCAGCAGTCAGCAGAAATAGCCTGCAGCGCTGCATTCTTAAATTCAAGAGCAAGCTTTTTTGGTATATGCTGGCACCCTTCTGAATAAACAGTGAGTAATAGCTAAGCAGAAGTGCTCACGTATGACAATCAACTGTTGACTGTGGCATTCTTTGTCCTCTCACCCGACTCAATTTAAAATTCACCTACTACTACTACTACTTTTTTCTATATTTTTTTCTATCTGGGGATGTCCACAGGGCAGATATGGGGAGCAGGGCTAGTTATAGCATTACTACCACTCTTTTCAGGAAAAATCATTAAATGAATGGCAGTTTTATGGTGTGAGAATGGTGTGCAGATTTTTAAATGTCTGTGAAAACAACCTCACTCCCCCTAGAAGCAGTATCGGGTTGCTACTGGTATGGATAAGGACCGTCTTATGCGCAACGTCACTTTTGCTGTGGGCACATGAACACATCCCAGCGAGATTTTGCTTCTGCGCATGCGCAGGAAGCAAAGTTTCTTGAGGGAACGCACACACACCTGAGATTTTGGCAAAATCTCATGCAAAAGCAAAGCAAAATCTTGCTGGGACGTGGTTGCGTGCCCAGAGCGGAAGCAAAGCTGTGCATGATGCTCACCAGTAGCAGCAGAATCGGGAATTTGCCCCTGCCCAGAAGTATTAATCCCCCGGGCATGTTCAATTTATACATGGTATGCTTGTGTGTGTGTCTGTTAATATATGGGATTCTTTTAAATCTTTAAATATTTTAATGTTATTTGGATTATTTATGATTTGTTCTATCTTGTTGTGAGCCACCCCGAGTCTTCAGAGAGGGGCGGCATACAAATCTAAATAATAAATAAATAAATAAATAAATAAATTTATCCTAACCTTATAAAAAATCATTTAGAGCTGATGAGCCATTCTATTTTTAAAAATCACAAGGTACACGTTAGAATGTCTAGGTAATAAACCTTCAACAAACTTTAAGTAGATAATAATAATAATAATAATAAATAAATAAATAAATAAATAAATAAATAAATAAATAAATAAATAAATTTATCCTAACCTTATAAAAAATCATTTAGAGCTGATGAGCCATTCTATTTTTAAAAATCACAAGGTACACGTTAGAATGTCTAGGTAATAAACCTTCAACAAACTTTAAGTAGAGTTAATGTAGCAATGAATCAGACTTAGTACAAAATAGAACAATATTATTATATTGTTCATTATTTTATATATTATATATAAAAATGGGTGAGCAGAGTGGTCGGGCGGTAGGAAAAGCAAGTAGGATGCTTGGCTGCATAGCTAGAGGTATAACAAGCAGGAAGAGGGAGATTGTGATCCCGCTATATAGAGCGCTGGTGCCCACCCAGCAACCAGGCAGACAACCCCTTGCTAAAAAAAATTAAACCCACCCCTAGGCACAACTGAATAAAATTATTGGAATTGTCCAGTTCCTTTTTTTAAAAAATACATTTTTTAAAGAATTCTTGGGAGTCTCTCGTGAAAAGCCATTTTACTAGAAGCAAAAGCTGACAATGAATTTTCTTCCTTCCTTCCTAATATGGTTGTGGTTTTCTTAAGTAATAGACATTTAGTATCTGCCACTCATGTTTTCACTGACAGATTTCCTACAGGACTGGAAGACGTTTCAAAATATCCAGGCTTAATTGAAGAACTGCTGAAGAGAGGCTGGACCAAGGAAGAACTTCGTGGGGTTCTGAGGGAGAACTTACTTCGTGTTTTCAAAGAAGTGGAAAATGTAAACTTTTCTCATTCTGTGACATTTGATTCTTAGCTTTGCTCTTAAATTGTTGATTGACATCATAAAATGCTACATCCCTTGGTTCAAGGATGACAATGAGTTTGACGTGAGCCTAGAGCAGGGTCCCCAAACTTGGCACCTTTAAAACTTGTAGACTTCAATTCACAGAATTCTCTAGCCAGCATATTCCAAGACTTGGAATACAAATTGTAAAATTACAAAGTCAGTGGCATCTAAAGAAAATTATTACAATGGTTATTTAGTCCCATCGAGGTTGGCAAAAATATATCCAAATTCTAATCTGAACTGCTTGAAATGTAAAAAAGAATTAGGCATCTTCTTTCATCTATGGTGGACAAGTCCCAAAGCGAAGGGTTTCTGGAAAACGATACAAAAATGGTTACAAGAGATAACAGGCATGGAAATAGAATTTACACCTGAAGGTTTATTACTTGGAATCAGGAAGAAACAACATCCCCAAAAAATTCAATATCTAATAACTCATATAACAACAGATACAAGGACAGGTTACACGCAGTACTGGAAAAACAATGCAATGCCTCCAGAAAACTTAATCATAGATAAAAATTTATAGGTGTGGGAAAATGGACAAGCTGATAATGGAGATTAAGGGATTAAACAACTCAGAATATTCTGAAACTTGGAGTAAATGGTATAATTGGATTGAAAATGAAAATAAAACAATGTGATACAATGTGAAAGGACGCACGAAAAAAGGGAACTATGCAAATATAAAGGATGGTGTACAGTATATTGTAAAATAGTCATAATATAATGTAAGAGACTGGGTATAGATCTGTGTTAAATTATTGTGATGTTTTAAATTTGAAAAAATGAATAAATAAACATTTTTAAAGAGACTTGTGGACTTCAATTCCCAGAATTCTTCAGCCAGCATAGCTGGCTGGAGAATTCTGGGAGTTGAAGTCCACAAGTTTTAAAGCTGCCAAGTTTGAAGACCTCTGGCCTAGAGTGATTCCAAACAGCGAGATACATTTGGTACACAAATGTAATGAATGTGATTTCAGATGTTTGCATTTCATGCAAAGGGATTTGCAAGTTTTATCCTAATTCTGACCTTCCCTAGGTGAAGAGGACCATGCAAGAGAAGGCAAGTGAAGTTGAAATCCCACTTAAAGAGGTGGATCAAAGCTGCCGCCTGGAGTTGAAGCCTCCAGATTCAGAGAGGAACAATTCCTGCAGTCTGGTTTCCATGGAGCTACTCAAAAGCCTTTTCTTAGCCCTAGGAATCTACCTGATACTATCCTGATCTTGATTCTGGCCATGGGCCCCAAGGACTTAACTCCTTCCAAAGTTCAGATGGATATGAAGAAGAACAACAATACTTATTGCCCCTAAGGCCTGAACTGTTGGACATAAATCCAACAACTGGATCAGTTGAATGCAAAGAGTTTCTATTTTAAAGAAAGATGACGTACAAGTGACAGTTTGCAAAATGTCTAGTCAGATCTCTCAGCCTGCCATCAAATTGAGGTTGGAATCAAGAGTCACACTTAAGATTTCAGAATAATTATATTTGATAGTTTCTATCTCAACGCCCACCCATTTATTTTATTTGTTGATTAATTGGATTTATCTGCCCCACTCTCCAAAGACTTGGGGCAGCTCACAACAGCATTCAACATACATCATACATTCAACATACATCATCACCTCCTGTCTTGACTATTGCAATGCTCTCAACATGGGGCTACTCTTGAAGAGTGTTCGGAGACTGCAAATAGTCCAGGATGCTGCCGCGCGAACTGTCATAGGGGAGCCTTTGTATACCCATATGATACAAATGCTGTACCTTGGTACATCCATATAACACCTACGCTTCGTGAGCTGTACTGGCTACCGATTGGTCTCCGGTCACAATTCAAGGTGTTGGTTATTATCTATAAAGCCCTACCTGGCTTAGGGACTATTCACGGGACCGTCTCCTGCTGCATACCTCCCAGAGACCAATAAGATCCTGTCGACTATGCAATGCAGGTTGGTGGGGCCGCAGGGGAGGGCCTTCTCTGTGGCCGCCCCGGCTCTGTGGAACCAACTCCCCCTCCCCCCGATGTCCATACTGCTCCCACCTTGCTGGCCTTCCAAAAGGCTACGAAGACCTGGCTTTGCCGACAGGCCTGGGGGCCATGAATTGTACATCTTTCATGGCCAAATTGTATTGAATGTTATGTATGTTTTGATTGGATTGCTGAGTTGTGGGTTTTAACTGTGGTTATTGTTTTAATTTTTTTTAAATTTTTTTATTTTATTGTTAACTGTACTTTTTTATGCATTGTTGTAATTGTTTTATTCAGGATTGGGCAGCATAAAAGTCAAATGGATGGATGGATGGATGGATGGATGGATGGATGGATGGATGGATGGAAGAACAAACAAACAAACAAACAAACAATAAGATATCCTAAATCCAATTATAAAATTAACCAACTAGTCTAAAATCCTTGTTTCCCTCCCAATCCAGAAGCTGTTTCCATGCATAAATTAGTCTAGATAAGGGGTCTTTGTTGCTCTCTGAGCTTGGTGGGTTTTCTTGTAGGCGTTTCATTACCCAAACTGGATGATATTACTTAGATGGGCAATGAAACGTCTGCAAAAAACCCACCCAGCTCAAGAGCACCAAAGGTTCCTCATTTCAGCCCTGAGCTACTAATATTCTCCTTTATTGAAAATAAAATTATTTTCATTTCACTAAACCAATCTGTTTTGTCACCTCTGCTGACTCGGTTGCCTAGGACAATTTTAACCCAACTACATTATGTTCATCGGTATACATCCTTTGCTTTGTGCTATGTTTATATAGGTGTGTATAGCTCATCTTGAACATCCAGTGGCTCAGGCTTATTCACACATCTGTCTAAATTAAAATAAGGTTTCTATGGGTTTAATTTAGTACGTTGTGTGAATCCAGCGATTATGATTTGTTCATAGAGAGATCTGGCCCATAGAATCACCAAGAGTCAGATACATCTGAATGGATAACATCATCATGGTATGGTATATCATACCTTAGTGCAGTGGTTCTCAACCTTTCTAATGCCGTGGCTCCTTAATACATATCCTCATGCTGTGGTGAGCCCCAACCATAAGTCTAATGCTAATTCTCCCAACAGAGCTTTAAGCTGATTGGCAGGAAGGTCAGAGGGACACTCCCATGGTAAACGCCCAATTGGTCGGGTTGTAAAATATGTTCCAAGGTGCCAGAATAGATGCTTTAGTTCCTAACACCATGGGAAATTTGTCTTTTCTCATGGTCTTAGGTTACCCCTGTGAAATGATCGTTTGACCCCAAAGGAGTCCCGACCCCCTGATTGAGAACCACTGCCTTAGGGGTTAATATGATACGAGAAACCATCCCTTGTGGCAGTTTGTTCAAGAAGCATTGATTAAACCATGGTTTAGCGGACCGTATGAATACAGGAAGTGAAAAATGCCTGAGATCTTTCAGTAGGATATTTAATTTAAACATTGCTCTAGCTTCCTTTAGAATAAAGTTGGCCTGATTACTTGTTATTCATCGAAGAACTACACAATATCACAAGAGGGGGGTGGAGGTGGAATCACGTCTTCGGCTGGAAATGTGAGTTGGAAATGTGTTACCCAGCCAGGAACCTAGGAAAGGGATTTTGCCAACATGGCTATACGCCGAAACACATGGGATTCGGTTTTCTTCCCACTGAAATGGTACCTATTTGTCTGCTTGCATTTGAATGCTTTCAAACTGCAAAGTGGGCAGGAGCCACATCACATGGCGCTCAGATATCAAACCTGCGCTCTCAGCTTTCTAGCTACCAGCTCAACATCCTTAAACTGCTGGGCCCTCACACCCCGATAAGGTACATACCAACACAATGAAGGGGTTTGGAGGGGCTTATTCTGGCCAATCTACATTGGCAATAAGCAAGTCTACGGAGAGGGGCGGCATACAAATATAAATAAATAAATAAATAGTTTGTTTAAAATGGATCTCATCTGTTTGTTGTCTGCCGAATGTACCAATACAGTGATACCTTGTCTTACAAACTTAATTGGTTCCGGGACGAGGTTCTTAAGGTGAAAAGTTTGTAAGACGAAACAATGTTTTCCATAGGAATCAATGGAAAAGTGATTAATGCGTGCAAGCCCAAAATTCACCCCTTTTGCCAGCCCAAGGGCCCATTTTTGCGCTGCTGGGATTCCCCTGAGGCTCCCCTCCAAGGGAAACCCCACCTCCGGACTTCCGTTGCCAGCGAAGCACCTGTTTTTGCGCTGCTGGGATTCCCCTGCAGCATCACAAAAGCACGGAAGTCCGGAGGTGGGGTTTCCCATAGAGGGGAGCCTCAGGGGAATCCCAGCAGCACAAAAACGGGTGCTTCGCTGGCAACGGAAGTCTGGAGGCAGGGCCTCCCAGAGGCGGCGGTGGGTTTGTAAGGTGAAAATAGTTTGTAAGAAGAGGCAAAGAAATCTTAAACCTCGGGTTTGTATCTCAAAAAGTTTGTATGACGAGATGTTTGTAAGACGAGGTATCGCTGTAGTGTTAAGGATGATTTTGCAAAATCTTTTACACTCCCAATTTATTTTAATAGATATTATGTAATGTTTTTGTTTTGTTTTGTTCATGATGTTCTTACAAAGTTGCCCTTTTGGGATTGGGTGGTGATTGCGTTCTACATAACCATCCGTTTGTATATAGGAAATGTTAACGTCATTTTCCACAAGTTTATTTTATAAACATACCACATTCCAAAAATGATAGTTTGAGCACGAATGCCAGTATATTGTAGATGCTATCCTGTCGTATCTTTGTTTATAATCAGCCTGCATTAATGTTACATGCCCTCATGACATAATCCTGGTTTCATCCTTCTTTTACCAAAACAAAAGCAAACATAATTTTTTTTTTTAAAAAAAATCTGCCTTTGGTGTTAATGGATCCTTGATTTCATCACATTTCTTCGCCTTGCTTTTTCTTACGCTGTTTCCTTCCTTATAGCTATTTGTCAATTCCTGGTCTGGTCTATTTTTTTTTCAATTTATCAACCACACTATCCTTTAACGACTTCTCGAATTCTCTACTAATTTTTCAACCTGTCCATTTTCATTAGCTTTGTTTTTTCTTTGCAAACATCAGTGATCATTATCTCTTTGTTTGCTTTAATGGAATTATTTATCCCACATTCTTCTTCTGACTTAAGTAAACCACAACCCCTGATATTTCATGCTTTTCAAGTAGAAATAGAAATAAAATGACAGAGTTGGAAGGGACCTTCTAATCCAACCTCCTACTTAGGCAGGAAGACCCTACAATACTTCAGATGGTTATCGTGCAGAATGCAGCTGCGAGAGCAATCATGGGCTTCCCAAGGCATGCCCATGTTACACCAACACTCCACAGTCTGCATTGGTTGCCGATCAGTTTCCGGTCACAATTCAAAGTGTTGGTTATGACCTATAAAGCCCTTCATGGCACCAGACCAGAATATCTTCGGGACCGCCTTCTGCCGTACGAATCCCAACGACCAGTTAGGTCCCACAGAGTTGGCCTTCTCTGGATCCCGTCAACTAAACAATGTCATTTGGCCGGACCCAGGAGAAGAGCCTTCACTGTGGCGGCCCCCACCCTCTGAAACCAGCTCCCCCCAGATATCAGAGTTGCCCCCACCCTCCTTGCCTTTCGCAAGCTCCTTAAAACCCACCTCTGTCGCCAGAGATAGGGGAACTGAATTTTTTTCCCCTTCCCCCTAGGCTTATAGAATTTATACATGGTATGCTTGTTTGTATGATTGGTCTCTTAAATTGGGGTTTTTAGATTATTTTTTAATATTAGATTTGTTACATTGTCTTTTTTATTGTTGTTAGCCGCCACGAGTTTTCGGAGAGGGGCGGCATACAAATCTAATAAATAAATAAATAAAATAAATATCCAATCTCTTCTTTAAAACATCCAGTAATGGAGAATTCACAACTTCTGGAGGCAAGTTGTTCCACTGTGTAATTGTTCTGTAAGGAAATTTCTTCTTTGTTCTAAATTGCTTTTCTCCTTGATTAGTTTCCACCCATTGCTTTTTGTCCTACCCTCAGGTGCTTTGGAGAATAGTTTGACTCCCTCTTCTTTGTGACGCCTCTGAGATATCGCTATCATCTATCTATCTAATAATAATAATAATAATAATAATAATAATAATAATTTATTAGACTTGTATGCCGCCCCTCAGGGCTGCTCACAATAGCAATAAAACAATACAATACAAATCTAATGGTTAAAATTATAACTAAAAACCCACTATCTTAAAAAGCAATTAATACTGTATGGTCGTACCACAAATAAGTCTCAATGGTCAAAGATATCCTATCTATCTATCTATCTATCTATCTATCTATCTATCTATCTATCTATCTATCTATCTATCCATCCATTCCTCCATCCATCCATCCATCCATCATCTACTACAAGGGTGTTACTTACCTTGCTGGTGGTTCGCTTCCAGTGGCCCCTTCCAAAGCTGAAAATAAAATGGCAACTGCATGCACAGTGTTAGAAACTTGGCTTCTGCACAGGCTCAGAAGAAAAAAATTCAAAAAAAGATGGCATCGCCCTCAGACCGGCACCGACTGAACCAGGTGGGTGATGTCATTATGACATCACCAGTGGGCCACTACCAGTTTGGCTGAACCTGTGTGAAGCAGGCGGAACCCACCCCGATGTATCCAGCTTGCTTGCTTGCTTGCTTGCTTGCTTGCTTGCTTGCTTGCTTGCTTGCTTGCTTGCTTGCTTGCTTGCTTGCTTGCTTGCTTTCTCTATCTATCTATATCTGTCTCTCATCTATCTGTTATCATCTCTATCTGCTATTTACTATGAACTGCAAGATAGGTAACAAATAAATTTAATAAATTTCAAGACAGAAAGTTTGCAAAGAAATTGATAAATAAATAAAATAATATATCTGTCCGTCTGTCCGCCCGTCCATCCATCCATCTATTCATCCATCCACTATCCATCCATCTTTTATCTATCCATCCACTCATCAACTCTCTACCATCATCCCTCCTACATTGATGTGTCTTGCTATCTGTTGTTTCTGAATGCTGATGCTTAACAGTTACTTGTTCCAGTGGAGGATTACTTGGTTACCTGGATCTTGCAGGGAGATTTTTTTGGATTTATGTAGCTGTGAAGTAGATGGTTACAGCCGTTCACCTGAGTATTAATCAATGCTCAGCAACTCACTAATCTAGGGAACCTTACAATGTGATGCAAATAGGAGGATCGGGGCCAGCTTCACTTTCCTTGGTTAATGTTTGGAAATCGGAACACTGCAGGTATGAAAATGCCTCTAGTCAGGACTTCATTTAATATAGTGTAAGTAGTAGAAACGTTTGCAAAAAAGGCACATACAAGACACATCTTTTGCTGATGCAGTCCAGCAGGGCTTGAAAAACAATACAGTGGTACCTCATGAAACGAACCCCTCGTCTTACGAACAACCCAAGATACGAACCTGGGGTTCAGAAATTTTTTGCCTCTTCTTACGAACTTTTTCCTTCTTACGAACCCGCCACCGCCGAAAAGCCCCACCGCCCGGCTGTCACTTTTTGAAACAGCTGGGGGGCTTCCCAGTGTCCTCCTGAACCCAAACGCCAAACCCGAACTTCCGGGTTCGGTGTTCGGGAGGCCACCAAGAAGCCCCCGGCTGTTTTAAAAGGTGACAGCCGGGCGGCGGGGCTTCTCGGCGGCCTCCCGAACGCCGAACCCGGAAGTTCGGCAAAAGTTCGGGTTCAGGAGGCCGCTGAGAAGCCCCGCCGCCTGGCTGTCACCTTTTAAAACAGCTGGGGGGCTTCCCAGCGGCCTCCTGAACCCGAATGCCAAACCCGAACTTCCAGGTTCGGCGTTCTGGAGGCCGCTGAGAAGCCCCGCCGCCCGGCTGTCACCTTTTAAAACAGCCGGGGGGCTTCTCGGCAGCCTCCCAAACGCCAAACCCAGAAGTTTGGGTTTGGCGTTCGGGTTCAGGAGGACGCTGGGAAGCCCCCCGGCTGTTTCAAAAGGTGATAGCTGGGCGGCGGCGTATTTTTGCGGTTTTTTTTTTTCATTGCACGGATTAATTGATCTTACATTGTTTCCTATGGGAAACAATGTTTCATCTTACGAACTTTTCATCTTACGAACCTCCCCCGGGAACCAATTAGGTTCGTAAGACAAGGTATTACTGTATAAGGATTCATTGGTTTAGTTACCGGTAGTCTAAAAGTCATATTCTGGATGGTAGTGCCCTCTTGTGGTTTATACTAAATAATTGTTCTTATTTTATTCTGTTCTGCTCTGCTCTTATTCTACTCTACTCTATTCTGCTCCAGTAATTGCAAATCTATGGCACGGGTGCCACAGGTAGCATGCGGAGCCATATCTTCTTTTCTATTATTTCTTAGATATTTTTATTTATTTATTTATTTATTTTATTTTATTGGATTTGTATGCCGACCCTCTCCGTGGACTATGAGTATCTCCTCTATAACCTTCATCGTGTATTTTACTATGTGTATATAGATATATACCCACTAAAACTCTCATTGTGTATTGGACAAAATAAATAAATAAATAAATATTTGCTGCCACCTGAGCCCTAGCGCAGCTCCAATGTACACGTGTGAGTCAGCCAGCTGATTTTTGGCTTGCACGGAGGCTCTGAGAGGGTGTTTTCGGCTTCTGGAGGGCCTTTGGGGCATACCAGGCCCACCAGAAGTTGGGAAACAAGCCATTTCTGGCCTCCACTGGGCCTTTGGTGCAGCAGGGGAATAGGCGTTGATTGCTTACCTGAACGCCTCTTCTCGTACGGTGAGCGGGTACAGCAGTCACATGGGTTGCTCATGTCCAATCCGGTGGAACTGAGCCTAGTGTTAAAAAAGCTTGCCGGATCCGCCCCTTCCCCAGAATTCGCGAATCCATAGACTAGGCTCAGCTGTGAAGCTCTGTAGTGTTCAACTCTCATTGTTAGAGGAAGAAAGATATAGAAAGGTAAAGAAGACACATACAAGGGTGGGAAGTGACTGCTGTACCCGCTCACCGTACGAGAAGAGGCGTTCAGGTAAGCAATCAACGCCTATTCTCCGTACTGAAGGAGCGGGTCCAGCAGTCACATGGGACATACCCAATAGATGGTCCCTAGGGTGGGATTAGATTGCTATCGTGTGAGATAACGGATTGGAGTACCCTTCTGCCGAAGGCAGCGTCCGCTGAAGCGTAAGAATCAATCTTGTAGTGCCTGATGAAGGAGTTTGGCGAGGCCCAAGTGGCTGCTTTGCAGACCTCCTCCAACGGGGCTTGAGTCGCCCAAGCGGCCGAGGTGGCTGCGCTCCTGGTGGAATGCGCTGTGATGTTCCTTGGAACTGAGAGGGAGGCCGACTCATAGGCCTTAGATATAGTCCCTCTGATCCAACGGCCTATTACTGTTGAAGACACTTTGGCCCCCATGACTCTGGGGTGATAGGCTATAAAAAGTGCTTCTGACCTCCGAAAGGGTCCTGTGCGTTGGATATAGATTCTCAGCGCTCTGATGAGATCCAGGGTGTGCCATCTAATTGCCAAGGGATGGTCTCGTTGGAGGCAGAAGGAAGGTAGGACAATATCCTGAGATCTGTGGAACATGGAACTGACCTTGGGTAAGAAGGTGGGGTCCAGTCGCAAGACTACCTTGTCCTGATGGAATTGACAAAGGTCCTGCCTGATTGAGAGGGCAGCCAGCTCCGAAATGCGTCGGGCAGAGGTAATAGCCACCAGGAATGCTACCTTAAAGGATAGGTACCTGAGGGACGCCGATTTTAGGGGTTCGTATGGTGCCTGCGTGAGGGAATGGAGAACCCGTGGCAAATCCCAGGATGGATACCTGTGGACCTTGGAAGGTCTGAGGTTGGCTATGCCCTTGAGGAATTCCTGAACTTCAGGGAAGGATCGGAGAGGCTGTCTGCGGGGACCCCCTAGGACAGATGAAATGGCTGCCAGATGACGCCGGAGGGTGCTGGTGGAAAGTCCTTTATGGAAGCCTTGCATAAGGAAGGAAATAATTCTGTGTATGGGGATGCACAGAGGGGAGAGACCTTCCTGTAGACACCACTGGTGAAACTTGGACCACGTGTGGTCGTAGATTCGATTGGTCGAACCCCTTCTGGCCTTTAAAATGACCTCCACTGAATCGGGGTCATGACCACGCAGTTCTAAATCTCTCCTGATAACAGCCAGGCGGTGAGGTGGAACCACTCCGGGTCTGGATGGAAAGAGGCCCCCTGCCGCAGCATATCCCCCGAAACGGGGAGTCGCCAAGGGTCCTGGACGGACAGCTGTTGGAGATCCGCGAACCAGGGCCGGCGGGGCCAATGAGGGGCGATTAAGATTATTCGGGCCCTCTCGGTGAGGACCTTGTGAATCACGTCCGGGAGAATTGGAATTGGAGGAAATGCGTAGAGTAGGCCTGGAGGCCATGGACTCCGGAGGGCATTGATTGCTTCCGCTCCCGGGGATGGAAATCTGGAAAAGAAGCGAGGGAGTTGGGCGTTCGCATTGGTCGCGAAGAGATCCAGGATTGGTAGGCCGAATCTGAGGCTGATTTGATGGAACAGGTCTTGATGGAGGTTCCACTCTCCTGGGTCTATCGTTGCTCGAGATAGCCAATCCGCCTGGACGTTGAGGCTCCCCGAGATGTGATCGGCTAGGAGCGACCGAAGATGTTTTTCCGCCCAAAGGCCTAACTTGAGGGCCTCCCTCATGAGAGCCTTGGATCTCGTGCCCCCCTGTCTGCAGATATGGCTTTTTGTGGCAATGTTGTCGGTGAGAATGAGAACGTGCCGGTTGGGAATGCGAGGAGAGAAATGCTTCAGAGCCAGGGAAACGGCTCTTAACTCTAGCCAATTGATTGGCCTGGAAGCTTCCTCCGGGGACCACGTGCCCTGGGCTATCATCCCCTGGGCGTGGGCGCCCCATCCCGATAGACTGGCATCTGTGGTGATGACAAATTGATCCGGGCACCTGAACGGGGATCCTTTGTCCATGGCCGGAGACTTCCACCACTTGAAGGATCTGCGAACACTTGGTGGGATGACAATGCGCCGATTTGAGTTGCTGTGCCCCGATCTCTGAAAGGGTAATAGGAGCCACTGGAGTTCCCTAGCATGAAGGCGAGCCCAGGGAATGATGCCTATGCATGACACCATCTTCCCCAAAAGGGAAGACAGAGTTACTATGGATACTGAAGAATTAGATAAAATGTTAGAAATTAACTCCCCTATCCTAAGTTTTCTCTCGGGAGAGAGAAAAACCTGGGAGGATTCTGAATTGATAATGGAACCCAGGTGAGAAATGGATGTGGAAGGTTGGAGGTGACTTTTTTCAAAGTTGATGGAAAATCCATGGTCCTGAAGGACTGACATGGTGACAGAAAGGTCTGTTTTAACTTTCTCTAGGGAGTTCCCATGAATCAAAATATCATCAAGATAACATAAAATGTGGATGGGAGACGCCCGGATATAGGCCGCCAGGGACCCCAAGAGCTTTGTAAAGACCCGAGGGGCCGAGGACAGGCCAAATGGCATCGCCCTATACTGGAAATGCCTGCCTTGAAAGGAAAAACGTAAAAATTTTCTGTGGCATTTGGCTATAGGAATGTGAAGGTAGGCCTCAGTGAGGTCTAAGGAGACCATGAAATCTCCCGTGTGAATGGCGGCCAAAATAGAAGATAAGGAGTGCATCTTAAACTTCCTATATTTGATGAATAGGTTTAGTTTCTTTAAATCCAAAATAGCTCTCCAACCTCCGGAGGACTTTGGAACCATAAATAGGATGGAGTAAAAACCTAGGCCCTTCTGACCGGAAGGAACCGGTTGAATGGCTCTGATGGACAATAGATGAGAAATGGCCTCCTCCATACGGTTACAATCTGAGGAGGACCTGGGAGAAGGGCAGGAAATAAAACGTTTAGGGGGAGGAGAAATAAATTCTAAAAGAAGGCCTGTTTGAACAGTGTCAATGACCCAGGGGTCCTTGGAGGTGAGACGCCAATTAGAGGCGAAATGAGCTAGGCGACCCCCTATGGGAATAGAGGAAAGATTACCATCTAGGTTTTTTTGAGGCCCTGTTAGAGGAAGCTCCCCTTTGGAAGCGAAAACCTCTACCCCTAGAGTTCCTACCTTGGGAACGAAAGCGGGGGGAATACTGACCTGGAGATCTCTGATAGGAAGCCGCTTGATCTTGCTGGCGCCCCGGGCAACGAAAGGACTGCGTTTTGGTAGCCTTTTTTGTAGTTGGACCCAAAACTTTCTTCTTGTCCGTGGTTTCCGTGAGGAGTGGATCCAGAAGATCACCGAAAAGAAGGTCGCGCTTTAAGGGTCCCTGGGATAACTGCCACTTCTGGCGTACTCCCGCTTGCCAAGGGCGAATCCATAGGAGTCTCCTTGCCGTTGTAGAAGCTGCAATAGACTTAGCAGAAAATCTAGTAGATTGCAAGGTGGCATCAGCCACGTACTGGGCAGCTGCAAAGACCTTGTTGAAGTCTTGTTGACCTCTCAAGTCATCGGGAGGAATATGCTGTTGAAGTTGGCGAAACCACAGCAGCATGGCTCTGGAGAAAAAGGAGGCTGCTGCAGAACTTTTAATGGCCCAGGAATCTGCGGTGAATCCTCTTTTGAGCATTTGTTCAATACGCTTGTCCTCTGGGCGGAGGACTTCCTCCGCCTCTCCTGGCACAGCCGCTGCCGAGTGAAGGATCTTGACAGGTTCATCCGGTTTGGGAAAGGATAGAAGCTCTTCATAGGAAGAGGAAAGTTTGTACAACTTTCTGTCTTTGGTAGAGGGATTAAGGCCAGAGGCTGGGAAATCCCACTGTTTGAGTAAGGCATCTTTAAACAATTTAGGCATAGGAATTACCTCGTTATCCTCCTGTTCCTCCGTGAAGTAAGGTAAATTCTCCTCCGGGGGATCAGTGGAAGTGGAGGCTTGTTTCTCCTGGGCCGCTAATCCCGTAGAAATCCTAGCTTTGAGGAGGAGAGATTTGAATAATTGAGAAGGGAAAATGGTAATTGGAGAAGGAACCTTTATTTGGGATTCCTCATCATCTGATAGGCCTTGAAAAGGGTCCTCATCATCCTCCATATCCTCATATTCGTCCTGAGAGGAATCTGAATCATCCTGAATAGGAGCTCTAACCGCTGGGGAAGAACCCAAGGGGCGGGAGGGACGAGAAGGAGGAGGAGGTAAGGGAAGCTCATTGATGGAAGAGAGTTTGGCATCAATGGCCTTAGACAACACAGCAAAAATAGATTGGAACTCAGGAGGTAAACTGGAAATATCAGCAGGAATGGCAGAAGAATCCCTAAAGGCCTGGGAGGACCCTGGCTGGGGGGAGTCTTCAATAATATCTGGTTCCTCTGGACCTATGCCCCATAGGTTAGGTTGGGGTCTGTCTAGGTTAGGCTCATCCAGAGATAACACAGGGACCCCAGAAGGAGGTAGACTAGAAGCCTCTGGGGGGTCTTGACTACTGAGTACTTGGGCCTGCACTTTTAGACGTTTTGCTGATTTGTCATGGATTCTTTGTAGGGCTAGGTCCCTTCTCTTCTCGGCCCTGGTGACCTTGGTCGAGGGGCGGGCCCCTGGAGAAGAGGAGGAAGAGGCCTGGGGGATACTAGTAATCTCATCGCCTGTAGGCCTGGCCTCTCTGGGACCTTTAGTTGTGCCTCTCTTGGGAAAAGTAGCCATAGTCTGACAATTAACAGAAGACAAGGCTGAGCCAATAACTGAATAGATAAGGAGAAGAATTTCAAGGACTTCCCAAGAGGAATGGATCCTGCTTCGAGGCCTCGAAGCTGCTGAGACGTGAGGACAATCTGGGCAAACCCAGAGTTCGTGTCCCCAAATCCAGCGGGGCCAGCCTCCCTAAACTTTTTAATTAAGTAAACCAAGGCACTCTGGTTGGAGGCTTAGCCGGTGGAGAATTTAGCCTGGGCGTCCCAAGGCCCGCTCCGGGATCCACGCGGTGGACTGAGGCCTACGCGGCTGGCAGGAGGCCAACACGAGAGGCCTAAATTTAAAAAGGGCGCGAAGGCCTTCGCGCCGAAAAATCGCTCCGAATATGTCTTAAAGGGGAAGCGATCGACTAAGTCCAGGAGACTAGAAAGCCGTCTCACTCCGCAGGAGGTATTTCTTAAGCCCTTTAATATATATATACAATAAAGAATCAATAAATCAATAAATTAATACTTGCACCAGAACCTCCAGGCCAAAGGATTAAAAGAATCCACAAGCGGCCGCGGGGATCGTACACGGCAAAACCGCCGGGGGAAAACGAAACCGCAACTTCTCCAAAGGAAAAAAGCCGAGCCGCAAACGGCTGGCGCTATTAGTGCAAGTAAATAATGATGGTAAAACAA
This sequence comes from Erythrolamprus reginae, assembly GCF_031021105.1. Taxonomy (NCBI): domain Eukaryota; kingdom Metazoa; phylum Chordata; class Lepidosauria; order Squamata; family Dipsadidae; genus Erythrolamprus; species Erythrolamprus reginae. The sequence goes on along the minus strand of NC_091958.1, from coordinate 22,649,842 downwards.
TTCTTACTACTTTTGAAGAAAAAGATCGAAGGGAAGGTGTTAGAATGTTGAACGAGCTATCACAATACAACCGCAGGATATGCGAACTGAGCGAATTCTGGGGAAGGGGCGGATCCGGCAAGCTTTTTTAACACTAGGCTCAGTTCCACCGGATTGGACATGAGCAACCCATGTGACTGCTGGACCCGCTCCTTCAGTACGGAGAAGCCATATTTCACCCTCCCCAGGCATTGAATTATGGGTGTGAGCACTCGCGCATGTCTGATAGTGCTCACTCCCATGTTTTTGGCACCCGAGGAAACAAAGGTTTGCCATCACTGTTCCATTCCATTGTCCAAAACTCTTCCAGATGCAATGTTTATTGTAGAACGGCACTGTTGTTTTTTAATGCATTTTTTCAAAGAACCCAGATACGCATATTTTCTCACTAATCACCGCAGTTGTTAAATTAGCCACATGGCTGTTAAGTTAATCTAGCTCCCCTGTTGATTTTGCTGGACAGGAAGTCACAAAAGGGGATCACATGACAATTCCTTCTCCAAAGCCTCCTGTGATGGAGCAACCATAACTTCATTCCACTGGTTAATTGTTCTCACTGCCAGGAAATTTCTCCTTAATTCCAGGTTGCTTCCCTCCTTGATTAGTTTCCATCCATTGTTTCTTGTCTTACCTTCTGGCGCTTTGGTTTACCCCCTCCCCCCCTTTTCTTGCAGCCCCTCAAATATTGGAATACTCCGATGATGTCACTGCGAGTCCTTCTTTTCTCTAGATTAGACATAGCCAATTCCAGCAACTGTTCTTCATATGTTTTAGCCTCCAGTCCCTTAATCGTGATGCTTCCGTAGCTTTTTCTATTTGTCTCAGCTCCTTCCCAGCATAATAATAGTGGAGGGCCAGAAGATTCATGATAGAAATACCCTTACGTTCACCCAAGAGCCTATACTGAAGCTGGGAGGCAAATGACTTACTCAATATTTTCTGAGAAAGTTCCTCTTTCGGGTGATAATATGGAGTTGCTACATTGCAAAGTCTCTTTCGGCATTGAGCTATAACCTCCTTTTTTTCAGGAACCTTCAGCTGAATCGCTGGGGAAAAGCAAGCTTTACGTAGCCAAGATCTTCACTCCTCCTTAGAAAGAAGGAAGGAACCATATGCATGTTCAATCGAAGCTTGTGGTGTAATGTCAGCTCTTAGAAACAGAAACATAGAAGACTGACGGCAGAAAAAAACCTCATGGTCCATCTAGTCTGCCTTTATACTATTTCCTGTATTTTATCTTAGGATGGATATATGTTTATCCCAGGCATGTTTAAATTCAGTTACTGTGGATTTACCAACCACTTCTGCTGGAAGTTTCTTCCAAGGATCTACTACTCTTTCAGTAAAATAATATTTTCTCACATTGCTTCTGATCTTTCTCCCAACTAACCTCAGATTGTGCCCACTTGTTCTTGGGTTCACTTTCCTATTAAAAACACTTCCCTCCTGAATCTTATTTAACCCTTTAACATATTTAAATGTTTCAATCATGTCCCCTCTTTCCCTTCTGTCCTCCAGACTATACATATTGAGTTCATGAAATCTTTCCTGATAAGTTTTATGCTTAAGACCTTCCACCATTTTTGTAGCCCTTCTTTGGACCTGTTCAATTTTATCAATATCTCTTCAATGTCTCTGTCTCCTTATTCAAATCAAATCCATGTATGGTTTTAACTTTTCAACAGTTTAGGAGCAGGTTATCTGAAAGAGCATTTTAGAATAGAAGTCTTTACTGGCCAAGTATGATTGGACACACAAGGAATTTGTCATTGGCGCAGATGCTCTCAGTGTACATAAAAGAAAATATATATTTGTCAAGAATCAGGAGGTACCACACTTAATGATTGTCATAGGGTAGAAATAAGCAATCAGGAAACAATCAATATTAATATAAATTGTAAGGATACAAGCAACAAGTTGCAGTCATACAGTCATAAGTGGGAGGAGATGGGTGATAGGAACGATGAGAAGACTATTAGTAATAGTAATGCAGCCTCAGTGAATAGTTTGACAGTGGTGAGAGAATTATTTGTTTAGCAGAGTGATGGTGTTCGGGGAAAAACTATTCTTGTGTCTAGTTGTCTTGGTATGCAATGCTCTTCCATAAGTACATGCCGGACCTAAAGATCATCTAATGAAATCTTCTTCCAGGCTGGTTAACATAATTCAATTCAATTCAATTCAATTTATTAGATTTGTATGCCGCCCCTCTCCAAAGACTCGGGGCGGCTCACAACAACAATAAAAACAATATAACAATGGAACAAATCTAATAATAAAATTACTGTATATTAAAAAACCCCAACAAGGAGGTGAAGTGTAAGTCAACCTTTTTTGTGGTAGTATTCCATTTGCAGAACCAGTATGTTATAGTAGTTAAGGCATCAGGTGGGAGACTGGGAATTGTAATCCTGCCTTGGGCATAGGTAACTTTGAGCCAGGCATTTTCTTTCAGCCCTAGGAAGGAAGCAATAGCAAAACCACTTTTGAAAAACCTTGCAGAGAAAACTGTTGGGACTTGCTCAGTCAATCTCTGAGAATTGGATACAATTGAAAGGAATAATTTTCTTTTCCAGAATTCCTTTCCCATACGTGATGGGCACTCACATATTTTCAGGGTGTCCCTAAGGCAGTGCGTCTCAATTATTTTCCTAGGAAGTAGTAAACATTTTGTGCCTCCCACAACTCTACACCAGGACAATTGTTTGCAATATTCATATGTTTTCACTGAAAAAACTCAAGCGGCTTATCAGTGTGATTGGGGTGTAACGTGCTTAAGAGACACTTTAATTTATTTGGCTTCATGCTGTATGCTGCCAACATTTTTAGACACAGTAAACATACCGGTCTTTCCTTGTCTCCCACTGTAGTTACAGTCAAGCCAAGTACTATATATGCTTTGTCCTATTTCCTCATCTTAGCTTTCAAGAGACTTACATTTGTCTCATGATCTCCGTCTCTCTCCTCCTTTCTTTTCTTCTCTGTTAAATATTTTTCCACGGTGCCTCTTAAGGGTTTGTTATCTGCATTTCATATCTCCTGCTCTGTACTCTGCAAAAAATCCCTACTCCCTATTACGGCAAAAAAAAAGTACATTCCCCAGGGTCACACAGCCCCCCAAAACCAGTCCATCTCCCCCCAAGCGGGCCTGCCCCACTATTTTAGAAGCAGTGCCCAAAGGCAAGTTATCTTCTAGCCTTCTTTCCTAACTTAAAACTTGCTTGTAGGGGCCAAGTATTTGAGGGTTCAGAAGCAGCATTTGGAATTGGATGCCCCAATGACTTTATTCCAAAAGGCTTTTTTTTTCTTTCTTTTTTCAACTTGCTTATATATATATGCTGCCCAACTCTAATGAACTCTGGGTGGCTAACAAAATTTAAAACAAGTATAAAAAGTTACAGCATCAAAATAAGATTATAGAAACAAATAATAGCCCTTAAAATAACATACATATACTCAGTCATTCATGGTCCCATGCCTGCTGGAAAAGCTAGGTTTTAACAGCTTTCCGGAAGGCCGGTGGGGTAGGGATGATTTGATTACAAATTTGAAAAATATAAAATGAAACTAAGCCAAATAATCACAATGATTTTAAAGCATACACACACACACACACACACGATTGAGAAATAAACATAAAATGTGTAAGAATCAACATTAAATAAGAGCAGGGGGGAACCTAGAGTCTAAATGTTTCTATAACAAGTGCTAAACCAACCACACACAAAAAATCAGAGTGTACACAAAAATGAAACTCTGTGGTTGTCAAATACTGTGAAATACAGCCCAGCGGGAAACACGTTGCATCATTTTATGGTAAGCGGCAACAATTACCTTCCTGAAGAGAAGAACTCGGTGCCATTTCAGCCAATTTAATTGTGTGAACCCAGAAAATTCGGGGGAATTGAATTAACAATGGTCAGGCAAACCCTGCCAAGAACTTAAGGCATTACTCACATTCAAGAGTGCCTGCCCAGTCTGCCTTGGCCACTTAGAAGTTGAGGAAGGGAAGTTGTGTTCAGTTTCTTTTTTTCGTTTCTTAATAAAATCCAAGCTTCTGCTCTAAAGAAAACAGTCCTCCATTGTTCACTCAGTTTGACTAAAGCCCTCCATCCTATTCCCGGTAATGACATTTATGAGAAGCACTGGGCTGCATCCCCGAAGAAGGGAATAAGAACCAAGACCACCGTATGTCCTCATTTCAACCTATCCCAAACTATTGGGTAGCCCGTACCGGTAGTATTGGGTTCCTACTCGTACAGGCCACTCTATAGCATGGTAACAATAATAATAATAATAATAATAATAATAATAATAATAATAATAATAATAATAATAATTGTTAGTACAAGGTACATGGTTGTTAGGGTTTGCCATTGTAAACTACCTATTGTAGTCTCTTGTACTATCACTTTAAATATTTTGGGCTGGTTCGCCATAAGAGGGTGCCAGTACTCCTTCCCTGAATGATGTTTTAATGCTCATTCACTTTTGCTTTGCCTTGAGGAGGGAGTGTACTTGCTTAGTGCTTGTGTTTTCTTAGTGCTTGTTATGGATTGTTTCTGTTTTGTATATATGTAAATAGTACTTATTAAGCATAACTAAGTCTGTGTCTTCTTCTTTGGCTTTACCACATATCCACATTCTGTTAAAATTCTCTGCTCAGTGTATGTCAAAGGTCTCATAGCCTCGCTATACCGAGACATACCAACAACAACAACAATAATATTATTATTATTAATATTAATATTAATAATAATAATAATAATAATTTATTAGATTTGTATTCTGCCCCTCTCCGAAGACTCGGGGCGGCTCACAACATAACATCAATACAATATAAATACAAATCTAATGTTAAAAAATAAAAAAAAACTTATTAAAACACATCGTTATAAAAAAACTAAAATGGAGCTGTGTGCATGACTCCGCCCTGACTGGCTGATGTCATGAATAGCTAATCCAATTGGATGAACATGGATGATTATTTTTAGGAAAATGGGGTTTTTAGAATTTTTTTTTATTATTAGATTTCTTACACACTTTGTATTTTGTATTTATTTCTGTTGCCCTGAGTTAGTTGAGAAGGGCGGCGTAGAAATCGAATGAATGAATGAATGAATGAATGAATGAATGAATGAATGAATGAATGGCTAGCTCAGGATTTCTGGGAATTGAAGTCCATGGTCATAAAGTTATTACAAAGTTGCCTGCCTCTGTGATAAAGACCAGAATAGAGAGAATAGATCAAGAAGGAAAAGAAGCCAGGAGGCAGAAGCCAGCACCAAACGTAAATCAAGAGAGATTCCCATCAAAATCAGGTTAAAAATAATTCTATCCGCTTCCACGTTGGATCTAATTGATGCTATTACTCAAAATTAGCCTACCAGGAGCCGGAAATTAATGTTCAGTCCCGCATCTGGGGGGAGGAAAGGAAGCCATTATATACAGGAAGCCCTTGCCGATTTGTTTGTTGGCAAGAAAAGTTAAAATTAGATTGGGATCAAATGTGATGAAATGCTCAGCTTTGGAGTGTGCTTTTTCTCAAAAAGCGTGAGAAATTTCTGCACGTCGGATAGGATCAAGTTTTCCCACATATATAGAATAGAATAGAATAGAATTTTATTGGCCAAGTGTGATTGGACACACAAGGAATTTGTCTTGGTGCATATGCTCTCAGCGTACATAAAATAAAATATACATTTGTCAAGAATCATGTGGTACAACACTTAATGATTGTCATAGGGGTCAAATAAGCAATGAAGAAGCAATATTAATAAAAACAAGTTACAGCCATACAGTCAACATGGGAGGAAATGGGTGATAGGAATGATGAGAAAAACTAGTAGAATAGAAGTGCAGATTTAGTAGAAAGTCTGACAGTGTTGAGGGAATTATTTGTTTAGTAGAGTGATGGCATTCAGAAAAAAACTGTTCTTGTGTCTAGTTGTCTTGGTGTGCAGTGCTCTGTAGCGACGTTTTGACGGTAGGAGTTGAAACAATTTGTGTCCAGGATGTGAGGGGTCAGTAAATATTTTCCCCGCCCTCTTTTTGACTTGTGCAGTATACAGGTCCTCAATGGAAGGCAGGTTGGCAGCAATTGTTTTTTCTGCAGTTCTGATTCTCCTCTGAAGTCTGTGTCGGTCCTGTTGGGTTGCAGCACCAAACCAGACAGTTATAGAGGTGCAGATGACAGACTCAATGATTCCTCTGTAGAACTGTATCAGCAGCTCCTTGGGCAGTTTGAGCTTCCTGAGCTGGCGCAGAAAGAACATTCTTTGTTGTGTTTTTTTGATGATGTTTTCGATGTTAGGTGACCATTTTAGGTCTTGAGATATGATTGAACCTAGAAATTTGAAGGTCTCTACTGTTGATACTGTGTTGTCTAGTATTGTGAGAGGTGGAAGGGTTTCTCCTTTTAAAGAACGTATCCCTTCTCATAAGGGTGGATTCCTCCCAGAACTGGTAGCCACCTGCTGGTGATGTCATGAGGACATCGCCGACCCAGCACATAGGCACTGCCATCTTTAAAAAAAAAAAAATTCCATTTTTGTGGATGGAAGAAGACACAATAAGAAAAGATCATCTGCTCTATGTTTTTATTATCTTTTATTTGAGGAAGAATAAGTGAAGGACTTGAGAATTCTTTATGGCATATGTATCGTCTTGGTTTTCCAATTAATTTCTGGAAGCTTGAATGTTTCTAAAGAGCCTCTTGTAATCCATGTTCTTAACTCTTTTTTGAAATTCACCGTTTTCCCTTTTTTTCATCCATTTCTTCAGCTCAGTCTTTCATTTTTGCCATGTAATCTCATCATCTGGGTTTGCACAACAAAAAGAATCACAGTGAAACAACAGAAGGTTAAAAATTACTCATGTTGGACCTGCTGTCAAACACATCTTTGCTTGTTTCTTACCCGAGTTACCTAGATAAGTGTTAACTCGGTAGATTAAATCATCCTCATTTATTCTCACGTCTCTTCCAGCTTAGGCGAAATGATAAGCAATGCTTTCTCATGCAGGCCAAATAAAATGTTTAATTTGCATTAATATTATAGGCAAATCAAACAGCTATGACCCACTTCCGGAATCATCCTTCCAAAATCTAAGCTTACTGTTATGTGCAAATAAGGGGTCCTTTGGTGTTCTCTGACCTTGGTTGTTTTCTTGCAGATGTTACATTTACCCAAAATAGGTAGTGAACAGTATGAAACTTCTAGATGAGCATAAAAACCCAAACTGGATACAGTATTCCAAGTGTGGCATTACCAAGGCCTTATAAAGTGTTAATATTTATAAGTGGGAGATAATAAAAGTGGGAGAATATTTAGATAATGAATTAAAGGGGAGGGATAAAATGGCAGGAGCGAGCATCCAGTGGACTGTATTAAAAAAGGCCATCTTAAAAGCCACTGGACTGTATGTAAGACAAATAACTAAAGGTAAAAGGAAGAAGAAACCGCTATGGTTTAGCAATGATGTAAGGGCTGTAGTCAATGAAAAAAAGGCTGCCTATAGGAGGTATAAAGAGTCTGGAAGTATAGCTGATAGGGAGGTGTATAAAATGAGACAGAAGGAGGCGAAACAGATAATATATGATGCTAAAGCCTCAAAAGAGGAAGAAATTGCCAAATCTGTAAAGAAGGGGGATAAAACCTTCTTCAGATATATTAATGATAAGAAGAAGAAAAACTGCGGCATCACGAAGCTTAGTACCGGGAATAATACATGCATTAATGGGAATAAGGAGATCGCTGACCATTTCAATAGCTACTTCTGTTCAGTTTTCTCAAAAGACACCTTACAAAGTAATACTATAGAGGGATATAGCATTGCTTCCAACTGTACGGATTCAGCTCCAGTGATCTTAGAAGCCGATGTCTTAGAAGAACTTGAACGATTAAAGATAAATAAGGCAATGGGTCCAGATGGCATCCACCCCAGAGTTCTTAAAGAACTCAGATCTGTCATTACTACCCCCCTGACTGATTTGTTTAACCAATCGTTGTTAACAGGAGAAGTTCCTGAGGATTGGAGAATGGCCAGTGTTGTGCCTATTCACAAGAAGGGCAGTAGAGAAGAAGCTGGTAACTACAGGCCAGTTAGCTTGACATCAGTTGTAGTTAAAATGATGGAGACTCTACTCAAAAAGAGGATAAATCAGCACCTAAAAAACAATAACTTATTGGACCCAAATCAGCATGACTTTACTGAAGGCAAATCATGTCAGACTAATCTCATTGATTTATTTGACTATGTCACAAAGGTGTTGGATGAAGGTGGTGCCGTGGATATTGCCTACCTGGACTTCAGCAAAGCCTTTGATACGGTTCCACATAAAGAGCTGATAGATAAATTAGTGAAGATTGGACTTAATCCCTGGATAGTTCAATGGATTTGCAGCTGGCTGAAGCGTAGACATCAGAGAGTTATTGTTAATGGCGAGTATTCTGAGCAGAGTCAGGTTACAAGCGGTGTGCCACAAGGGTCTGTTCTGGGTCCTATTCTTTTTAATATATTTGTGAGTGACATAGGGAAAGGTTTGGTAGGGAAGGTTTGCCTATTTGCCGATGACTCTAAAGTGTGCAATAGGGTTGATATTCCTGGAGGCGTCTGTAATATGGTAAATGATTTAGCTTTACTAGATAAATGGTCTAAGCAATGGAAACTGCAGTTTAATGTTTCCAAATGTAAAATAATGCACTTGGGGAAAAGGAATCCTCAATCTGAGTATTGTATTGGCAGTTCTGTGTTGGCAAATACTTCAAAAGAAAAGGATTTAGGGGTAGTGATTTCTGACAGTCTCAAAATGGGTGAACAGTGCAGTCAGGCGGTAGGGAAAGCAAGTAGGATGCTTGGCTGCATAGCTAGAGGTATAACAAGCAGGAAGAGGGAGATTATGATCCCACTATATAGAATGCTGGTGAGACCACATTTGGAATACTGTGTTCAGTTCTGGAGACCTCACCTACAAAAAGATATTGACAAAATTGAACGGGTCCAAAGACGGGCTACAAGAATGGTGGAAGGTCTTAAGCATAAAACGTATCAGGAAAGACTTAATGAACTCAATCTGTATAGTCTGGAGGACAGAAGGAAAAGGGGGGACATGATCAAAACATTTAAATATATTAAAGGGTTAAATAAGGTCCAGGAGGGAAGTGTTTTTAATAGGAAAGTGAACACAAGAACAAGGGGACACAATCTGAAGTTAGTTGGGGGAAAGATCAAAAGCAACATGAGAAAATATTATTTTACTGAAAGAGTAGTAGATCCTTGGAACAAACTTCCAGCAGATGTGGTAGATAAATCCACAGTAACTGAATTTAAACATGCCTGGGATAAACATATATCCATCCTAAGATAAAATACAGAAAATAGTATAAGGGCAGACTAGATGGACCATGAGGTCTTTTTCTGCCGTCAGACTTCTATGTTTCTATGTTTCTAATACCAGTTTATAAAGTCTTGGTAAGGCTACACTTCGAATACTGCATTCAGTTTTGATCGCCACAATGCAAAAGGGATATTGAGACTCTAGAAAAAGTGCAGAGAAGAGCGGCAAAGATGATTAGGGGACTGGAGGCTAAAACATATGAAGAACAGTTGAAGGAACTGGGCATGATGAGAAGGACCAGGGCAGACATGGTAGCAGTGTTCCAATATCTCAGGGATTGCCACAAAGAAGAAGGAGTTAACCTATTCTCCAAAGCACCTGAGGGTAGAACAAGAAGCAATGGGTGGAAAATAATCAAGGAGAGAAGCAACCATAGAACTAAGGAGAAATTTCTTGACAGTTAGAACAATTAATCAGTGGAACAGCTTGCCCCCAGAAGTTGTAAATGCTCCAACACTGGAAGTTTTTAAGAAGATGTTGAATAACCCTCTGTCTGAAATAGTGTAGGGTTTCTTGCCTAAGCAGGGGGTCGGACTAGAAGACTTCCAAGGTCCCTTCTAACTCCGTTGTTGTTGTTGTTGTTATTCCCTTTTGCATTCCTCTCACCTGTCCAATTCAGCCCAGAGGAAATTATGTCTTCGTTTACATATTATACTATATCATGGTTTGTTTAGTAAACCACATTGGGCTGCTTTTCTAAATGCATAAACCATGATTTGCCACAATTCTGCTCACGGAGCCTGCTGAGCCACAACCACTAACCACGTTAGGTCTCTGTGCAGTGTGTGAACTCATCTATGTTTAGTTTAACGAATCACAGGTAAGGCAGTTCATTGTGCGACTCCAGCCTAAAGTTGGCAAACAGAGCTCTCAGTCGGAAAAATATTTACCTAGTGGTCAGCGTGAAGACATGGAAATGTCTAAATAAAGAGGATGATGTTGTTACTATAGCAAAATTATTGGCAGATGAAGAGTAGCTGAGTTCACACTCTTGAGTAAGTCATGGTGTGCTGAATAGCAATAGCATTAAGACTTATATACCACTTCATAATGCTTTTACAGCCCTCTCTAGATGAGTTACAGAATCAGCCTCTTGCCCACAACAATCTGGGTCCTCATTTGACCCATCTCAGAAGGATGGAAGGCTGAGTCAACCTTCAGCCGGTGGTGAGATTCGAACTGCTGAACTACAGCTAACAGTCAGCTGAAGTAGCTTGCAGTACTGCACTCTAACCACCGTGCCACCCCAGCCCTTTAATAAACCCCAATAAGTTGCATTTAGTGGTGGGATTCAAATATTTTACTGCCAGTTCTGTGGGCGTGGCTTGGTGGGCATGGTTCAGCTTGAGGGCCATGGCTTGGTGGGCGTGGCAGGAAGGATTCTGCAAAATCCCCATTTCCTCCCTATCAGCTGGGACCCAGGAGGCAGAGAAGAGATGGGGGTCAGAGGTGGTATTTACCAGTTCTCCAAACGACTCAAAATTTCCACTACCGGTTCTCCAGAACTGGTCATCAGCTGCTGAAACCCACCTCTGGTTGCATTCACACAAACCTCACAGTACTCATACTCTGGAAGAAGCCATAGTGTGCTGAATAAACTCCAATCAGGTGCATTCACACAACACCTCAAACACGGTTGAGTTCACACTCTACAATAATACTTCACCAGAAGAGCCCTTCACCCCTCTACCCGAAACAGAATTCCCTACGAAACTAGATTTACAATCCTGGGTCTTGAAAGCTTAGAACTAAGACGCCTTAAACATGATCTAAGTATTGCCCACAAGATCATATGCTACAATGTCCTGCCTGTCAAAGACTACTTTGGCTTCAACTACAACAACACAAGAGCACACAACAGATTCAAGCTTAATATTAACTGTTCCAAACTTGACTGTAAAAAATACTGTAAAAAATACTTTAGTAATCGGGTTGTCGATTACTCATTACCAGACTCTGTAGTATCATCACCTAACCTCCAACATTTTACCCTTAGACTATCCACGGTTGACCTCTCCAGATTCCTAAGAGGTCAGTAAGGAGCGTACATAAGCGCACTAGAGTGCCTTCCATCCCCTGTCCTATAGACTCCTATATTTCCTATATCTTCTCTACTATATCCTCTATAACCCTCATTGTGTATTATTGTGTATTGGACAAAATCAATCAATCAATCAATCAATAAATAAGCTATGGTGTGCTCAGGGGTAGGCTACTGCCCGGACAGGTGGGAACGCAGTGGGGTAGCGAAAATGGACCTCCACCCCAGAGCACCCAATTTGCACTGAAAGATGTTGAAAGAAAATGCAATGCCCACAGTGTGGTAGTAAAAATTTTGGTAGCCCTTCACTGGGTGTGCTGAAGAAACCCCAATAAGTTGCATCTGAAACATGGCTGACTTCACACTTAGCCATGAGGTGCTGAATAAACCCTCATCAGTTGCATTCACACAACACCCCAAATGAAGCAAGAATTGTCTTTGAGGCACGAGTGTAAAACTTCCACTCAGGGTTCGTGGGCCTAGGTTCAGGCTCGCGCTTCCAAAGGGAGCAAGCCACACAAGGGGACGCATGAATTCAGTGTGCAGGTTTGAGAAGAGGCAGGGAGACACCCCGGGTCAATTTCACCAACTTTTGGTAACGAAACTCCTGCAAGTGGAACAACAAAGAACAGTTTTTCCTCAAACGCCACCACTCTGCTAAACATTTCCCTCAACACTGTCAAACTATTTCCTAAGTCTGCAATACTATTAATTTTCTCATTGTTCCCCTCACCCATTTCCTCCCACTTATAACTGCAAGACTGTGACTTTGTTGCTTGCATCCTTACAATTTATATGGACTGGTTCCCAATATGATTGGATTGCTTACTATGAACCCGGACTATCATTAATTGTTGTACCTTATGATTCTTGACAAAGGTATATTTTCTTTTATGTACAGTGTTCCCTCGATTTTCACGGGGGATGCGTTCCGAGACCGCCCACGAAAGTCGAATTTCTGTGAAGTAGAGATGCGAAAGTAAATACACTATTTTTGGCTATGGACAGTATCACAAGCGATCCCTTAACACTTTAAACCCCTAAATTACTATTTCCCATTCCCTTAACAACAATTTACTCACCATTATTACTGGCATTCGCCATTGAATAAGACACTTAGTAATCCTGATATTTATAAACATAATAATTTATTAAAAATAATTTTTTTTTTGTTATTTATTTGCAAAAATTATTAGTTTGGCGATGATGTATGACGTCATCGGGCGGGAAAAACCGTGGTATAGAAAAAAATCCGCAAAGTATTTTTTAATTACGGTAATATTTTTTGAAAAACCGTGGTATAGGTTATTCGCGAAGTTCGAACCCGCGAAAATCAAGGGAACACTGTACACTGAGAGCATCTGCACCAAGACAAATTCCTTGTGTGTCCAATCACACTTGGCCAATAAAATTAAATTCTATTATGTTCTCTTCTATTCCATTCCACTCCACTCTCTGCTCCATCCTTCTTTCTTTATTCAATTTCACTCCACTCCACATATTCTATTGTATTCTATCTTCTGACCCCATCCTACTGGCCTTCTGGAAAGCTGTAAAGACCTGGTTTTTCCAGCAGGCCTGGGACCATTGAAGGTACCATCCTGATCCAGCCACAAATGGCATATATTTTTTTAAAAATAACGGTAGGATTTAAATTGTTTTTAAATTGTTTTTTAGAAGTTTACTACTTATATGTTTTAATTTTTGTTGTAAGCTGCCTAGGGTGATAGGTGGCATACAAACAAACAAACAAACGAACAAACAAACAAACAAACAAGCATACCTTCTATTGTATCCTTCATTTCAATATATTCTATTCTATTCTGTGTTCCATTCCATTCATCATCATCATCATCATCATCATCATCATCATCATCATCATTATTATTTATTAGATTTGTATGCTGCTCCTCTCCGAAGATTTTATTATTCTATTCTGTTCTATTCTATACTCCATTCCACTCCTCTCTATTCCATTCCGTTCCGTTCCATTCCAGGCTCCGGGAGCACCAAGGACCCCCTGCGGCAACTTTAAGTGGCGGGAAACTTTTTACCCCCCGGGGGCCAAAAGGCGAAGGGCGCGCCAGCAGGGCGGAGGTGGGAGGCTGCAGCGTCGGGGCCCGTCGTCCAAGCAGGTCCCTCGGGCGCCGAGACCAGCGGGAGCCCCTTCCCCAGCGCCGCCCGACCCTTCCCTTCTCTCCCTCCCTGCGGCGCGCCGGGGCTCCCGTGCAATTCCTCGGCGTGGGAGCGGGGGGGCGTCGCCGAGCCGCGCTTCCTGGGAGGAAGTGACCCAAGGCCGCTGGAATGCCAGGCTGGCTGCAGCGCCGCGTCTTCCCGCTCGCTGCTCGGGCTGAGCGGAGGGAGAGCCCGGTTGCAGGAGGAGGAGGAGGAGGAGGCGGCTACTTTCCCGACGTCCCGCCGCGGCCATGCCGCACTTCACGGTGGTACCGGTGGAGGACCAGGCGCGCGCCGGCTACGACGCCTTGGAAGGGCTCAGCTGGGTGGACTACAGCCAGCCCGGGGCGGACGGGGAGCCCCGAGCCTCCCGCCAACGGGATCCCTACGACTCTGTCAGCTCCGACGGTGAGTGACGGGGGAAAGAGGTCGGGAGGGCTGGCTGGATTTCCATGCGCCCTGGGCGCACGATGGCGCGCCAAGGCGCTTTGGAGAGGCGCGGCTCTGTTTGTAGAGGAGGGCGCTTTTTAATAAGCCAGCGTTGGAAAACGGTGGCCCCGAAAGTGGCTGGCTGGCGCCGTGCTTCCATCCCGGGCTGGAGAGACCGGGAGACGAGAGGTCTCTTGAGCATAGGCAGAGTTTGAGAGAGTCGCCCAGCTGGCAAAGGAAGGCGGAGAGGAGGCGCTTGGCGGAGTTGGTGGAATTTTAAGGATGGGTTTTCCTGGGCAGAATTGAGTCAGCTTCTTCTTTTAGGACACCCACGCCAACTCTTTTCTTTCTTTCTTTTTTAGACAACTTTATTGATTTAAAAAAAACAAAAACTTTATTATTATTATTTTAAAACAATAATAAACAATACAAACACCTGAAAGATATTAACAAATCATTCAAGTAACTGTTCACTTGCATTTCTGTAGCATAACCATTTCAATGCGTTGTTATCCAACTATCTTATCACTAGTTTATTTATGTATTGATCTTTACATAATATTTACAGGAAACTTATAACTACTAATTTCTAATTTCTAACTATTTATATACATACCTATTTACTGTTATTCTTATTTTCAAGTCATGTACACAATTTTTCCCACACGGTATAAAATTCTTCACTTTATTGAAGTTTACATTTAGTTTGAAACTATTACTTTTAGTAATTCTGCCTTGATGCATGAAAAGAACAATCACATAACTGCATTTCATCATGGTGCTTTCATTCAAACCTTATTTCTTTAACTTAATAGTTAATATGATTATACATTCTTGTTTACATTTACATATACCGATAATTATATCTTTCTGTTAAACCAGGGGTCTCCACCCTTGGCAACTTAAAAACCTGTGGACTTCAACTCCAGAGTTCTCTAATTTGAAGTTCACTTGTCTTCAAGCTGGTTGGGGAATTCTGGGAGTTGAGCTCCACAAGTCTGTGAGTTGTCAAGGTAGGACAGTCCTGGGTTTAAACCAAGGATATGGGGGGGTGGAAAACAGGGGTTACAAAATTGTACACCAGGTATGCAAACTGGTACATTGTGAACCTCAAAAAGGCCTTTTGAGTTCCCACATCTTTGTTACCTGGTAATACAAGAAATTAGGAACCTGCTTGAATTCATTTGTTTTGTTTTGTTTCCAAGCCATGCCATTTGGGGTATTTTTGGCAGATTTGGTTATAAATCATCTGAATCTAAGAGCACCATCATTTTGGAATTCTACACATCTCTAAAAGGAACTCTTTAAGTTAGACCAGTGATTGCTAATCTTTTTGTGTTCATGTGCCAAAAGCACATGTTTGTGTGTGTGTGTGTGTGTGAGAGAGCGAGCGAGCACATGTGTGCCAGCCCCCATAATGCAATGCGTGGGGTCCCTGCGCATGTGTGCGCCATTCCCATGCCCCATTTTGGGCCCAGTAGGCCTCTGCTGGTGACATGAAAATGGCATCACGGATCTGATTTGGGCAGTGCTGGTCCGTGGGTGCCGCCATCTTTTATTTTGAATTTTTGATGGAATTTTACATCTTTGGGTGGTTTCTCTTCTTTCTCTGCTTCAAAAAGAGCCCGCCCGCTGGCCCCTGGGCTAATACTCACCTTCATTTCTTCACCCGAAGCTCAGCTGATGAGCTCCTCAGCTGTGTTTCGGGCTGAATCTCGCTACGGAGCATGCGCAAAAGTGAAATTTCACGTGGGGACATGTGCGTGAAACGTCGTGATGCTCACTGGTAGCAAAAGTAAATGGAACCCATCCCTGCCATGCAGGGCATGGCAGGTGGTGTGGCCAGGGTGGGTATGGCTGGCTCGACGTCACTCACGTTGGCAGCCCGAGTGCTCTGCCAGCAAAAACGGGCTTCCGATCCATGTTTCCAGCTGGGACGGTTTCCTGCTGTCCTCTGGCAGTGAAAAGAGCTCAGGAAAGACGCACGTGGCCCTCCCAAGCTCCATTTTCGCTGGCACAGGCACCGCAGGCCGGTCCTTTGCTGTTTCTGGGGTGGCCCCGCGAGCCAAATCCGGTGAGGTCCCACAGAGTTGGTCTCCTTAGGGTCCCGTCGACCAAACAATGTTGGCTGGCGGGACCTAGGGGAAGAGCCTTATCTGTGGGGGCCCCAGCCCTCTGGAATCAGCTGCCTCGGAGATTCACACTGCCCCCACCTTCCTTGCCTTCTCTAAAGAGTTTAAATATTCATCTTTGCCACCAGGCCTGGGGTTCCCCCTTCTCCCCCTGACCAATGAGTGCTTTAGTTTGATTGTTAAATGAATGATATTGATGGGCTTTTTAATTAGAATTTTAAAGACTGTTATTTTAATGTATTAATTGGATTGCTATTATTGTTTCTTGTTTTTCTGTACATGCTGTGAGCCGCCCTGAGTCCTCGGAGAGGGGCGGCATACAAATCCAGTGAAATAAATAAATAAAAATAAATAAATAAATAAGCAACCTGCAGACCAGATATGTCCCCCGGGCCTTGAGTTTGACACCCCCTGATGCAGATCCTACACCGTGCAAGGATAATCAAGTGCTGGCCGTCAGAACAGAGATAGTAAACTGAAGCTTTGATTTTGGTTTTGTTGATTAAACAGAGTTGGTGTTATGGCTAGTTATATATTAGTACGTAAAAGCAAAAAGCTGAGGTTGGAGTCAATGGTGGGCAGTAGCCGGTGCAGTCAGGTTCTCCATCCCGGTAGGAAATTCCGGGATGCGTGCGCGGCTGCGTGCCCCCGACATGCCCCAGCGCAAGATTTGGCTTTTGCGCATGTGCAGCAAAATCTCCCTCGAGGATGTGCACGAGAGCAAGATTTCGGCAATTTTTTGCCTCTGCACATGCGCTGAAGCAAAAGTATCGGCGAAAATCGCCAAACTCTCACTTGCATTTTGATGCAAGATTTCATTTATTACACATGCACAAAAGCCAAATCTTGCACCAATGGGCGTGGGTGCACCCACAATGGCCTCAGAGGGCACACTGGTAGGAGGTGGGACGAGCGGCCCTTCACTGTGGAGTGTACTCAACTTGTACTGTGCTAGGAAGAGTTGAAGGTCGATGCCGGGTTTTTCTTTCTCCTTCTCTCCCTACCTTGTATTCCACACTCCATTTTTCTTTCTTTCTTTCCCTTAATTTCCTCTTTTCTTTTCTTTCTCTTTTGTATTTTATACAAGTTTAAAAAATAAAGTTTTCTTAAAAAAGAAGGCAGGTAGTTTTGACCTATGACCCCCAATGGAGCCTGTTGTTAAGTGAAACATTCATTAGGTGAGTTTGGGCTCATTTTGTGACCTTTCTCACCCCAGTTGTTAAGTGAAACACCGCGATTGATAAGTTGGTAGTTAACTGAATCTAGCTTCCTTATCGATTTTGCTGGTGAGAAAGTTGCAAAATATGATCCCGTGACACCCCCCTTCCCCCTGGGACACAGCAATGGTCATAACTGTAAACCAATCGCCTATCATTTAAAAAATTTGATTACATCATCATGGGGACGATGTAAAGGTTGCAATTGTGAAAAATGGTCATACGTCGCATATTTCAGTGTCATCGTAACTTTTAAGTGGTCACTAAGTGAACTGTTGTAAATCGAGGACGGCCTGTAACTGATTCACACAACAGGCTGGTTTAAAATGGCCAAAGTGTAACGATGCATTGTGTCTCCTGTGGCTTTTTAAAAGGTGCATCTTGCAGCTGACAAACTATTTCAAGCGGTATCATTTCGGACTCTGTTGTTACTGGCTGTAGAACTGTCCTATTTAGTTAACATCCTTGTTTGCATCACTTACCATATTTTTCAGAATATAAGACACACGGGAGTATAAGACGCATCTTAGTTTTTGGGGAGGAAAATAGGGAAAAGAATCTGCTTACCAGGTATTCCTCTGGCTAGCTTACTTAGCTTCAGTGGTCAGCTTCAGCACATTATTTTATCCCCTAGTTAGGGCTTTAAAAAACTATTTGGAGAGAATAACAATGAAAGAGCTTGCAAGCCAGTATGAATTTCATTAGCACCTGGAAAGAAACATTTGGAGCAAGTAGAGCAATGGAAAAAAATCTTGCAAAGGCTTAGGGCTTGGAAAACATTCTTTGCAGAGAGTAACAATGAAAGAGCCTGCAAGGTAAGATCTGGGAAGATAGTTAGCAGCTACTTAGGGCTGGGGAGAAAAAAAGCTACATTCAGAATATAAGACGCACTCAAATTATCAGCCTGTTTTAGGGAGGGAAAAGGTACGTCTTATACTCCGAAAAATAAGGTATTTTTTAAATGGATTAGATCAACTACATAAGGGCATTACTGTATCTTACTTGTTTGCAAAACAAGTCCCAGAGGCCCAACCTGTGTGACATCAACCTATCTGCAAAAAAATTAAAATGATCCTAATAAATTCGTTACTCTTCGGAGTAAGGTTTGATCCGTCTTAAGAAGAATTGCTTTGCGGGTTGGTTCTAACACCTGTTCCCTTCAGTGGCCGACCACCAGGTGGTTTGGAGCACTGAAAAGGTGTCTTCTGCCATCACCGACATTATCATCATCGTGCAAGGTTGTTCAGGCAATAAACCATTTAAGCTAAATTGGTGGTTTACATTCTAAACTGTCTCTGTGTAGGGTAAAGTTTGAAAGGGGAAAGGAAAGTTTTGGAAATGTATATGCTAAAGAGGAAAAAAAATCAAAACAGCTTTGGGGAAGGCTTTTCCTTGTCCTGCTATTGAAAATAAAAACAAGTTCAGACATTGGCAAATGGAACATATCAGCAATTCAATGCTGCCGATAAATTGATTCTTCCAGGGTTGTACAATCGTTTGTGGATAGACTAGACTAGGCTAGACAAATAGAATAGAATAGAATTAGAAGAATAGAATAGAATAGAATAGGATTCTTTATTGGCCAAGTGTGATTGGACACACAAGGAATTTGTCTTTGGTGCCTATGCTCTCAGTGTACATAAAAGAAAGGATACATTTGTCAAGAATCATAAGGTACAACACTTAATGATTGTCGTAGGGGTCAAATAAGCAATCAGGAACCAATCAATATTAATATAAATCATAAGGATACAAGCAACAAGTTACAGCCATACAATCATAAGTGAGAAGAGATGGGTGATAGGAACAATGAGAAGACTTATAGTAATACAGTAGTAGTGCAGCTTTAGTGAATAGTTTGACAGTGTTGAGGGAATTATTTGTTTAGCAGAGTGATGGCGTTCGGGGAAAAACTGTCCTTGTGTCTAGTTGTCTTTGTGCTCTACAGCAGTGGTCCCCAAAGTTTTTTCCACCAGGGACCAATTTCAGCAAGACAATTTTTCTATGGCCCAGTGGGGGCGGAAAGGGGCGTGGTTGGGGGCGGGATTAAGCATGGTGGTGCTGGTCCTCCCCGCCCCTCTTTCCCGCCATCGTCCTGTGGCCGGCAGAACCTGCCTCCCAAGCCCTCTTGCCCAGCGGGAGCTAAGCACTGGAGAGAGGGGGTCAGGCTGGCCCTCCTGCCTCCCCCCAGCCAAAAACGCAAAAGCGCCCCGCGGCAGAAGCCAAAAGAGGCTTGAGCCTCTCGGTCCTTCCCGCCCCTCTGTCCCATCCATCGTGTGGCCGGCAGAACCTGCCTCCCGGGGTCTCTTGCCCGGCGGGAGGCGAAGCGCTGGAGGGATGGGGTGGCGGCATGAGGGCTGGCAGCTGCTGACTCCACGGACCGGTGCAACATGCCCCGTGGCCCGGTACTGGTCCGCGGCCCGGTGGTTGGGGACCCCTGCTCTACAGCATGCCAGGATGTGAGGGGTCAGTAAATATTTTCATGGTGCTCTTTTTTACTTGTGCAGTATGCAGGTCCTCAATGGAAGGCAGGTTGGCAGTAATTGTCCTCCCCCTGCCCCCCTGCAGTTCTGATTCTTCTCTGAAGTCTATGTCTGTCTTGTTGGGTTGCAGAAGCAAACAAGACAATTATAGAAGTGCGGATGACAGACTCAATAATTCCTCCGTAGAACTGTATCAGATGCCTCTCCCTATAAAAATTGGCCTTAATATACTTGTTGTGTTCTTGCTTTCCGAAATATTGGAGATGGAGCCAAGAAGAACATGAGTTTTTGATAAGTGGCCAAAAGGGGTTGATAAACCTATTATGCATTTCAGATCAA